>NC_058405.1:3736216-3760825 GCF_002201575.2 Neomonachus schauinslandi
GCGGGGCGCGCGCGGGGGGCGCGGGGGGCGCGGGGACCCCGGGCGCGCGCTGCGGGCCGCCTCTGCGCCGCGCGCCCGCCATGTCCTCCGAGGAGCCGCTGAGCCTGGTGTTGGGGCTGCGCTTGGGCTTGCGAGGGGGAACCTTCTTCATGGTGCTGTAGTCGTCGCTGTGAGGTCGGGGCCGGGTGAGCACTGCAGGGGGACAGCAGAGGGATGGCAGGTGTTAGCCAGACCCCGGGCCCCCGGCGAGCACCCGCCTGCCTCGCTCCACCTTCCAGAGCCCCAGACTGCCAGGGAGGAAACCTATTCAGATCTTGGAGCTGGAGGCCGCAGCTACCTGTTGAGGAAGGCGTCATGTGGGCAGCAAGGCGCCTGGGATTGCCAGCCACCTGCGAAGGGGGAGTTCCTGGTGAAGCCCTGGGAAGGGCCTTTCAGATCTGCTGCTGGAACCTACTAGACCTGAACGCTTGGGGCCTGATGCAGCTGTGAGGTAAGTGTTGGCTGAACCGATCCTCACGATTTTAGAGACGAGAAAATAAAGACTAGGGCCAGCAAGCACATGAGCTAGTTAGTGGCATATAGATGCTTCCTGAAGGAAATTCCTAAGCTCATTGTAAGGGGTATACAGTGAACAAAACACCAACAGAAACACCAAGGTGCATGGAAAGATTATTTTCTTAGAAAAGAACTTTATGAAACACGATGCTTGGGGTGAGTTTTACAACATATTTGAATCCTTAAGAGAAACACATATTTAACAGGGAAATCAAGAGTGCAACATTGGGCGCCTGGGTGGCTCAGTCGTTAAGCGTCTGCCTTCGGCTCAGGTCATGATCCCAGGGTCCTGGGATCGAGTCCCACATCGGGCTCCCTGCTCCGCGGGAAGCCTGCTTCTCCCTCTCCCACTCCCCCTGCTTGTGTTCCTGCTCTCACTATGTCTCTCTCTGTCAAATAAATAAATAAAATCTTTAAAAAAAAAAAAAGTGCAACATTTCACTAAGAACTTCTAAGGTGGAGCGGTGTCCTGCTGGCTCAGTGGGGAGGGCACGGGACTCTTCATCTCAGGGTGGAGAATTTAAGCCCCACCCTGGGCACAGAGATTACTTAAAACAAAACAAAACAAAAAGCAACAAAAAACTTCTAAGGTGGAAACTTCTTAAGTTGAAATGGGAGATATTCAGAAAAACAATGAAAGAGGGAGAAGAACCACTTAAATATGACCCTAAAACATTTATTAAAGGTTAATGTTAAAACAATTCCAAAAAAAAATTCCAAGAGACTTCTTTTTCTAATATATTTTTACTATATATTATAATAGTGTTCTTATTAACTATAATTTCTCTCGAAACTGAGATGGTAATTTCAGAAAATTGTGTAAGGTTTTGCTGAAGTAGCAAAACTTCTCGAAAATCTTCAACTATTTCATTAATTTGGTATTTTACTAATCTGAAGGAATTTGTAATATAAGCGCACCTAATTTCGCTGAGTTCCCGAGTGATCTGAGGCAGCCCGGTTTTTCTGTCATTATGCATGTATTACAGCGGTGTCCGTCTCCAAGTGGGGTATCATGACTAAAAGTAAGGGCTCTGGAGTCAGATCTGGATTCAGATCCCAGAGCGACCATCACTCATGCAGTCATTCACTTAGTCGGGCATTCAAGCAGCATTTAACTGAGACACATTCGTGAACACAGACGGAATGTTCTGTACCTTCTTCTGCCCTAGCGGGAGGTGTCACACAATAAAAGCAAGTAAATGAAACAGATGAGTAAATTCTCTCACATGTTGGAATGTGATACATGCCATGAGGACCAGGAACAGCAGGCCACAATAAGGGGGTCACTGAAGTATGTGTATGTGTTGGGGGGGTCAGGGTGCAAACTATAACTTAAAAGAGGTCTTGGGAACATCTCTCTAAGCTCCAGTATGGTCACACGCAAAATGGTGATATCAGTTACTAACTTAGAGGAGTAAAAGGGAGGCATACTGTATGGAAAGTGCTCAGTTCCTACTCTGGCACACTGTAAACATGAATCAAATGGGAGATATCCAAGAGAGAAAGGAAAAGAACAAAGCTAATTTTCTAACCCACTGGACATCTTTGTAAGCCAGTATTACACAGGGTTCCCCAAAGTAGCCAACTTCTAAGAGCAGAAAATACCCAAAATGCACAATTCTATAATTCATAAGCATTATTCCAAAGGCTTTCTAATGTGCTAAAACAGAGCAGCTCATAAGCTTCTAGAAAGTTAATGAACCAAACAAATTTTTAACATTAGTATTATGGAATTGTTCTGAAGATTTGAATAATTTAAAGGATTTGTGGCAGATTATATTTTCCAAAACCGGCTTCAACAATATTTTTCAATCCCACATGCTCGTCCAGAACCTTGAAACCAGCAGGGCCTCTGTGACTGCCCCCTGATGAATAAACTATGACTAAGGGGAGGCCACCTGCCTTCTGAGGCTGGCTCATGGGCAGTACGGCTTCTGTCCAACTCCTGCTCCCCTGGGATGCGTCTTGGCGGCCCTGATCTTTCTGCATGAAGTCTGTCTATCCTGGAGCAGCCCTGCTGTGGAGAACCCGCGGAAAGGCCATAGAGGTGAGAGATGCCAGGCGACCCCATCTGCTCCAGGCCTCAGCTGTCCGGATTTCCCCGGCCTAGACACCAGAAATATATAGTGAACTGAGTCTTCGATGATTCCAGCGCCAGCCACTGGCTGACCACAGCTGTGGCTCAGCCCAGCCAGCTGCCAGAGCCGTGGGAGAGAGAGGATCATCACTGTTCTTTTAAGCCACTGCAGTTTGGAGAGGTTTGTTACACAGCGACAGAGGACTATGCCGACATTGGTCTGGTGGAGTGCTGCTACAAAGTAACTTGAAAAGTATGGCAGCAGCTTTGGAAGATCGGAGGAGCCTTGAAGACAGTGTGAGCGGAAGCGTGGTGATCCTCAAGAATGCTCTTGGGGAGGCTTCCAGGAAAGTGAGGAAGATGCTGGAAGCTGGAGGAAAGGCCGCCCTTATTAGGCCACCGCAGAAGGGTTGCCAACAGTGTCCCCTGCAATGATGTGGAAAACAGAAACCATGCTCAAGGAGCTGGAGGATCTAGCGAAGGACGGCTGCAGGCAGAGTGTGAACGCTGCCTTCTGGATTATTCTAGCTGTCTCTAGTAAAATGTGAGAGTAAAGACATAAGCTAAAGAAAGAGCTAGTAACTATAAAGGAGCCAGGACTTTCTCTCTCTCTCTTTTTTTTTTTTTTTGGAAAATAACATGGCTCCTCACTGCCCGGCTGTCCAGATAGCAGATAATTCTGAAGTGGACGTGACTTCCAGGCAGAGATGAAATCTGGAGCATTTCCCTGAAAACCTAGCTAAAGATGAAGCCAAGGTCATGACTTTGAAACCCTTTATCAAGACCTCAGAAAGATCTGAAGCAGTGTCTCATGCATCCTTCCCAAGCAGGAACACCACAGGCCTTCTAAGAATATCAAGAGTATCGCTCCACAGAACTCCCATAGAGAGCCCAGATTAGAGAAGAGGTTGTCTCAAAAAGTTAGTGTCTGTGGCTTTTCACCATTGGAGGGGATTACAGATTGACTCACACGAAACTCACAAAGCTTTTAAAGGAATTGTATCAGTGTGCACCGAAAGGGGCACAGTCATTGCAAGGCCTCAAAATTTTATGAACAGAAGGCAGGCGAGAGAACTATCAACCCCAAAAAAGGTGCCTCGAGTGGATTAGGAGTTATAACTCAAAGGTGAGCCAAAATTACAGAGCATGGGCCTAAGAGCCATGGAAAATCATTTGCACCAGGACTCAATCCTACTCAAGCCACAAGCAGCCTGTGCCCAGGTGTCCTTCGGAACTGCTGAGTGCCTCCCAAGCTCCCAAGTCTCCAGTCAAGAGCATCCACACCCATCCTTCCAGGGTCTGCTTACTGCAGGGAGTAGAGAGCCTATCTTCGGATAGAACGGGGCATCCTGGAAGAGCTGTCCACCTGAGCAGCCAGGAAGCCTGGGTCTGACCAAGACAACCAGATGGGGACTTTGGGCCTGGGCCTGGTGGGGTGAGGGAAAGAAGGCTTTGGAGAGTTTGGAAGAGGAGTGACTGTATTTCATCTGTGGGATGGGTGTGAATTGTTTTGTCCAGTGGGTGGATTGGAATTGTATTTTCCAAAAATTGGCCACAATAGTGTTGCTTCTGTCCTATTAAGAGGTGGAGTCTGTTTCTCCTTCTTAAACCTGGATGCATCCTTGGGACCGCCTGACAGATGGGAGGGAGGCAGTGAACGTGAGGCTGCATGACTTCCGAGGCTGCCTGGCTTCCTCTCTCTTGAATCATGTACCTTTGACACACTGCTTCTCTTTGTATGAAGTCCAGCTCCCCTAAAGCTGTCACACCGCATAAACCATGTGCAGAAAACATCTCGAGATAGAGACGCCCACGTCGTCCCAGTCCTCACATGGCCGAGGTACCAGAGTGCAAGGGACTAGCCTTCAGATGATTCCAACCACCACCTACAGCTTCAAGAAGGACCTTGACTGAGGACCACACAGAGGAGCCCATGAAGACTGAATTCGAATCTTTGGGCGTGAGAACTGGAAAGCTTCAGGCTTCATAAAATACAATTAGAAAACCACAGTTAGAGTATTAAAGTCTCATTTGGTTTTATGGCTGTTTCTCTGCATGTCTGCATGCATGTGTGTTCACACAAATACTAATAGTTCATTGGCAAATATGGATCAGAGGGCTATGAACAATGAACTTATATTAAGAATTTTCTTTAAAAAATAGTTTTTAAAAGATTTTATTTATTTGTCAGAGAGAGAGAGACAGAGAGCACAAGCAGGGGAAACGGCAGGCAGAGGGAGAAGCAGGCTCCCCACTGAGCAGGGAGCCCGATGCGGGACTCGATCCCAGGTCCCTGGGATCATGACCTGAGCTGAAAGCAGACACTTAATGACCGAGCCACTCAGGTGTCCAAAAAAAAGAATTTTCTTAACAATGTTTTGAGTCCTAAGATTTATGGGCAAAACATCTGCGACTCCATCAAGATGGTGTCAGGTAGACATTCCATGGTCACAGGACACCTTCCAGGCAAGACCTGGTGTCGTAACAGTAGCTTAAGGGTTAAACCCCACATTCTCAGACTTGACTCTTATCTGAGCTACCGTGCAATGATCTGGGGACTTACATCATGTTGAGGTTCTCTTAGGAGATAAAAATGTTCTTGTACAGAATACCTGCCCTTTGAAGTTTCGCTAAGGTATGTCAGATGGCTTTTAGGTAACCATTTTGAGTAGGACACAAGTTATTTGGCCCTATTCTCACTGGAAACCAGGTACCTACATATTTAATCTATGAGAAGAAATGAACGAGAAGCTTGTTCATCAAGAAAACAGTTCTATCTGTGTGTGTACGTATCCACTGTATTCCAATCCTTCCAGTGTGATTTTGCCTAGTTTCAGAGCAAACTTAACGCTTATTAGCACAGGACCTCGGACATAAAGGATGCTCAAATACATGCTGGCTAGCTGGCCGGTGGACCAGCTACATACATGAGTGAATGTAGTATCGATGTACAAGCAGATACAAATGGGAAAAAAAAGGGCTTCCACTGAGCTGTGATACACTGTGACCTTACAGCATTTTTTTCTGGTAGGAGGAGTCCATAACGTTGGCTGTTACCCCATCTTTATCCATTGGACTTCACCCCACATGCGTAATGTCACTGAGATGTCCTTCCCGACCCCTCCCCAGGTTCCAACAAGGGTCAGCCTCCTTGCCCTGTGTTCCACACCATCTACTCTCTTTGCTGTTACTCTGCTTATCTTATAATTTGTTTGCCCATTTATCTCCCCACTGGTCTCCGTGGCCCTCTGGGAGGAGCCAGCCTCATGGAGTACACTCAATTACTATGTGTTGAATGGAGTCATGTGTCGTAAGTTGTGAAGGGCTTCTACAAAAAATACACTGACAGGCCAAATCCAGCAAATCTCAAGGGTACATTTTGAACCTGGCCAGATTGTGCTCATTTTGATTTACTGATAAGAATCGAATCCTGCTTTAATGGAAGAAGTACAAAGAAATATATTTATAGAACATGCATTTGTTCAATAAGTATTTATTGAGTGCCTACTATGTGTCAAGGGCTATTCTAGAGTAAAGATAAAAACCAGACCAGGAAGAAAGAAAAGAAATGGAATGTTATTTCCAAATTAAGCCACAGAGAGGAACTATTCTTGTATCTATGCACATAAATGGTCTTCTTGAGAATGGAGTTATACAGCAATTTACTTTTAAAAATTACGGATTCCACAAGGTATTATTTCTAAGGAATGGGCTGCTGGAGTCTGAAGGGGTGGTGGGTGTGGGGATTACATGACAGGAGAGCAGGAGAGTAAAGGGGGGAGGCAAGGGCTGATCAAACAAAATCTGTCTCTTGCAATCTCCCCATCCAGTGACCCTGTGTCTGGGAGCAAGTCTGCACCGTGGGCTTAGAGAATCAAGTCTCCAGAGGGGTACATGAGCTGGGAGCTGGGGAACCCCCTAGCAAGGAGAAGGAGAAGCCCTGTTCTTCCTGCCCCTAGTCACTGTTGGCAAAGACCAACCCCAGACTTTTGAAAAATCGCACAGGTGACCCTTGAACAATGCAAAGGTTAGGGGTGAAAATCTGCCCGTAACTTTTGACGCTCCCCAAACTCTACCACCGATAGCCTGCTGTTGCAGAAGCCTTACCGATAACACCAACAGACCATGAACACGTATTTTGCATATGTATTATATACTGTATCTTTACAATAAAGTAAGCTAAAGAAAAGAAAACGTTATTCAGAAAATCATAGGAAAGAGAAACTACGTTTACAGTATTGTACTGTATCGAGAAACAATCCATGTATAAGTGGACCCACACAGTTCCAGCCTGTGTTGCTCAAGGGTCGACTCTACTCTCACAAAGAGCTGGCCCTAGCTTGCTAATATTTTGCACACAAGTGTCAACATTTACTGGCTCATAAAATTGCCTCATGCTTTTCAAGCACAAAGGCCGTGAAAAAAATGAGCTCTCTCCACTGCCCATCTTTATTATGGCCAAGTTTGCTGGGTGAAAATCTGTGGGAAAGGGATGCGCATAAAGCTTAACGTGATCTAATCATTGATTTCTCTAAGATTCTTGGCTCTCCTTCTCTAATCAGAACTCCCTTCACTACATAACCTTCAGAGATGAATCAGCAGCTTTCCACATAAAAGAGGAAAATCTGAACTTGATTTTTTAAGAAGCTGTAAGGAATGGCTCAGGTTAGAAACCGACTGGGTTGCTTGTGGTCCTTGTTCTTATGAAACCAAGGCTGACAGAGCATTTTAAATAGCAATCCGAGCTTCCTCCTGTCTTCTGCAGAAGGAGGACAGTCTTGTGACATACTATGGGGTGCAAAAAACTCAGCATTGTCCTCGGGGTACAAGTGTGTAGAATCAATGCTGTCTGATAGAATTTTCTGCGATGTTTGGAGATTCCACACCCCTGCAGTGTCACTAATGACTGAGGAACTGAGTTCTAAATTTCACTTAATTTGAAGTTCAATGTTAATAGCCAGACATGGCTAGTGGCTTCTGTTCTGGACACCTCAGCTCCTGTCACAAAGGCATAAACGGGGCCAGAGCCCCTGTGCACGGTGGGTTTATCTCAGGAGGGTGTCGCCACCTTGCAGTTATGGATTGGAAATCCTGGTGACCAGACCCCCACTGGCCCCCGACTCCTGATGCTATACATGCTGCAAGAGCAGTGAGCACACCTGCTTGATCGGATCAGCAGCTTCGATGGAGGAATTCATCTCCAGCGGCAGGAGATGTGGTGGTGGGCGCAGAGTCCATGTGAGGAATCTTGTAAGAAAGGACACATACTGTAGACAGCAATCAAAGCACCACCTTCGGGGCTGGCCTCCAAAATCTGAGTTCATGGGGTGCGATCAGCGGGGGAGACCCCGACAAGCACCTCGGTCACATGCCTGCTGAAATTAGGTTCCAGGAACTTAAGTTTTTCCTGTAAGTCTTGGAAGTCGAATGGTATCACATCATGTATTTTAAACAGCGAGACTGAAGAGCCTGGTGATCCCTCAGAGGAGTGGCAATTCCCTGTCATCTGCTTATATATATATATTTTCTTTCCTATGGTTCTCCAGTCACTTTTTCTTTCTTTTTTTTTTTTTTTTAAGATTTTTTTATTTATTTATTTGAGAGAGAGAGAGTGAGAGAGAGAGAGCACAAGAGGGGGGGAGCGGGAGAGGGAGAAGCAGACTCCCCGCTGAGCAGGGAGCCCGATGTGGGACTCGATCCCGGGACTCCAGGATCATGACCTGAGCCGAAGGCAGTCGCTTAACCAACTGAGCCACCCAGGCGCCCCGTCCAGTCACTTTTTCTTAATGGACGTGTTTTGACGTCATCCCCAATACTTTCTCTCCCTTCCCGATGACGTGACTAGTTGGCATCACCTGACTACTCCAGAATCTCAAGTCCAGGACAGATGGTTTTGGAACTGGCACACACAGGAGTTTTTAGATGCTACGGACTATTCTGGGGCCAACTTCCTCAAATCTCTAGATCGCGTGTGCAGCATTCGAATCAGGACAGGGAACCACCTTCCATAGGCTGCAATGTTCAATCTTGTTTCCTGTTTTTCCAGCTTCTGATGCTATCCTGGGTCTATTCCACATGCTCCGCATCTCATCAGGGTTAGCCTGTTGGATGCCGTTCTTCCTCTTCCAATAAGCCAAAGGGAGCTTCCTTCAGCACACTTTTTTGAGCTCTATACCTTAACTTTTGGGCAGAGGTCCAAAAGTAGGGCTGGAAATGGGATGTATCCCCTTGCCCCGGGAGCGTGTTTATGATCTGTTCAGCCTACAGCCTCTTGTGGTCGGTGTGGTGCATCAGAGGAGGCCACACATCTCCGCAGACCCCGCTCTAAAACTGGGTCTGCGCTCACATCTATGTCCGCCGAAGCCTGTCCTCCCGAGATTTCCCTAACCCCAATTTCTCCTTTCATGGCTATTTTTGCTGCCACGACGTCAGAAACACACTTGCACCCCTCTCCCCAAACTCAGGAATGTCTCCTACATTTCCTACATCTCTGTATTAACCGTGACATAACTCGAACATTACAATAGTAATGGCCTTTTTTTTTAAAATAAATATTCTCTTAAAAATCCATTCTTCCTTTTAGTGACCAGTAAGAAGCATCTTTGTAGGTAACTGGGGCCTTCTCATTGCTCATGGCCCCTGAGCCGTGGGCTTTCCACCGACCCCGTGGTATCACCCATCTTCTCCCACAGGTGAGCGTGTGGCTTTGCCGCGCTCTTGTATTCCTGGCTCATTTGCTTATGGAAGGAATTGTGAGCTGTCCCATGTTCGGGTAGAGCTTTCTAGTGGAACCTACACGCCATTCCATGTAGACTTTCACCCCCCGCCCTGCACTACCAACTTTTACCCTGTGTACGCTTCTCTGCAGCCGTGATCTGCTAAAATACTTCACGTATGGACTTGTGTACCGTGTTGAGCATCTGTCTTCCCACACGAGAACGGAAACCCACAAGGAAAGATGATGCCGTTTGTTTTATTTGTGATGTATGCCCTAGGGCCTACGATGGGGCCTACCTGTGGGTAGGTGATACATAACCCCGGAATCGGTACCTGCTCTGCCAAGGCGTCCTGCCTCTATTGTTCACTCTTTGAGAAATGAATAATTCAGTGATAACGGTCACATGTACTAGTCAATGAGAGATCTCATGGAGAGAAGACTCTGGTTTCCCCCTTTTCTGCCTAAATATTTCTAGGCCGCCGATGCAGAAACTGCCCTCAGCTAGACCCCAAAGTTCTGCTGACTGGATTTTGTTGTGGTGTGATTATCCTCTGCCTGAAAGTTGCACTCTCCCCATGATAAAGCAGGCTTGGTTTTTAATCAGACGGTGACAATAGGGATGCCCGATGAATTTTTTTAGGCTTTGACCAGTGAACATTTCCCCGGCCAAGGACAGATACTCTGATGTGCTCTGGTCAGAGGCCCTCGCCCACACTGACGACGCTGACGTGGGGACGGGCGGTAAGGAAATGTCATACAAGTAGCTTTTCCCTAACACCCTCAGAGAACTGAATACATAGGATTTATATTTAATGGTGAAAGAGCTGCTGATAAGCCAACAACTGGACTTATTTCTATTAAAAATAGATTAGGGCAACGATCCTGCTGGGTTCATTCAGACACCGGGAGGCAGAGCATCGGGTCCCCGACAAGGCGCCCCCCTCCCTCCCTCCTTCTGCTGACCTTCACTGGCGGACTCCCTGGCCACTGCCCACAGGCAGGCGCTCACGGCCTCATAGGATGCGCTCAGCCGCGTGGTGGGGTCCCTCTTTGGCTTGGGCGGAGGCTGTTTCCGTGGTGAGGGGAGGCCACTGCTGTCATCCAGGCTGGACACCGAGTGCAGAGAAGGAGACCGGGTGGACGGGCCAGCCAGAGACTGGATCAGGCCATCCACCGCCATGGGGACCGGGACGGAGCTGTAGTGGAAATGCCTGGGTCCACACTTGTCTTCGGCTCTTGGGGGAACAAAACACAAAGAGCACCCCACCAGAGGGGCCCAGATGCATTATTCAGACGGTCACAATGAACCCGCTCAAGCAGACATAATCACGGCTTTTTGGTAAAGAGCCTTCCCCTCCGCGGCTGGAGGATGCATGCGTAGCGCTCTGGAAACGGGCGCATCCAGAGAGCGCTGCCCGTCCTTCCGGCCCCTGCTCTCTGATAAATGAGCATGATGGAGATTCATCATGGTGACTTTTTAAGAATCTCACACAAACACAGCACTGCTTAAGGAGCGCCACATTTTCTATCAGGCATTCACTGAATGAATTTTTCACACTCTGATTATTAAGCAAATCAAGAAACCAGAATTTCAATCTGAATGATAATTTCTGGGAAATCCATCTTAATACAGAGTTACTGATGCATCAAATGCTGGGAGTTCATCACCATCTCCCATTGCCGAAGAGTACGTACTTGACTTAAAACTGTCAAAGATTTACACCTCTCTCTCTCCCCCCTTTTCTCCTTGCAATTTAAACCCCACGAGCAATATTTAATGATGTGCAGAATTATTATTTTTGTTCTCTTACCCCATCTGGTTGTGCAATGCCAAGGGAACTGCTAGTATTCAATAAATACATAGGAAAAGACTTCTTCACTTAATTTTATATCAGGCAAACGAATACCCCATCTGGTTGTGCAATGCCAAGGGAACTGCTGGTATTCAATAAATACATAGAAAAAGACTTCTTCACTTAATTTTATATCAGGCAAACGAATACATAATCAAATTGGGAAATTGGGGTGGCTGTTTAGTTCCAGCAGCGAAAATAATAAATACTATTCTGGAAGTCAGATAAAATTAATAGTTATCTGGTTTAAAAAAAAAATCCCTTCTGGCTTCACATGTCAATGTAATCATGTACTAGTGAGATGCCAATGCGTTCATTTCACAAGGAGTCTCCGAGCATTTGTTTGTGTAATTATATCTTTGTGTGGCGGAGCCCCAGCCAGGCTGGGATCTACCACGAGGCAGAGCCAGACACCCATGTAGAAAATGAACTAGCCAGAGATGAAAGCAGGGCACTCAGTGAATAATTTGTTTTCCCTGTAATGTTTAATTACAGTTTTTCGTACAAAGGGAATTTCTTCAGTATTTAATCATGGAGAGATAGTTGAAGCTAATTAGCGAGAGACACATCACCATTTCATCTTTAATAAAAAATCACTGGACACCGGCAGTTGAGGCAAAGGGGAGTCATTTTCAAGTGAGAAACGACCAGCTAACGCCAAGTTCCTATGGAAAAACAAACACCTGCCTGACGTCTAGTGAGGGCCCAGGTCCCTGCCCTCCCGGGTGGGGTGCTGAGGATCAGGGGTGTCCCCATGCTTCACAGAGAGGCAAGACTGATAAGATGGAGACGCACCAGGTCGCCTCCACATTTCTATTCCAAGCTCAGCATCCAAAGTGAACTTTAAAATGAAAAGCGTTTCCCCAAAACTTTCCCTACTGGCGAAGAAACTGTGACAAATTACTAAGGGAAATATTATACGTACAAAACATCGATTTCACCACTTCTCTGTTTTCAGACTGGCTTCTCCATTGTTTGGGTCAGACTTCCAGAAGTTTCTATGAATCACCCTCGTATACATAATACTTGTATAAAGATGTCAAGAACCCAGGTGTATATTTTTGCTAAGACAGAAATATGAGCTGCCTTAAAACTCTGGCCTTGAGACGGTAAGCGGTGCAGCATGTAGGGAAGCAATAACGTTTCATACGGAGAATCTAACACAGAGCATCTATTGCGTGAAAAGAAAGCACGAGAAGGGACCCTTTTAGATTGCTCGGAGGTTTCAAATAGGAAGCCATGCGCACATCCATGCTCGTTCCCGTGGCCACCGTCAGGTTTGAGTGAACCCTGCATTAAGCGCTATCGGGATTTTCTTGACTCCACTGGATCAATGACAAAGGTAATTAAAGTTGCATACTATCTGCCTTTACCTTTTGGTTCCTTCCTCTGGCTTGTGTCTGGCCTCCACCTTCTCCTTATGGTAAGTAGCATTCATTTCATTCCGCAGCCGGTCATTTTCACGGGCAATGTCAGAAGCGTTCTGAATGACCAGGGCATCGTAGGTCTTCAGCCCCATGTCCTCTGTAATCTGCAGGAAGCTGTTGATGGACGTGACCTCTTGCTGTCTGATGCTCCTTTTCTGAATCAAGTGCTGGCGTGCTAGAAATCCTCTTACAACTTTCATAAAAGAACACAATCACGGGTCAGTGAGAGGAGCAGAAGCGAAACCCCAGACACACAAACAGGTCATAACACACTGATGTCTCAGCAGCCATAACATAAGATGCATTTAACTCAGAATAAGAATTTACAAAACTTTCTAATCTCGTATCTGAAAAGGTATCTAAATTCAGCAATGGTAACACCTAAGAGGCAAAATCCGTAACCTAAGAAATGAGACATCCACACTTCTTTTCTTAACACAGCTGGACGAGACGGACTGGATGAAAATCAGTAGGGAGGAAGCAGGTCTAAACCCCAGAGAATTCTGCAGTGTAGTTCCAACTGGACCATTTTAGGGTGCACTGCTCGTCTCATTATATCCGAGTAGAACAGAAATGGCTGAGGCTTGTGGAAGTTGTCTTCAAAAACATGCACATATTCTTAATAAGACTCTGATTTAACTCCTAGAAAAACGAACAGTGCATTTAAGACTCTGGAAAGAGATTGTGTGTGAATTTAGGACATCCTTCCTGCTCTCCAGAGAAGTGGCGCTAGCTAGAAAAATGTGTAAGAATTGGGAGAACTACGTGAGTGAACATGCTCTGAAATCGCTAATATGTCAGTAACAAATGGTAACACTTGAAAACAGAAATAATAATGCCCACCATTTAAAGGCATTTCCATGTGTCAGGCACTCTATCATTTCATGCCAACACTCAATGATAATTCATAAACCATTATCTCCATTTTGCACCTGGAGAAAGAGAAGCTTAGTGAAGCTAAGAAAATTCCTCCAGGTAAACAGAACCTATGAACAGTAGAGCCAGGTTTCAAATTTCTATGCTTATGCAGCCAAATTCATTCCCTTACCTCGGACCACCCGGACGCTACCTTAGCTCTCCAGAGAGCAGGTCACCAATGGAGAAGTCACAGGGAAGCATATTTGCGATCAACGTGAAGAAGAACTTTCTAATAATGAGCACAGGGTGTAAACGGATCAGGCCGGCTCCTGAGAGAGGGAGTCAGCATGTCCGAGAGGGTAAATGGCCCCATCTGGATACTGTGAACAGGTGTAAATTCGCAGGTGGGCCTTTTGACCCTAGGATGCTGCCCCTTCCAATTCCAAGTTTCTAAGGTTAGAAGGAATTGCTGGAATTCTAAGAAGATCTATAATTTCAGGGAAAAACCAATGTGTGTAGCAAAGACGCTTTGTTTTTGTTTATAGTGTGTGTGTGTGGGGGGAAGGTCTGTAAAGCATTAAGTGCTTTAAAATACTCCCTGGCTATAGAAGAAAAAATGTGCGGCTTATCTAGGATATTCATTTTGATGCCTTTACTTGATTAGAAGGTGGAAAGCTGAACACAACTTTCCACAATTATGGCTCCAGAGGCAAATAATATGCAGACATCTAAAATGCTTAAGGCTTTTTTTTTTTTTTTCCAAATGGCAATACTAAATGTTTAGTTACTTTGGAATGCAGTTGTATTAAGTTCACTATAAAACAGTCATGCTGAACTAATCTAAAGGGGAAAAAAAATTGAACAGTAAAAGGTACAATCAGACTTCCAGGAATATAAAGTGCAGCATAAAAGGCAGAAGTGTTAACCACGCAGTGGGCAACTGAGACAGAAACAGACAGCTCAAATTGGTCTGTCTGCTCACTCGTTCCTGTTACATTAAAAAAAAATTGAGACATTGACTTTTGGAAGGGTGAAGGTGAGGGTATATTCAAGATGTTTAATCTTTTGCAACAAAGGGAAGATTAATGTGGCCATGGGAGGCTTCTTTTGACCCCGTCAGAGCAGAGCTATTCGCCGCATGTCCATTCACCGGGGGCCTGCTGTCCCGCATCCAGGGACTCTGTCTTCTCACACTTCATCCTGGCAGCCTTTAAACATCCCTTAAAAATGATATACCAGCTGCTAAAACTGGCTTTCCTTAATAAGAGGCAACTAGTAAAAATAAATTTGCCATAATCGATAACCGATACTTGTTCTCTTTCAGACAAGTTAAAAGTTGGCTTTCCTGACCTTTCCAGCATTGAGATTTTAAAGACAGTTTTCATCCAGGACAAAATGAACATGTAGGATCAGGAAGAAACTTCCATCAGGAGTCATTGACTATTAAAATGCTTAAAGTTACAACTTTCTCTGCCCCCGCCCCCCACAACATGTACGAAGGAAAAATGAGAACCCTTGAAAAATGGGGAAATAACTCCAGATTGTATAAATGTTGAGTAAATTTCACACAGGCAAAAAGTACTGAAGGGACTGTTCCAAGAGATGTAAAAATAAAAATCAATAATTAATGCTTTGTATTTAAGAGCCTGTAATTTTAAAGAACTTTTATATCCATTATTTCATTTATGCAATCTGAAATTATGGTTTTTATTGTGATGCCATTTTTTTGAGACCTGTCTCAATTTTTATCTTTAAACATGAAGGAATACCTAGAGCTCTGCTTGTTTCTTCCCTTTCAGGTCAGTAGGATCAGCTTAATCTTTGTCATTAAATAGGGGAGACGTTTCTAGTGAGCATCCCTGAGTGAAGAAGGGGTACACGTTCTTTTCGTTGTATTGAAAGAAAATTTCCGGGGGAATTTGAGATCCCATTCTATGTGCGGATAACATGATGGTAAATGGGATTCTCCATTGGCTCCATAGCTCAAGGGTAAGGGCACTGGTCTTGGCAATAGGATCCCCCATCCCAGGTCCAGCTGAGGCTGCAAGTGCAGATGCTGAATCTGGAGGTGGTGGGGGCCCGAGACTCTGCATTTCTAACTGGCTCAGCAGTTGGTGGGGCCAAGCCCACAGATAAGAACTGCAAAGGCGGTGGTGCAAACTGACCTGGGACCCCAGCCTCTCGCTACGTGGATGAAGGATGAAGTTAAGGAGACCAGGCTGTCATAACCCAGAGAGGAGCAAAAGTTGCCTAGAGTTGGGGTGGGCTGCCTCCATCACCCGAGCCTCCCCACACCACTGCTGACCTCCAGGCTGGTGAAAGTGGCTTCAGGAGCCCACGTGGAGAACCAGCCACGTGACCGTGGAGTCTGGAGGACATGGTGGAACGTGCCAGGGTCCCACACTGTGTTTCTCGGGCACTAGACACCTGCTTGGAGTCATTGAAAGGGGCTTACTTGAGAGCACCAAGGCCAGCACGCCTGTGGGAATCCCAGAGGCTAGGGGAGAATTACAAGTACTGTCCCAAGGAGAGGTCGGGCCCCCCTCAGGTGCGCAGTGCCAAGGACCCTGCTGATGTGCTCCCACGTAGCCAAGAGCCTTTGAACACCTGCAGCCCTGTCAGAGAAGCCCAGTGCCAGACTACACAGGTGCCAGTCAGACAGAAGAGCTACCCTGCCCCCTCCTCTTCCCTCTCTGTCGCCAGCCCTAGGGTTCTGCACACACCTGTGGAGACAGGGTGAAACCCATGCCCAGGCCCCACCCACGGGGTCTGCGGTGACCAAGAGGGATGGTTTAACTTGGAAGGTAATTCTGAATTTTGAGCATTTCCTGGACTGGACCTATAAAATTCTAATGGAGACAGTTTGAGGGACCAGCGTGTAGCAGGGCTTTTTCTCATCAGAAAACAAGGGGACCCCCTTGGATATTTTACGCAGGGGCTCCACGGACAGAGGCTTGAACAGAATAAAACTGATTTCTGCATCCCACGAGCTGTGCTTGTATTTAACATTTCCGGAGATACTGGAGAGCTAAGCTCATTACAACAGGTTCCCCAAAAACTAGCCTTTATAGTATCTCCTTCTTTTACCTTCCTTTAAATATCGTATTTATGATATATAATATAATCAAATCACTAAGCAAATTAAAAATTAATGTTATTAAGTGTATATATATATATATTTTATGGGAGGCATAGTTACGATTTTTTTTAAATGTACCCATTTTCAATGGTCACTTGGGTTTTTATAGGGAAAAAGTTCTACACGGAATCTCTCCCAACGCTAAAATAGCTGTCTGCTATCAGAGATAATACTCCGACATTATTGTCACTTCATAAAGGAAAGGTAAGAGTCAAGGATTTTCCCAAGGCACATCAGGAGGATTACATAAAATCCCAGCGTCCCAGTGATGCTGACCGAATTGGCCTATCTCTGGCTCCTAGCTGCACCTCGGTGCCACGTGATGGTGGTGGTGGTGGTGGGCGGGGGTTCCCACTGAGGATTCAAAGGTACACCTTCCTGCCCTGTGCTTTCTGAACAGATCAGCAAGCATGACTATTTGCGAGGTGGTGGCTGCGTAAATTCTAAGATACAAATATTCGCTCTTCCAAACTGTGAGTGAGGTGAAAATTTGATGTAAAATTTCAGGTGGAATGACTACCAGATACGGTGCGAGCAGAGCGAGCACATGCTGATTCAGAGTCAGGTAAGGAGCAAACGGAACTACGGGGCTGGCTCAGCTCCCAGACACGGTCCACACATCGTGTCCTTGTCCACTGGAGTGTAGGTCCCACTGACATTTCGACTCAGGGGTGCACTAAATGATTTCATATTTCACAACTCACAGAGGTTCGGAAAGGTGAGTGTGTAATTGTTACCTTTTTGGCAGGTGATAATTTTTCTCTGCTGCTGCAGGCACAAATCATTGAGCTGGTCGGCGTGCCAGTATTTTAGAAACACTTTTCGGACTCCCATCTAAAACACAAACAGCAGGGAGACACTAAACAGCATGAAGATGCCAAAAATGATGATGGGAAAACAGTCGGGCAAGAGATTTTTCCAGAAGAGGATTAGAAGAAACAAAGCTAACAAAATTAATTCCAGTACATTTTCCTTAATTTTTTTAAACACTATTCCATCTCCTCGCAATCCCAAAGGTTTTTCTTCTAACAAGTGTGTTTGCTGTGTGCACACATTGTCATTCATGTTTGCAGATGCCCACACATGACAGTTGTAGCGTCTGCACCGCGTGGGGCCGAGGAGAAACACGGGCCTCGGCTCCCCTGGAAGGTAAGACCCTCCCCATCGACCATCCCCATCGACGAGCACTCACACTGCAGAGCTGGACCCCTCTCCTCCCTCTGTGATTCTTTTCTTTCCTCAACTCAAAGTGGGGAGGTTGAGTCTATGAAAAGGAAAACAATAAAACAAAAAGACCAACAAACCCCATAAAGCTGACACACAAAATTGTTTCATTTCCATTATTTTTTTCCCACTACACTGCATGTTACTATAAATTGAATGTTTATACAACAATTATAGAGCTGCGGCCCAAAAGTAAAAAGTCTTAACAAAGTCATCTATGAGCAACAGTCGTCTAGATGATGGTGTAAACAGAAATACAATGAGCATTTCTCTGCAGCATTTTTAAAAAGCGTGTTACCAAAGCAGCTTCTACAAAAGCTACAGTGGTATGCGAGCTGGTGCAGACACACTGCTCCTGAGGAAGACAACTGCCAAAGGGAAGTCTTAAAGCCACAAACGATAAACCACATCCATGCATTTTTAAAGTAATTTTTCTTGTGTGTTGTGCGTATTTTCTAAGAATTCACAGAACTAGGGTAGGTGCGAGGAATGCCCTTCGCGATGTAAATTCTCGCAGGCTCTGAGGGGAAGCAGGCATAAAGAGTTGCAGGAGAGCCTGGTAAATACTAACATGAGGTGCTGGGGGAGCTCTGAGGTGATATTCTGCGAGATTAAGAAAAAATACTGCTCAGGCACACCTCGTGATAGGTTCATGATCGTATTCTTAGCACTTGAGACAAACGCCATCAGGATGACAAGACTAACACGTGTGCTCCCAAGCATGAGCTGGGGACGTTAAAATGCTAGCACCCCTCTGCTCGGGCATACATCACAATGACACCCGAAGCTTGCCCGTATGCACACCCCATTAGGCACTGGAAGGGTTTATAGGTCAGACTTGTCTCCGGAATGCTTGGCCAGAGGTGGTTTACGAACCTTTTCATATGGAAACTGAGTTTATTCCAAACATATGTTGTCACTCCCCATCCTTCCATCTAGCTGCCCCTTTTGCCGTGTGATCTGCTGTCTTAATGAAACACACGGTTGTGCAAGAGGCTGGGGCCTGAGTTTTGCATGATGGCGGTCAGGCTGGTGAGTCAGATCAACCGGGGAAGTTTTCAACGACTGTCCTGTCTCAGAAGCTCCTGCTTGACTGGATGCTGTTCTTCGTTTAGTTTTCTGGTAGTCTGCTGAAATTTGAGACAGTCACCTGGGTGGGGGGCTACAAAGAGTTGGTACTTTTTCCCATTGTATTGCCATTCTCTCTCCCTAGTTATTTTCCATAATTCATAGTCTTTTTTTCCCCCCTTCCCAACTGCTGACTTATTTTGGCAGCCAACAGGAAGAACAGTTGGTACTGTCTGTGAACGCTGTGGAACAAATCTGTGAGACGGGCCCTGGAAAGGAGGGAGCATGGCATCTTTCTGTTCATCACTGACTGTGGTATGCAACTCATTGTGGGAAACTGAATCCCAAAGGCAAAATGCATGCAAACCTCTGTCCGAAAATGCAAGTGTAGAATAGTGATAGCCAGCAATACGGCCCAATGGGTGGAGTCGGTGATGATCGCTAGGGGAACTCATCTACGGGGGGCTCTCGACATGGGGAAAAGACCTATGGAATGGAACTAAGACAAATGGACTCCAGTTCCACTCTCTTAATTAAATGGGGACCCTGGCTGGACAAGAAGGGAGTTGGACAGGATGAAAAAGATCTCCTAGAGTGACATTCCTAACAGCCATTCAAAACACTGAAGTAGGTTTATCTTGAGAATTGTGCTGGATGCCGAGGATATAAAGGAGGATACTGTCCTCAAAGAGAAGCTTCTGGGGAAGATCAGCAGTGAACAAAGATGACGGAGTTATAGTTATGTCTAAGGGACACCAAAAAGGAAGACGTGATCAAGTTGGGGTCAGGTAGGATTCACTGAGAAGCAAGTTACCTCAGCCATGTAGTCTTGAAGGATGGGCAGGAATTCTTCAGGGTGTCGAGGGATAGAGGGAGAAGATACATGTGGGACAGAAAAAGTAGCCTGTGAACAGAAGGGGCAGAAAACTATGTTGGGGCGCAGCTGCAGTGATGAGGGAAGAGGCCATACGTGTAACTGGCGGCCACATCGTGAAGAGTATTCCAGGAGAACCTGGACATTCTTCTATGAACAATGTGGATCCACTGGAAGATTTAAAGAGGATCCCAGCTAAATTTCATAAAAATGACTTCTGAAATTGTATTTGAAATTTATAAAGTTCCTTCTTAAAATCATCTGAAGAATGGGTTGTTGGGCTTGGCTCTCGGAGGTACTTGGTGAAGTGGGACAATATAAGGTCATCAACAATTTGGATTTGGAAGATCTTACCACTGTTGCTTGTGTGTTGACCAACTTCTTATTTATCCTTCATGACTGAAATCAAGCCCCGCTTCCATCGTTAGATTTTTGAGATCCATTTATCCACTTCTAGTAGGCCTTTGATGACTTTCACTTGTGTTCCCAGAACACCCTATGAATGATTCCTTATTTCTGTTATTATATTGCATTGCATATTTGCCATTATGCACATACATTTACATCTCCTGAAGAATATGAAGATATATTCTTGAACTTCACAAGTGGTAGGGATGTGGGGAGGGTGGATTCAGATTAGAAACAGAACATAAGGAATTGTGAAGTCCTGGTATAAGAAGATGAGTCATCGCAATGGATGATAATGTCTTCAAGGATGAAAATAAGTTATGATGGTCAATGAAAACACAAGCCAGACCCTAAGTCATTCAGCAAACTGGAGATAAGTTATGGCAGCCAGTAGGTGATAGAACAAATGATGGGGGCGATAAAAGAAAAGTGGGGTGAAAATGGTCTACACATGGTATAGACGTAAGACAGAAGGCTGGGGAGCAATGAGTCAGCTAGCCCTGCTCCCCCACTGAGACAAAGGAAGTGAGAAAAAATGAAACCTCCTAAGAGAGTATTTTCAGGAACGTCCAGTTTTCAGTTCACATATGGAGGCTAACTTAGAAGGGGCGTAAATATGGACGCAGTAGGTTCTTCTCACAATGTATTAGAGATTTCACAGGACCCAAAGGTGGGTCATTAAGGAGTGGTCTGAGCGCTTCACACAGCAGATGTGCATGTCTTGCAGGCAGGATGAAAGGAGTCCTTCCTGAGATCCATGGATTGTGACAATGGCAAGGGAGGAGCTGGGTGGGAACATGAGGCACAGGGCGTGTGAGGGGAAGGTGCGCTGCTAGACAGGTAGACGCTCCTCTGGGAGCCAGAGGGATAGACCAGCTCCCAAAGCTCCTGTTGAGGCTCTGCTATAGTTATGCGCATGGAAATTCTCCAGCGGTAAAACCAAAGGCTTTGTAAATGAGGGAGGCTTCTGGGCTTTCGATTCAGTGGGGGGAGGAGGGGACAGAAGCCTGAATCTACATGATAAGTGTCCCACTAAGGGACAGCTAAAGACTTTGTGGGCATGGCTGGGTATTGTGTTGCCATCACATTCAGATGGATTAAATAATTCTTCATTCAGCTACCTGGGTACACCTTACACTTATCCAACGGGCGACTCATTCATTCATTCACTCTTTATATATACATATATTTTACCGTGTAATTTATCTGTGGATTGGCAGTATTTGGAGATACTCGTCGGAAATGTTAACACTTGTTTGACTTTGCTGGTCTTTTAGAGACGTCATGTTTATAGTAAATGCTTCTTCTTTCCTTAAAGAATGAGATGTGTCATTTAGTAGTATTTTGGATTTCTTTGTCAGAAACTATTTTGAATAACACATTGTAGTCTTAAGTCCTCTGCTATCATTCAGGCTAAGGATTACTGGGACATAAATCTAGGAATCTTTTTTAACCAGGAAAACCCAGACAAGATAACAAGGATTCTATATGTTTATTGTCTATATGTTATAACAACAGGAGAAAATTGTTGGCCATTTTAATTTTTTCTATGGAATGAATTCACGTCAAGTGAGTGCCTTAGTGTGCTATACCAAATCCATTAAATTAGGATTCATTTGAATGCAACCAAATTTCCAATCACCTACATTTTTTATTTTGGTTGCATTCTCTTATCAATGTTTCTCACAACCAGAGAGAAGGAGAGGTTAAAACATTCTCCTACTGAGCCCTCTCCCTGTGCACTCTCTAGATGCAGAGTGTTCTGATCTGAGATTAAAATGTTAATGTCATTCTGACTCCTGTAAAAGTAAACCATCTGTGAATTATAGTCATCGCTATTTTTATTAGAAAACCATTAGGTTTTTTTTTTCTTTTTTGAAGTGACAGATTTTAAAAGATTAAACAAAATTGTCATTGATGACTTCGAAAGCTTCAATTCCTGCTACAGTTCTTGGGGATTTTTTAGAGGTGGGGGCTGGGGGAGCAGAGACAGCTGCTGGATGGCACGTCAATGGCTCGTAGGTAGCCTGGAGGCTTCACTAGCCAGAGATCAAAGGGACCCGTGAAGATGCTCTTCTCCCTTTTTCCTTTTCCTCCTCATCATCACTGAAGGCTGCCTCCAATCACAGAGGTGCAGACAAAGAGGAGGGCGGGGGCAAGCTTGCTGGCAGAGGTGGCCCTCCTGTGGAAGGGTAGAGGGACAGACACTCCCGGTTTCCATGGCAACCCGGGGATTCCCGCAGGAGGAGCCTATTACTGGTCTCGCCCTTTTAGGAATGTCCCCCATTCACTGACTGGGAGACCATGGGCAAAACTATCTTCAGAGTGATCTTTCTAAACATCGAGCTCATGTGACTTTCCTGCCTAACATGATTTAATAGCAGGTCATGGTTTTCAGGATAATGTTCAAACTCTTGAAATGTTTATTAGACTTTTTATAGTATGGCTTTATTCAATGCATTCAGATGTATCTATTCTTAAACTATATCATATTGCTTGCTATTCCAAAATGGGAGCTTGCTTTTCTTCTCTGGCTCAACATATACTATATACCTTGCTCTAAATCATCTACTGGATAAACTCCTTTAAAACACAGATGGCTTGGTGAACTCTGAGTCTAGTGTGTACCTCAAAATAATGAATTCATTTTAATAGCATACCCACGTCACTAATGCACCTCGTATATACCTCTATAATACCACTGAGTTCCTGTTTTTTGTCATTATTTGTATACCCGTCTGAATATTCAACTTGACTATGAGATACATGTGGGCTAGGATGATGTTGGACAAATATAAAGATCTTAAGTTACATCTATTAAGGTGGAGGAGATAAAAGTAAATGGAACATTAAAATGAAGAAAGCAGAACTTCAAGAGTGATTTTACTGGACACGAGCTATAACATGAACTCAGATATTAAAGAACAGTTCACTTTAAATACATTTAAAAAACTAAATCTGTTTAAACTATTTGAACTCATTCATTTTGTAAAATGCATCTAATGAAAAGAGCAAGAAACAAAAATGTTATCCTTGCATATTTCTGCTGTCACCAAATTTCCCATGTAAGATTATCACAAACCAAAGTCTATAATTTATCTCGCCCTCCAATTCTCTACCTGCTTTTGACTCACCTTGCACAATGCCTCTAATTTATTAATCTTCCAGAAACCTTCAATGATTCCATATTGCCTAGCAGCTTAAATGTATACCTTTGGGTTTAGCATTCAAAGCCCTCCACAATCTGATTTTTGTTAATCTCTGAAGAGTTCACACTTTTTACTCTTCTAAAATAGGTGTTATTTACTGTTACTTCAACTTCCCACACACTCTGTGAGAGCAGAAAACCGATGTGAGACTTCTGTAGACACTATCAAGGGCCTAGAGCATTCTTACACATGGAATTTGTATTGAATTCACTGTTACTGTTGCTGTCAGTGTTATGTTAGATACTGTCCCTCTCTATGTATATTTATAATTATTGAAATATGTTTATTAATAATTACCATACATTTAATAATACTTTATGGTGAATGTTTATTTTTTTGCTGCAAAAATGTTTTATTTTCATTATTATTGACAAAGAATTAATCCTTGAAAGTGTTAATATCCCTTACTTCAAAAACATTAGCGTTATTCTAATAAATACTTCTCATTTAAAGACAAGATATCTCATGTTATAGTTGCATCCAAAGTGGTCATCATTCACTGTAATATTGGCACTCCAAAAATATGTCTGGTATCTCTTAATGTGCCCGACCAAAGTAGGTCTGTTCCCAGTTTTAAACAGCTTTCTTGACAAGATTCTGAACAACACACTTTTTCTTTTATGTGTTTTGATGTCTGCATCACTCTCCTATCAGCCTTGTTTTCCTTCCTGCTGATCTGAGAATGTCATTGTGTTCCTTTAAAGCACGGTTCTTTCTTCTTTTACCAGGCAAAGTACTTTCTGTGCTTACCAGGTAATCTCTTCCAAACAGAAACACCTCCAAACCCCAACACTTCCATATGCCCACCATGAACAGTCCTGCACTCATTCCTGGTTCTGTGTCATTTTCACATACTCTCGGGTGCATTGTGTTTCATGGCTTTCCTGATTTTCCTGTCTCATATTTATTCATCCATCTATCCTATCAATGGTCTATCCTCTCCATCTATTTAATCATTCATCCATCCTTCCATCCACCCATCCACTCCTCCATCCAATCACGCACCCACCCATCTATCCCTCTATTCATCCACCCATCCACTAGTTTATCCATCCATCCATCCATCCATCCATCCACCCACCCATCCATCCACCCACCCATCCATCCACCCATCCATCCATCCATCCATCCACCCACCCACCCATCCATCCATCCATCCATCCATCCACCCATCCATCCATCCACCCATCCACCCACCC
>NC_058405.1:3770825-3830463 GCF_002201575.2 Neomonachus schauinslandi
ACCCATCCATCCATCCATCCATCCACCCATCCATCCATCCATCCATCCATCCATCCATCCATCCATCCATCCCAACATTTGCCAGCGGCTGATACCAGGCACCTTGCCAGGCTCTAGGACCCCAAGGATGAATAGAATATGGCCTATCCTTTCAAGAAACTCAGTAAAACAACCTTTTAAGTAAAATTCATCTTCTTCAGGCTGAATTAACATATTTCCCCTATTTGCTTTTTGATTCATTCAATTTCTAAGGATGGGCATTATTTTATGTGTGTACATTTTATTATTAATATTTCAATACTTTACATTTTCATGGTAGCTTTGAAAAACTACCAAATGGAAATATTCTAATGTTCAGCCTGGCTCTAAATGTATTTTTAAACATCCTCAGAGGATACATTTATACTAAAATACAAGTTCTCTTTGTTATAAATAGACTATTCTTGAAGTTTAACTTCAACACAGAGAAGATAATTACAGCCACACACATTGAACAGAGTACCACATCTTCCGGTATTTGAGGAAGGTGGTTCGGCTCGAATTACATATAATTACAGGTTAAGAAAATTAGTTACTCTCACCTAGAACAGTATGACCTGTACAACAAGCAGAGATGAGCAAAAACTCCTATTCTGAGCTGACTGGTGAATAACTCACTATGTGATCCTACACATTGCTTCATTCCAGAAATCATATCAATGTGGTCAAGAGCACTGACGAAAGTCAACCTCTTCAGCTCAAAGTCACACATCAGGAAAAGCAAACCAAAGCCAAAGCCACACAAAGCTCATCAGCTTCAGAATCAGAAAGGAGAGTGCATGGAGAAGTGGATGCATTCATCGAAGGAGCACCATCAGTCTTTGTTTTTAACAAAATGGCCTCGATACTATGAATAAGAATTACCTGCCTCATGGTATGTGTATGCTATAAATGATTAACGACAGCAAACACACGATCACAGCCTGCTGTCCTGCCTGAGGCATGCACACACACACATACGCATGCAGGGGCCCTCCCCAACCAGTGTCCCCCAAGTCACTGCCACGTGTGTCTTCTGAGGTTTGCTTTACTTTTAAAACTAGGAATCCTCATGGTGCTTCATCCTGGGCACAGGCTCTTATACCGTTCCTCCTGAAGAGCATTTTTAGATATTAAAAAAAGATACCTACATCGCTTTCCTAATTCTCCAAATAAATACCTGTTGCATGGGGTGTTCCCGTTTTCTGAGATTCATCTACATTTATTTTTTTTGTGAACCGTCTTCTGCTTTCAACTCCTAGAGGGCCAGGGGTTTGCATCGTCTCGAGATCCGCCCATATTTTGTGCGGCACATTCGCACTTGTTAATAATGTCAGTTTTCAAAGAGATTTCACTCTTCAAGTGATTTAATAGGCCCATCTATTGAAGGCCACTGTGAGTCGTCTCCTGCCCCTTCCCTGCCCCTGCTGTCCTTGTCCCGCCTATCACTGTTGCTGCACCCCCCTGTTCACTGGCTTCCCGGCTCTGTTCTTAATGTCCGGCAACACATCTGTTCATGTTTAAAGCATAAATTAGGTCATGTCACCACCCTCTTTGAAGCTTATCGATGGCTTCACAGTGAACTTAAAACAGAACGTGGTGTTTTGATGCAACCAAGGTCCCACGGGCTTGGCCCCTGCTTCCCACTAAGCCCCATTCTCAAGGTGGTGAGTCAGTGTCCCCAGACGGTGAACCTGGTTCCTGATCTGCGAAAAAACCCTTTGCTAGGGGCACCTGGGTGGCTCAGTCGTTAAGCGTCTGCCTTCGGCTCAGGTCATGGTCCCAGGGTCTTGGGATCGAGCCACGCATCGGGCTCCCTGTTCCGCAGGAAGCCTGCTTCTCCCTCTCCCACTCCCCCTGCTTGTGTTCCCTCTCTCTCTGTGTCTCTCTCTGTCAAATAAATAAATAAAATCTTAAAAAAAAAAAAAAAAAACCCTTTGCTATTACAAGGTTTGCGGCATATAATAGGTACTTACTAAAGGCCTGCTGCAGGACTAAATAATCCTGGAACTGGGGACAAACAGATCAATACACACAGGATGGAACACTGGATGAGGCACAGACAGAACCACCACTTTTTAGTAGCTGTCAAGCAATTGTTAATTGCTGTCCAGGAGGGCTGAGCTTTGGAGCATCACAAGCCACTATTGTTCTTCATGACACATGCCTACCTAAACTAGGGTCCTTGTGGGTTCCTTCCCAGTGCGGGTCCCAACCTGTCCTCCTAATTAGTTTACTGTGGTTCCCCCTTTCCCTCTCGACCCTGCTAGCCTGCAAACCTGCGGAAGACAGCCATGACACTTTGCCTTCACACTGCACCATATCGCCTTGTGTGGACATAGATGGTGCTCAATAAATGCTTGTTGATTCAATGAACCAGTATGCCCGGAGCTAGAGGAAATGAACTAGACTTCTAAGAGATGAGAGCTGGATTAGGAATAGGCACAGCTACTTTTCCCTTAGCAATTATTAAGCCAGATATTATACTAAGCCTTTGTGCAAGAAAGCTGAGAGGAATGATATGAAGAAGCCATCATACGTGTCAGGAAGGCTTGGTGGTGGCTACCTTCATTTCCAAAGAGAAAACGTGATAATAAGTAGGTTTGTTCATTCATTCAACAAATACCTGTTCAGTGTCTATCATGTGCCAGACCCTGTAGGGAATGTAATAGTGAAACACACACACACACACACACACAAGAATATATATATGTAAAAAGAAGACATAATATTTTTCCTTAATAGAATTCAGAGTGAAAGAGGAGAGAGATACATTGACCAGGAATCAGACTTTGTAATATTATTTTTAAAAGCTGAGTCACTGAATACACCCACAAACTTTGGAGTATTTATCTCTGGGTAGTTCAATGATGGGTGATCTGTATTTTCTTCTTTAAATTTCACTATTTTTCAAATTTCTTAACAAGAATAAATACTACTTTCATAACAAAAATGTGTTCATATATATGTGTGTGTGTGTGTCTAGTAAAAGAGAAAAAAGGAAATCAATATATATGCACGGATATAGTAATTCTCAGTTTCTAATGCACATAGTACCAAGAGATACACTAAGATCCCTAACATTTATTATTTTCAACATTAGTAATTCTAGAGAAAGGGAAGGGATGTGAGAGAAAGAATAATTTTATAGGCTATTTTCTAGCCTGTACTTACAGCTGATTTATGAAGTGCTCCTTGAGTAATAAAACAAAGGTTATAAACCATTAATTTATTGTGCTAATAAGAGCCAAGGGCTCTAATACCATTGTCTTGTCTTAGAAGATGTAAAAAAAGTGGAAGGTGCTTAAAACTTTAACAGTTTCTTGCTCTTACTTTTATTATCTTTTCTCTACTGTACTATTTTAGATTAATGAAATAATAAATCCTTTGTCCAACTGATTTTATTTAATGTTATGGTAAAATGTTAATCTTGCGATTCTCAGCACTGTAAGAGGGGCTCCTGCAAAGATCATATATTTTACGGAGACACGCCATGAAATCTAGACCATCCCGTGAAAATCACACTAGAAAATGATGGTAAAGAAAGTAATTCTTGTAATTTTTTTGTTGGTGAACAAACACAAATAGGAAAAGTGTATTTCATTAGGATCTGGGGTTTGTCTTTTGTGAGAGCCCCTTGTTATTTCTTTCAGGATCTCCGTCCCTCTCTCCCTCACTGTCTCTCTCTCACACACACACACACACACACACACGCATGCTCACACGCTTGCACACACTCGCCCACACGCGGGCACGCACGGGAGAGAGTAACTATCACATAGAGTGACTAGTTGGGAGAAGCTGAAATTTCGGTTCTGTTTCTCACTTCCTGTCTCTCTAAACTTGAGGAAGTCACCGTAAGTCTCCCTGGGTCTGCCTTCTCATCCTGACGCCATGTCAAATTCTCTCAACTTCTTCCACAGTTTCCAGCAACAGTTATCGTGAGCCCCTGCTTCAAGGGAGCCTCACCTCACAGGACTCTCTTCTTCTCTACCTTTCCACAGAACTTTCTAAAGTCCTCAGAATCTGTTTGAAAGGACAGTGAAACTTCACTGTGGAAGCTTTCCCAAAGGGGGGCCAGCCATTCCCCATCGCTGACTTTCCCTGCGCTCCGAGTGTCTGTGTTGGGAAACGGCGCCCCTGGCAGCGCCCGGACTGACTCTGACAGATTTGTTTCTCCCTTCGTCATCCCACCAGATGGCTCTAAAATGAATATAGCATTCAAATAACTACACAGAAAAAAATCATCCTATAACCAGTTGATTCATATAAAATGTGTGAAAATCAGATTATACCATTTATTTTTCCACTTAGAATTAGTAGTTTCAAAAGTTTTCACTTTACATAAATGACATAACATAGAAAAACAAGCATGTTCCACATGGGCCTAAGTGCCTGCCAGTCACTTTTCTGTGGCGTGGGGAAATCAGGGCAGAAAGTGGTTGATTAAATGTGCAGAGTTTTGGAGGGATTGTTTTCAAAGGTGCCTGAAAGTAGGACTGAAATAAAAATGTACATATTTAGGTAGAGCAGATATCTGAATAATTGTTAAAAACAAACAACAGAAGGTTAATAACTCGCGGCTCCACGCAACTTGTTTGCAAACTATGACTTAATTCAAACTCTTTGCATTTTTTCCACAAATGAAGTAATCTGAAGACTCTGTATCAATAAGAAAACTGTATCTGGTGAGACACAGAAAACGGAGATCCTGGAAGACATAACAAGGGGCTCCCACAAAGTACTGGAAGTCAGTCATACTGAATCTATGCAGATTACCTCCAGAACCTTCCATTCCTCCTTGAACAACTGGCGTAAATCTGCCATGAAATAAGGACGAGGCTCTGACTAGGCCGCCATATTTTTTAAAACATATCATTTCATTGTAAACATGGACAAGAAACCACCAGTAAGAAAGACTTGTTATTTGAAGGAGAAAATGCTTTAGAGCAAAACAGAGTCAGTGCGCTTAACAGGTCTTTTTCATAAATGCTTAAAATAATTAATTTGACCCTATACAATATTCTATTTAAATTATACTTATGGGGCAGTAACAAATTTTAAAAATAATTCTCAATTACAGAAGTATATTATGAACACATTGATCTTCTAATCATGGAGACAGGCTACACTTCTATTTTGACTATCATCTCAAAACAATGCCCTAGATATTACCACTCTCAGGTTTTTGTGGTGAATTATTCCAAGATCGTAAGCATTCTTAAACATCCGTGTATCTGTATAAAATATATGGTTTGGCAGCTTCTTAGGGACCAAGACTTATCTGCTACTGTCTACTGGGCCTCCTCCTCTGCCCCCTGTCCTGGGGACGTGGGGAAAAAGTGGGCGCACACAAATCCCCAGTGATGGGGAGACCATCAGCAGCCTTATAGAAGATGTGCGACCTGAGGGAAGAGAATGGAGCAGAAAGGAGGGAGCAAGTGTTCTGGAGATGTGGGGAACGCTGGAAAGTCAGAATATGGCATGGAGCAAAGCCTGGCATCCTGCAGACCGGGGATTTACCAAAATGGCTTACTATGACTATTCTCAGCCCGCCTTCGCTCAAGCCGTGAGCTGGAAGCCAGTGTTACCTTGACTCCATCTCCAGGAACGTCACCCCGAATTGTCTCCCACCCCTGGGGCTGCCTGGGGATGGCCGGAGCAGCAGCTCCATCTACGACTGATTATAGAGTCCCTTCCTGAGAATCCTCACTTGATTCCAGATCCTCCTCTCCATCTTCTCTTTCTTTTCTTGCTCTCCTGTTTCTCCTTCTCCTCCTTTTCTTCCCAAGATGCAGTTAGGAGGGGGAGTCCAAAAGAGCTGTGCTACTTAAGGGTCACTGGCGGACGGTTTGGGTAAGCAAGCCTGGGATCAGAACCCGGCTGCAATGGGATGTAGTCAGCGGGACTCTCCTTCCTCCACCAGGTGAATTATCAACGTAAGAAGACACCCACTCCAAGAAGCAATCTGCTCAGACTAATAAAAGAAGCTATAAGTGCCTTTGATCAAAGCTCACACTATGATGCAGAATCTATGCCTTTCAAGTTCTGCAATCCGAATAAAAGGGCTTCAGATGGTTACATTACAAGATATAGATCGAGTTAAATGCAGTGGAAAGAACACAGCATAGCAAGACGTAGATGCCGGTATCAGCAAAGCGGCCTTTCCACGGAAACTAAACATTAACCGCACCTAATACCTTGATCAGTATGCCGATCTGCAAGACTCCATTTCCTCATATCTCAAATGAGGTCATTACCGTTCACCCTGCCGACTTTCCTTTTTCCGTGTATAGTTGTTATTAGGTTGATATCAAATAAAGCCAAAGCTCTGAATAGTAACACATTCTGTAGATGAGAGGAATCATCATGTATAAAATATTAAAATTTCCAGTGCCTCACACACTGACTCCAGACCCAAACTACAGGGAGAAAAAAATAGCACCGGTGGATCCCGAAACAAACCCAACAGCAGGGAAGGGAAGATGTCTCTCCTGGCATCTGAAATAGAAGGAGAGGCCATGGAGTGGCTACAATGTACAAAAGTGGGAGAATGTGGGGCTAGGACCCCCTGCTGATGCCTCAGAGGCTTCCCTGCACAGAGTCTGACTTACGTAAAGGAGCGGGAAGCTCACACTATGAACACCTCCAGGACCCATCAGAGAGACAGTAAGAGGATCATCGTATTTTTAGGTAAGATCATTGAATTTCTAGCTAACACTCCACGCAGTTTCACACAGCAAAAGATGGCCCCAATCCCTGCCGTCTCCTAGCACTGCTCTTAAAAAAATGGAAAAGAATGACTATTAATTTCGGCTAACCATTCAGAGCCAAAGGATGAACACTGACTGCTTTATAGAAACATACATTGTGACTCTCAGCACTTTGGGAATCATGCTACAAAAACAAGAGCCATCCATTAGGACCTTACTGTTGCTTCAACAGCTTCGCGTTCGATTTGTCCTGATTAACCAGCCAGAGGAGAATCATAGCAACTCTTCCTGCAACTACCAACACATTTCAAATAAACGCTTCGCTGTTGAAATGGACGAGTCTGACTTTCCAGGTCAGGAATAAATGATGTTTAAAAAGTCTTTTGCTGCGTCGCCTGGGTGGCTCAGTGGGTCAAACCCATGGCTCATGAGATCAAGCCCAGCATGGGGCTCTGCCCTGGGCATGGAGTCTGCTTAAGGTTCTCTCTCCCTCTTCTCTGCCCTTCTCTCTTTCTCTCTCTAAATTAATTAATTAATTAAAAATTCTTTTGCTCTCTTGTCTAGCAAAAAAGTGTAATATGAATAGGCTTTATTTCTATGAAGTCAATGATTTGTCTTACAGTATAAAGTATACAAAAAGTTACATTTGGAGAAGCTGAAGAAAGCAGTCTTTCCGAACGATTCACTATGGAACACACAAGCAAACATGCAGCGAATAAAGGGATTTATTTATTTCTTCTGTCCCCTATTTTTAGTCTCCTTTGGGGAGTGAAGGAGTAAGGAAAATACACCAGGGCAATGAAATGGGAACCTGTTCCCATTTTTTATTTTGATGCACCTCTTCAAAGTTCCAGTGCGTGTTCCAACGTCATCCCATCCCTAGCTGCGATTTCGAGTATCCCAGCACACGCAGAAGTACAGAAAGAATGGTGGCTGCCCGGGGCCATGAAATGCCTCCCTGGTGCCCCCGTGCGGAACCCCGTGCTCTGTGCACAGTCATCGGGGGACTGATGCACGTCACACACTGTGCTTCCTACCTGCTGGGGGAAGAATGTTCCAGATGCCCTTACCTTTTCTCTACAACTCAAGCCTCCTTTCAGCACTAATAAAGCATATTATCCTTATCTGTGAATATCCTTTTTTTTTTTTTTTTTTGAGAGAGAGAGCAAGAGCATGAGCGGGAGGGGCAGAGAGAGAGAGAGAACCTCAAGCAGACTCTGCGCAGAGTGGAGAAGGATGCGGTGCTCGATCTCATGACCCTGAGAGCACGATCTGAAACGAAACCAAGAGTCGGACGCTTAACCGACTGAGCAGCCCAAGGGCCCCTCTGTGAGTATTCTTTAAAGGGAAAAAAATACAACAAGAAAATCTCAGAGTTCTGTATTCAGGAACAACTATTACCAAAAGACTTAAAAATTCTGGCAATGATTGAGTCGAGATGACTTCAGCTTCCTGCGAGTCTGTTTAACCGTTCTGCATGTGACCCCACCCCTCCTGCCCCCGGCTCCAGAGTGCTGAGCGGACACCGTCCCATGTTAGTGACACCCCCTCGTTCCCTCTCCATTCTAGCCCCCGGGCACGGATGTGCACCCACGAGTCCTACAGCTGCGTGCGCCTCCCCCTTCAGACTATTTAAAGCTCATCCCATTATTAGCTGAAAACAAAGGAAAGGTAAAGAAGATAATAAAGAGAGAGATCGGGTGGTACAGACAACGAAGCCATCAGTCATCGGTCTGACGTTCCAGATTCCACGTCCTTCGCAGCAGGTGCACAAGGTGCCAACATCAGCCCTGTAGTCCCCGCCTGTGTCTCCTGTGGTGGGCACCACCACACACATCCAGCAATTCTGAACCATCGGAAGGGAAGCCCTCGTCTTTGGCCTCATCCATTCTCTTACATCGTCTCTTGGAGACGCCCCACCGCTTTTCAACCTGACATTTCTGGCGGCTTTTTGGTGATTGGTAGGTTTTACCAAAGCGATTAGCCGCCATGCTCTGTTCTGTTGCTTAATGGCCAGAAACGTCCGGGGACTCCTGGTGTCTGGGGCTTTATTCTGTCTCCCATTCCCGTGTCACTGTGAACTTCTCAAATGCTTCCAAAAGCTTCAAACCTCCTATTCCCCACAGTAGTCATGGATGGCATTCTGATGTTGTTCCAGGTGCTGAACAAAATCAGAACTGTACCCCACTGTTTCTGGGGAGCCCCCCAGGCTATTCTGTCTCACGTTAGTTCTTCCTTCTGGAGGAGAGGTCTCTCTCCCGTGGGCCCCTGGACTCTGCCAACCAGGGGGCCACAGGAAAGAATGAACGTTTCCAGTGGTGAAGCTTTTGCCATGGAGTGAGGTGGGAGGGACAGTGACCTTTTCCTTGTGTGGCAGCTGAGAAGCAGCAAATGGTTACACAGCCCCAGACGAGCCAGGAAGTGGGTCTGAAGAACACAGACCACCTCCCAGCGAGGGGCCAAGAAACCAACACCCTCATCTGCTCTCCTTAGCCCCCTCAGAAAACCTGAGTGACAAGGGTGACGGACACAGAGGCCAACAATGCGGCTTCATGAGCTCCTGGTCCGCGCCATTCAAGGAGCCCCTTGGCCCCCCCTCACGGGTCTGCCACCAAGCCCCGACAAGGGGAACGTCAGAAAGACTGATGTGTTTCCAGGGACTACGCTTAGTGTCTCGTCTTACCAAACACATTGACATTTTTGCCAGGGAGGCTGCTAGCACCCACCGTGACTCAGCTCGCTTGTTTAACTCCCGAGCCTGTGTGTTCATCGCTTGTTGGTCACTCACCTGCCAGCCTTGCAGTTTGCACCGCTGGAGAACAAGGCGACATTTCTCCCCCGCAGACAGCGGCTGCTTCTCACCCGGGAGCATATGGGCCAATGGCTTGTACCTGGGAAAAGCAGCAGGAACACGAAAGCCATGACTGCGTTTGTCAAGCAAATGCTTTTGTTCGACAGGGTCGTCTCTGTCACCCTGTTTCTTTAATCTTCCCCAATCCCTACTTGAGCCTCCAAGCCCCCAAATCGCCATCTGCTGTGCACTTAACATTGTCCAACCATGAGGTAACCCTCTTCTGTGATGTGGAGAATGATTTCTAAAATAAGCCAAATAGGTATTTCAATCCTTTAATGTATGTTTAATGCTATTATCACCGATTGATGGAAACCATTTAACAAAAGAAAACTGAAGAGAAGGAAAACTCATGGTTTTCATGTAAATGTTTAGAATGCTCTTAAAAATATACCTTTTAAGGAATCTTAGAATTCCTTATGACCATTTGAAAGTGAAAGTGAAAGTTACAACCTATAATAAATGAGTATCGAAACATCCAGAATTTTTAAGTGAGAAGTAGAGTAGCTTCTTCCCATTATGTTACATATTGAGAATTTTAAATCTTCTAGAAGGACATTTATTTATTTATTTTTTTGACAGTTCCTCTGAATAATTGACTGTCATTCCCTAGCTGAAATCCATGGCAATATAATGGTTTTCTATGGATTTTTTTTTAATGCCCTTCAAAATTCTATCAGCCACTTAAAAAAATCTATAAAATTTCCCTTGCATGCAGGGTATTTAGCCTGACATAGAGGTAAAACTGCATTAGAAGAAGGAGGAAGAGAAGGAGGAGGAGGAGGAAGAGGGACAGAGAAGAAATAGGCAAAGATTAGTGCAATTGCATTTAGTTGCACTGTGTTTATGATTCCCACGTTGAGCTGCTCTGGGAATTTAATGCCCAAAGGTAAATCACTTAAGTTCTCTGTGACTTTCTGTAAAATATCTTAGCTTTCCATCTAAAGTTTGTTGCAGCAAATCTGGCAACTTCTAGGATGAGTTCTTTGCTTCCCTAGAGCAAGGAAGGAAGCTCATTGCCTCCACGTGTTTATCGGCCAGGCTCCCCGAGCAGCTGGGAGAGGACTGGGCATGAGTCCCCCTGACCGCCACACCAGAGCGGGGCACCCCGCGGGGAGGGGCCCAGAACCGTGGGCAAGGCGCAGAATGCACACTGAGAAAAGACACCTATTTTGAATTTTTCAATAGCAGACATTTATTTCCTTTTTTGCATCCTTAGCATTATCACTGAGCACTCGGTCTGTTGGTTGTCCTGGGCTGAGAATGATCCTCATCTTGGTGGCCACACGTCAGACAAATGACATACATCAACATCAGCCACAAGCCTTCCTTCTCATACACAGATTTTTTGCTCAAGAATCAAACTCAGGGTACAGGAGGGTGTAAAAATAGCAGGTAGCCGAGCCTGAACATGAAAATTATAGTGTCAGAGGCAAGGATATGAAAAATCTTGCTCATCATTTTGATCACACCAAATGGACTGAAATGATCTGTGGAATACGGAAGTATTTAGTGATTTTTTTTTTTTTTTACAAGAGGCAAGAATGTGATTTCCTACCCAGTAAGCACTGGAGTTGGTATCTATATTTTCTACTGGTCTTAGTGTGTGGTTGCTGCAGAAGAGACAAGGGTGTCTTCAGGGTAGAAGGGAACAGAGAGAATGGGTAGAATGGTGTGTGTGTGTGTGTGTGTGTGTGTGTGTGTGTGTGTGTGTGTGAAGGGGGCCGGGACCAGGAGTATCATGTGCAGAGGCCAGTGGGGTGGACCCTCCAGAAATGTGGGTGTATGACACGCACACATCAGTGAGCAGACCAGATTATGGTTTATAAAATGTCTCAGTGGTTCAAAGGCGACAGGTGATGGACTTGCACAGTGGGTCTGAACACGGAAGAAACCGGATGGGGGACCTAAACACAGCCTCGGGGTCTAACTTTGCAGAGAATTGCTTCGAGACCCTTGGCCAGCCACTTCACAAGGAATACCCCCTCTCGGTTCTGTCTGCATGCGTTTTCAAGATGTGACACGAATTCTGTATTGTATTAAAAGCACGAGTCTAATTCCTGTGATTCCTCAAAGTGGGTGAGCTTCCCCAGGGGATGGACCATCTCTGTGCATTCCACAGTCTGCTGGATTGCCTTTGCATGCAGCAAGTACTAATAAGTGATGGGAGACCAGTAAACTGGGCTGGGGGAATGGGGGGGTGGAGCGGGATGTGGAAAGTGACATTTGTCAGGCACTGAACAGGAGTATGGGCTTTTCATACTCCCCCAGATGCAGGAGGCCTGCATGGTAATCTTTCAACAGTGAGAAAGCTGACGGTCACAGAAATCAAGGCACTTGCCCAAGTTCACACAGATGATTTTATGGGTTGAACTGCGTTCCCCCCCACCAACAAAAGATAAGTGGACGTGACTTTCTTTGAAAGTAGTCTTTGCAGATATCAAGCAGTTAAGATGAGCTCATTAAGGTGGGCCCTGGTCCAATATGGTTGGTGTCCGTCTAGGAAGAGGAGAATGCCACATACAGACAGGGACACACAAGGAGAACATCGCATGACGAGGGAGACAGAGGTTGCAGGGAGTGGGCTTCAAGCCAAGGAGCACCAAGGGTGACCGACCACACCGGAAGCTGGACAGAGGCCGCAAAGGATTCCACGCAGAGTCTCAGAGGGACAGAGCCCTGCTGACCCCTTCATTTGGGATTCCCAGGCTGAAGAACTATGAGAGAGTGCATTTCTGTTGTTGAAGTTCCCCGGTTTGTGGTGCTTTGTTAGGACAGCCCCGGGACACCGAGAGAGATGGTAACAGTGGCTGAGCAGGGATTTGAACCCAGGACCAGGTGACCCCAGAGACAGTCTCTCGGCCAGCACTGATACGGTTTAGGCAAGAACCAACAAGCCCCCAGCCCCAGATGGCTCTAGAGCGGAAAAGGGCTGGAGCGTGAGAGACAGGAAAGGTTAACACTCAACATCATCAGCAGCACGCTGGACATGCAGAGATAAGAATTCTAGGTTCTCTGACCTTTGGGTGACAGGGCCTCTGATGGTAACCTCAAGCTCAGAATGAAATACAGACTCATTCAAGTGCTCAGGGAAGCCAGCATGTTCCTACCATTTAGTCAGAGTTACACAATGAAATGAAATCACTCAAATTATCTTTTTATTCTCTTACAATTGTCTCATTCTGGAGCTCTGCTAATTATCACTGAGAACTGAATTGACATAATTCAAGTATCTGAATACAGTATTAACAAGTCAGAACAAAGATCTTACACTGGGTGCTTTTTTCCCCTCATTTTGTATTGTTCTTGTGACACCTAAAATGGTCTAATTCTGACATTTCAACTGAAAAGACAAACACATCATCTCAGACAGAGTGAGGTACTCTATTTTAGTGTAATTAAAAACATCTTGTTATTTGGAATGTGAGTGTCATCTATAGGTGGTGTCACAGGTCGATCACTGAGCTTAACACAGGCTCTCACAGAAACTCCAGCCCGAGACCGAGGGGTAAGAATGAGCCTGGGGCCGTGCACGTGTGCTGAGCATGGGTGTGACTGGACACGGGACTTCGAAGCTTCCATTCCCTACACCCTCTCAGCCTCTGTCGTCCAAGACCAGGTCACCTCGACCCACTGAAGGTCTCTGTATTCAGGCTGGCACCTGCCTGTGTCTGAGACAGATCAACTGACTCTAAGATGTCAAGTCTGCTGAACAGCTAGCTCACTGTTGCCTCGTCCTGGTTTGGGTTGCAGGGAATAACTGGGATCTAATTCCATGTCCAGAATCCAGGTCCCGGGGCTCATTCATTTGGGCTCATTCAATCGATCAACCAATACGAACGGCAATATTGACTGAGCACAAAATACGCACATGGAATGCAGCAAGGGACAAATCAGATAAAAATCCTCACATCCTATGATAGAGACAGAAAGAATAGAAACATAAATGAGGAAGGATGTTGGATACAACGAGAGAGATGGAGAAAAACGGGGCAGGAAAGGTTTCCCTGAGAGCATGTATCTGACGGCAGGGAAGGAAGCTGCGGAGCCCTCCAGGGATCGGGAATCCCAGCTGAGGGAACGCAAACCCACAAGCCCTGAGTGGGGTCGTGCACAGCTGTGTGAGTCACACCAGGGCAGCCAATGTGGCTGGAGCCGAGCAGGCAGAGGGAAGGTGCTGGGGACAGAGTCACAGGTAAGGGTGTGACCTCACATGTGACTCTAAGCACTCGGGCTTTGACTCTGCGAGCCCCGGGGAGCAGTGGTTTGAGCAGACGGGTCCTACCATTTGACTCCAGAAGAGTCAGGGAAGCTGCCGGCCCGGGTGTGGGCATGTGAACTGGACAGCCCGGGAGACTCTCCGGAGGAGCCGGGGGCCTCGGGTCCATGGGCAGCCGCCAACACAGCAGGGTTTCCTGATGGCTGGACGTGGATGCAGGAGGGAGGGGAGTGGCACCTGCAAAGCTGGAGGACAGAAGCGACATCTGCGGAGACGGAGCACCCCGGGGAGAGTAGCTGCTCAAACCCAAGGGCGGTGGTCCTCGCCATGGAGGGGGACCGCAGGGAGATTCTGCTGGAGCTCCCAGAGGACGCGCGACATCAGCCAGCACCCCGAAACAGAGTCACCACCTGCCGGCTGCCAGTCGCTCCGCTGGGGTCCCTTTCGCCTGTCACGAGCCGCTGCCTCCTGGCCAGGACTGCATGGACCGTCTGGGAGATGTCCTTGTGCTGGGTCCTCATGTGTCCCCGAGGCCGAAACCGAACGCTGTGTCTCGCTTCCCTCGTGAACGCGTCTGCCGACTTTCAACTTCCCTTCCTCCAGCCCGCCCACAGCCCAGATGGCCAATACTTGATGAAGCCTGGGGTTTCATGGCGACTTCCAGCACAGTTACTGAAAAATTCTCCAACCTGCACGCTAGTCATTAAGTACTCTCTCGACAGCAAGGATTTAAGTACAAGAACTCTCCTCAACACACACACCACCGGGCATAGGATGCTTCTGAAATCCTAACAGGCATCACAGGCCCAGCAAAATCATCAGTAGAAGGACCACATTGTCCGTTGTGTTCATTCGGGGGTCTCTATAGTCTAAGAGGGACAGGCTGAAGTGGAAGAGAGTGAGAAGAGCAAATGACTGAGATGTGTACCAGAGAACCTAAGGAGTGTGATGAGAGAAATATTTGTCTTTTCCAAAGTGATCATTCCTTCTAGCGTTAAGGAGAATGTTGATGTCCTATTTCTTGCTAACCTAGAGATAAAATAAGCTTATGGAGTGACCAAAGAGGCAGGTTAAACAAAGTAGTGACTCTGAATTCACTCCTGTAAGAAGCCTACCATGAAACAGTAGAATCACTTCCTTAGAAAAAATAAAAAGTATATGTATCAAGCTAATGCTTACAAAAAAGAAAACAAAACAAAAAACCCAACAACCTCAGATGCAATTTCTCTGAAATGGTTTGTTTGCTGAATATTGACTTCATCTCTTCATGCTCAAGCACAATTCTGTTGTGAAAGCTTTGGTCCCCAAACCCCTTAAAATTTAATTCTCTTCAGCAAATATTTATTGAGCACCTCTTACAAGCAAGGTTACCAAGACGGGCAAAGCAACACTCTCATTTGACTGCATATGCTCAGGTATGACGTTTTGGGCCAAAATTATATCTCAGAAAAGATGTGGTTTTCTTATTTCAAGACCTCATGAAATTTTCTTATAATGGACATATTTTACTTAAGGCAGGAACAACAAAATAAGGTTTGGGGAGCACCATTACCCTCATCCCTCTGGCACTGGACTGGATAATCCACAGAAAGACGGGATGTCCCTGGAGCTCTAGAGTGGAGGCTGGGAGGGCAGAGGAGGGAGGGGAGGGGCAGGCCTGCGGGGCTGGGGCTGAGCAACTGCAGAGTGGCCGAGGGTGGGGGGGCAGGTCTGAATGTGGTCAGAGTCTAAATGTGAAAGCATGTCCTGTTGGTGGGTGACCGGGGAATGAGGAGCCCTTCCAGGGACGCGGGAGGAGCGGGACGGGGATGGCACCAAGACCTCAGCAGAGGGTGGGGGAGCACAAGCTCTGGGGTCTGGTGGCTCGCAGCATAAATGAAGGAAAAGGTCAAAAGCTCGAGGGGGAAAGAACCGAGCAAAGTGTTTCGGGCGTTTTGTTTTTCAGGGTTGGGGAAGAACCACAGAGCTTGTAGGCAACATTTACAGAAACAGACAAAGCCTACATTCTATTCATGCTTACTCTGGGGTACTGCTGTTTTTCTCCAGATTATTTTGTTCGTTCATGTTTAGCTCTGAAAGGACAAGGATGGGGTTTCTTCTAGCACCGTTTCCTTGAGACTTCACCACAGGGCACCGCGGGGCTTCTCCACCTAGCATCCTTGCCAGAAATGTAGCTCTCTGTCTACAGTTAAATAGGGATGCATTTCACTTGTTCTGCGAACTTGCCGGGACTGCTCATTTTGCTCCTCATATGCCTGCTCTCACAGCAAACACAGTGCAGGTGCGGAGGGGTGATTTTCTAGCTATTTGGGGCTAATTTCCAGCATTCAGAATGCTGAGTGGTGGGTTGAGTGTAACAGCTGCCTAGCAACGGGACTGACATACATCATGAAAATAGTGAGAAGTAGGAAGAAAAAGGAGCACAGAGGGCTTGGGGGAGAAATAAAATCTATTTCAACGTGGTGGGGGGGAGCGGAGAAGAAAGAGAAATGAGGCAGAGAGAGACAGGATTTGCAGAAGTGCTTTTCAACTAAAGAGGAGCACTTCTTTTTTTCTTTTAAAGAAAAAGACGTGAAAGCACAGAGAGAAAGTTGTTAAAAATCATCATTCACACAAAAACGCACTGTGTTCCCTAAGTATGCACATTCTTTCTCTTCTTCCCATGACTTACGGTCTAAAGACCCCATCTCCCATGGCAGGCTTGTCCAGCGTTTGCCCCCTGAACTCTCCGTCCTGTAGAGGGCCGGCCCTGCTCCCCCCCAACTGCCCGGCAAGTACACCGCTCAGCCTCCCATACGGAGCCTTTATCATGTGCACCTGCCCATCACTCTGCCTGGTCTTCTCCCAGCTTTCCACGGCTCCACTTGCAGCCTTCCCACACTTCTTTGCACCTGCTGTGCCCTCTGCCTGGAGCTTGTCAGCCTGACCCACGTCCCAGTGCATCACGGCTGTCTGCATACCCACGACTCCTCCTGTTTGTTCACTGGAAGGACAGGAAGGGGATGTGAGCTGTTTGCTGCAACAGCTTTGGGGCCTCCTGGACTGCGCAGGCCTGGAATCTGGACGTGAGTTTATTTTCACATCTAGTGGGATCAACATTAAGCTTATCAGTGCTCATCAGGAACTGCGTATGACTCGATTAAGTGGAAAAGGCACTATGACAGTGCCAGGCCTGCTGCTCATGCCACTGGTCAAGACTGACTTCCCTGCTCTCTCCCAATTACGGCAAATAGGCGGCCGTCATCTTTAGAAACATGGATGCACCATTCAAAGACATGCTAGCATTTCACATTTCCATGTGCCTCCTGGTTCAAGAGCCCCAAGGAGGACAGTCCTTGGGAAGAGCGGGAAGGTGCTGGGAGGGGCTGCCCGCCCCCGGAACGATGTCACCCCACAGCCCACACTGTGCCATCTGTTGGCGGGTTAGGGGCCTCCCCCCTACTATGGGCGGGTCTCCAGGGTTGGAAATGGAGCAGGGGAGCGGGAGAGATGGAAGGAGGGAGGGAGATTAACAAAGTGCCTATAAATTCCAGGTGTGATGACAGGTTATCGCACATCAACACGGAATTCTCACAACCCCAGGATGACATTTGCCAAACCTGTGTGACACCTTCAGTTAGTTTACAGCAGAGCTAGGGGCTAATCTGGCTTCTACTAAGTTATGTGGGAGATGAGATAAAACCAGACACTTGCCCCTTTTGTTTCTGGGCTTGAGAGGATAAAGGTGACCATCATGCAGAATAATATATAAATGAGGAATATTACTAAGACACAACATGGAAAAGCCAGACTCCATGGTTGTCCCTTACATTCCACATCTTCTGCATTAGGGTAATTCTTTTTCTCTCTCCCTTTTCCTCTCTTCTTCCCTCTTTTTCTCTTTCTCTCCCTTCTCTCTCTCTCTCCCTCTCTCTTCCTTTCTCCCCACCTTCCGTCCCTCCCTCCTACTCTCTCCCTCCCTCCATCTCTCCCTCTCTCTAACCCTCTCTCTCAATCTCATTGTGGTGGTGAGTATTGCTTCTGCTACTATTATTTGATCTTATTTTTTTATTTACTTATTTTTTTCTGCTACTATTATTTTAATAACATTATGGTATTACTTTAATGTCATCACAGCCAGCATTGTTAGGTGTTTGTCTGTCAAGACTCTAAAACACAGTGTCCAAAACTCACACTCAAAGCCTGGCTCACACACCATTGCTGAGAGAGACCCAGGAAGGGTGGGGAGAGGGAATCCTGGAGTTCCCGAGTGCTTACTGGACGGGCCGGGAGGCTCCGCAGAGCCCTTCGCAGTCACCGGGGAGTCCCCAGGCTCAGTGAAGCTGTCCCACTGTGAGCTCTAGGGAAGCTGCGGGGTTTGCTTCTGTTCCACCTGCTGTTCTGGCTAGGGGATGCATGGCTGGCCGGCGGGCGAGGGTGGTGGGTGTGAACGCGGCCGAGATTCGAGATTTGTCCATTTCCATGGTAGCCTCCTCCCGGGAAGCATCTGGAGCCCAAGCCCGTGGCAGGGCGGCCTCCCCCACCGGAGACGCGGCCTCATCCCATGGCACTCATTCATGCAGTCCGTGTCATCGAGCCAGGGGGTTCCCAGCCCAGACAAGGCGGGAGGTGAATAATGAAAAAAAGAATGTTAGACTAGACCTTGGCTCCTGGGATTAGCCAGTACCACTTTGCAGACAAAAAATGAACTCAGAACATCTGCTAAGAATTTACATGATAATGCTCTCAAGTTCTCTTACTTCACATCCCGGTCCCTCCATTTCATTTTAATTGCGCAACGTAACCGTGTCCTATGTATTCAATAGATGGATGAAAGGGAAACACTGAATGAGAAGTGTCCCAGTGCGAAATGTACAATGAGTTCCATTTCCTAAGCAGCCTGTGGTGCCCCACCATAGATCTCAGCCAGGTTTGGGTCGCTTCTGATACAGCCCTTGGCTATTCTCCTACACGGAGACCCCACCGGGGCATGACTGGCACTCCAGAGCCATCTACCATGGGGGGCGTTGAAGACCGTGCCCTTTGGAGGTATGGAAGTTGTAACAGGGCTAAAATAACGGTTGCAGGCAAAGTCCCCAGTGCTGCAGCTCCTGGCCTCGTGACACGCGCCTGGGAGGATGCTGAGCATGGTCCGTGCATGCGCTGAAACTGATGTGCTTGCGTCCTTCCTCCTCTGGGCTTTGCAGAATTTACTGGCTGAGCTAGAGCCCCTATCTATCAGGTACAAGAACAGCTTGTGGAGTTAAGCTGAAAAGAACAGATGTTCATTGGTTGTTGAAGCCTTTAAATAAGGGACCTCTCTAAGCTTTGCAATTGGGTAAAATTATCCCATTTCTAAAGCAATTTGCTCTTTAAGCAAAGACCCACCAGGGTCAGTGTGACCACCGATTCCTGGACAGGAAACCAAGGCAGGTCAATTTATTTGCTAGAAATATTTGTTATTCCATTGTCTTCTCTCTCTACCAAAGAGAGGGCAATTCTTTTCCTTGGACATGGCTAAAACATTTTATGGAGATTGGTAGCTGTAATTGTCATTATGACTGGTTAGCTGATCACAAAGAATGACTATGATCTTCCCAGGAACAGTCTGGCCCTGCACCTAGATCATACTATTTCAATAACAATGAAACTTTCTTTTGAACATCTACTTTGAAAGTGTGTGACAGGCTTGAACGATGACTTAGAGATCAGTGTCTGAACTTAATTATGTTTGTTAATTTCAGAAAGGATCACAGTGATCTCTGAACAACATGGGTTTGAACTGAGTGGGTCCATTTACATGCAGATTTCTTATAGCATGCCAATATAAATGTATTTTCTCTTCCTTCTGATTTTCTTAACAACATTTTCTTTTCTCCAGCTTGCTTCCTTCTAAGAATACGGTATATAATACATATACAAAATATGTGTTAATTGACTCTTCATGGTATTGGTAAGGCTTGCAGTCAACAGTAGGCTGTTAGTGGTTAAGTTTGGGGGAGTCGGAAGTTATAAGCAGATTTTCGACTGCATGGAGGTTCAGCACCCCTAACCCCCGCACTGAACATGTTCAAGGGTCAACCATAATGATATTTTTTAGAACCACTTTGCTGAGGCATGGTTGACAAAAAGCTGTACATTTTTACTGTATTTAACTGGATGAGTTTGGAACTAAGGATAAATCTGTGAACTCATCACCACAATCTATGCCATAAACATACCCATCCCCTATGAAAGTTCCTCCCACCCTCTTTAGTTTTATTTGTTTGCTTACTTGTTTGTGAATGGAATATGTAATATAAGATCTACCCTCTTAGAAAATTTGTTAGGTATACAATATTGTCAGCTGTAGGCACAGTGATGTACAGTAGATCTCTAGGACTTACTCATCTTGCAGAACTGAAACTTTGTGCCCTTTGATCTTTCCCTCCCCATTCCTCTTCCCCCAGCCCCCGGCAGCTACCAGTCCACTCTCTGCTTCTATGAGCTGGACTATTTTGGATTCCACATGTAAGTGAGCTCATACAGTATTTGTCTTTCTGCATTTGTCTTTTTGTGTTTCTGTGAACCTCCATGTTCATCCATGTTGTTACAAATGGCAGAATTTCCTTCACTTTTAAGGCTGAATAATATTCCATTGTATGTAAATACTGAACAGAAATTTTTTTTTAAAGATTTTATTTATTTATTTGAGAGAGAATGAGATAGCGAGAGAGCATGAGAGGGGGGAGGGTCAGAGGGAGAAGCAGACTCCCTGCCGAGCAGGGAGCCCGATGCAGGACTTGATCCTGGGACTCCAGGATCATGACCTGAGCCAAAGGCAGTCGCCCAACCAACTGAGCCACCCAGGTGCCCCCTGAACAGAAATTTTAATTTAATTTACCTATTACCGATAGGTACTAATATCTTTAATTGAAGTTTTAATTCGAAAAAAGACATCATAGGGGTGCCTGAGTGGCTCAGTCAGTTAAGTGTCCAACTCTTCATTTTGGCTTAGGTCATGATCTCAGAGTCATGAGATCCGTGAGATCGAGCCCCACATTGGTCTCCATGCTGGGTATGGAGCCTGCTTGGGGTTCTCCCTTTCCCTCCCCGCCCCCCCTACCCCCGCTTTTGTGTGCTCACATGTGCTCTCTCTCTCTCTCTCTCTCTCTGGGTATCCTCTGCATTGAATGCTGGACATTGTTGAGTGGATCTCTGGAAATTATTTAATTTTATAGAGGTGTGATAATTCACTGCTTTTGACTAAGCTATTTTACAGCTCTGCAGGACTAGAACATAAGCCATGGGAAACTGATAACAATGCAGATAATTCCTGTCCAAAGTGATGCAAATGATATTTGCCTTGGCAGTGCAAATAAATTTTGTCAGTAGAGAAGATAAATCTCTGTAAATCAGATTTTCATTTGAACTGGCTTTAACATCTTATTAGTTCCCTCTTTTCATAAGGAACTGAATAAAATCTTTGAGATGCTTTATCTTTGTACGAGAGTCACGGATTTTACCTTTTTGAAAAATGATACTTAAGCACAATCCGGTGTGGGGGTTGAGAATTTTGGCAGGGACGGGTTTGTGTTCCAGCAACAGTCAAACCCAATTCACTTCTCCAGCCCAGTATGGTCTCCAGCCTCGGCAATTCAGGCTCTGTTTCCAGATGCATCACTTTGTCGAGACATCATGTGTCAAGATAGCTACCATTTTATACGTCCAATCCAATAACTGTATTTCAGGACTTTTTCCTCCGGCTGCATTTTTCTGTTTTCATATAACCTGATCGCTCTGTAGCACCCGATACCACCGACTTCTCCCTCCTTGAAATGGCTTCCCCGAGAGCCCTGCCATCCCGAGGCTTCCTTCCCACGGTCCTGCACACCGCAGTCTCCCTTCCCAGCCAGCCCCTCCATCCTGCTACTGAATGTGTGTGCTTTTCTGCACTTGCTTCTGGCTCTCCTGGAACGTCTTCCCTGAGCGATCTCAGATGCACTCAAGGCGGCAACTAGCATTTATTAACTAATGATTGGAAATGCGTGTCAGCACCTTCCTGAACTGCACAGCAGTATGCTGAATGGCCTGCCAGACAGCACGGTGTGGGTCTCTCAAGCACACCGGAAGCCCAATGGGTTCCACGCCCTGCTCCTGCCACATACTCCCCGTTGATCCTGCTCCATGGGCTCCACCACAAGTCCGCCTCCCTGCGTGCAACCTGGAGTCCACCGAGACTCGTTCCTCAACGTCTGGCTCTGACGTGTATGACCTCTCCTTCATCTCACTTAAATTCTTGCCATCAAGCCTCACCTGCTTCTTTCTCAATGACTATAATCAACAGTGCCCTGCATACACCTGCCTTGCCCTGTCTGCTCAATTTTCATTCACATTGTTTTGCTCAACATCCTTTAGGGACCCCCCTGTTCTGCACACATGCTATGGGGTCCTTCATGATGCAGTCCTTACTTTGTCTTTTCCTGGTTAAACACCTCCCAGCCGTTAGGATCACGCGCTTCTGCCACACTAAAATGTACTAAACTTGTTATTCTTCCTCATTGTTGTGTTTTCCCACATGCTTGCACGGACAACTGCCCTTCGATTTTCTTCTGGTTAATTCTAAGTGGTCTCCAAACCTTAGTTCGATGTCAACTGCTCCAGGAAATCTTAGGAATCCCCTCCCTGGACACCTACACTGTCTGGTCTAGATGCTGTCTGCATCCCCTTCTAGCACATTGTTCCACATTGTCCTTATTTCCCTGCCTTCTGAGACAGAATATTCTATGTGTTCCATATTTTCAACCCTAAAGTACCCCGCAGTATCTGACATGTTGAAAACATCCAACAAACTATTGTTGAGTGAGCAGGCAAAGGAAGGTGAAGAAGAAGAGAGAAATGAGGAAGTGGGAGAAAATAAAATTTTAATGATTATTTAACTGTTATTTTATATATAAATATAATTAAATCTATAATATTCATGTATAAGTAAGTATATTTATTTATAAGGCAAATATAGTTGGATACTTTTAAAAATATTTAATATTATTTTAATAATAACTAAAGGACATCCTCCTTCTTTTTTTCTGGAGACCATCCCCTTATGCCGATGTATAAAAACCAGTGACTGTACTATCACATCGTGTATTTTTTTTTTAATTTTTTTTTTTTTAAGATTTTATTTATTTGCGAGAGAGAGAATGAGAGACAGAGAGCATGAGAGGGAGGAGGGTCAGAGGGAGAAGCAGACTCCCCGCCGAGCAGGGAGCCCGATGCGGGACTCGATCCCGGGACTCCAGGATCATGACCTGAGCCGAAGGCAGTCGCCCAACCAACTGAGCCACCCAGGCGCCCCACATCGTGTATTTTATTAGTTACCCAAGGTAAAGGGCACCATTCCAGAGCCAGTCATCTCCCTATTTATATTTCTTTTTTTTTTTTTTAAAGATTTTATTTATTTATTTGACAGAGACTAGCGAGAGAGGGAACACAAGCAGGGGGACTGGGGGAGGGAGAAGCAGGCTTCCCGTGGAGCAGGGAGCCCGATGTGGGGCTCCATCCCAGGACCCTGGGATCATGACCTGAGCCGAAGGCAGATGCTTAACAACTGAGCCCCCCAGGCGCCCCTCCCTATTTTTATTTCTGACATATTAAGGGGTTTGACTGTTTCTGTCTACCTGGTCACCCTCTCCAGCTGGGGGAGACCATGGGGTTCCTCGCTGACCCCCCAGAGGCACTGGGGAAGCAGGGCTGCATTGGTGGCGGCAGCACAAGAGAAGGAACAGGTGTGGTCACGGTGACGAGGAGGCGTCCGCTCTGCAGAGGGTCCTCCCCAGGCCGCTGTCCCTGCCGGCTCTACCCTCACAGTACTCTTCCTCTCCTTCACTGCCTAAAAGTCTTCCAAGTGCTCCCTTTTCCTCAGATGCTGCTGCCTCTACAGTCGTTCAGACTGAATGATATTAAAAGAAGTCTGCGGCCAATTTATTTAAAACCACTTTAAAGTGTCTAAAAACAGGACTGCTGAGTAGATGAACTTCAGCGAAAGTGACAGAACAGACCAAGTTGAAGCCTACGTTTCTATGTAATGCATAGTATGTGTGCTGCTCAGAACGGTCTATCCTGCGTGTGAGCACGCATCTCTATGAGGGAGGGAAACGACACAGCAGGCTACAGCTTCACGAATTCAATCCCAGACCCTCCACCTCTCCCACAGATTGATGCAAGTATTCGCTGCGATGCTGGGGGTCTTGGAAACCCTCTTCTGCTGCCATAATCACCACCTACCCAGTGCGACGTCCATAGTGCAAGGTTTAGAAGAAACCCGCCCTCGCGAAACACTTGAGCTAAGTGTTTTGCTCACCTACACTGTTCTTGGACGTGGCTGTGGTCAGCATTAAGTGGTAACTCCCCTTACAGCATTCCTTCAAGGGCATGGACTGCCTGACCGCAATCTCTTCTCTTCTCTTTTCCCTCGTCTCATTATATCTTTCGAAAGTTCTTCACTATCATGCACGCCTCGAGCCACACGGTTTTTCTTCTTCCCAGCACCCTCAGTGAGTCATTCCCCAATTTAGAGATGCAGTGGACAATCTGTGCTCCGTATGTCTGGTTCTCTGTACCGCACAAACCCTTCTGGTCACAGTTCCCGTAGGCTTCATATCCCTGTGGCTTTTCTGACACGGTGCTCTTTGGTTTTCATCTACAACCTAGCTATCATCTACTGACTTCAAATATACATATTCAATAGCCATTAGCCCTCGGCACCCGAACCCACTGCATCCAAACCGGGCTCTTTCTCTTCCCTCGACACCTGCCTCCCCTCTGCTGTTACTTATCTCAGTTATGGGCACCATGACGCAGGTTATAATGCAAGCTAGACCTCGGCAAGCCATCCTCAATCCTCACCTGTCCAAAGCCTTGTGTTCACAGTCACTAAGTGATACTACTTTCATGTTCAAAATACCTTGGTTTTCATATCTGTCTTTTCGGTCCATTCAATTGTCTAGTGTTTTAACTTTAGCTCTGACCATGTTCACTTAAAACCAAACTCCACTTAACTGCTAGAAGTAGTTCTTAACTGGAGGTGAGTCTTCCCTCCTGGGGAACATTTGGAGGGTCTGGGGACAATTCTCGATGTCATGATGGGGGTGGGGTTGGGGAGAGTGTTCCTGGACTCTGGTGGGTAGAGCCCAGGTATGCTGCCACATTCCATAATGCACAGGTCAGCCCACCACAACAAAACATGATCTGGCCCAAAAAGTCAAGTGTCAAGGTTGAAAAACTCTTGCCAGGGAGATCCGGCTCAGGGGTTAGCAGCCTTTCTCTATAAAAAGCCAGATAGTAAATGTTTAGGCTTTGTGGGCCATAAATTCTGCATCACAACTACTCTGCTCTGCCTCTGTAACACGGAAGTGGCCAAGGACAATGTGCAAACAAATAGGCATGCTCAGTGCCAGAGAAACTGTATTTAATCAATAGGCTGCTAACTGGGTTTGGTCCATGAGCCACAGTATGCTATCCCCTGATCTTACTTAAAGGAAAACAAAACCATATTATTTTCCTGTTTCTAAACATTTAATGCTTATTAGCTACAGAATAAATTCCCTGTTTCATATCCTAAAATACATAGGCCTTGCCTTTCTCTCTGCTATTATTTTCTTTGCTTCCTTTCTCTCTTCTTTGTTCGTTCGTAGGTTACTACAGTAAGAATGTCTTCCCTGTACACCTTATGATGCTTCTCACCTCTTCCCTTTAATGATATTCATCTTACCTAACCTTGGTCTCATTCTAAGTCTGAGGTTTCCCCCATCATCTCCTTCAATAACTTTCGCATCATTACTCAAGACTCCTCTACGAATTCCTTATGGTTGCTTCCATCTGGCGAGATAACAGGCTTTACTCCCAGGATTTGACAATAAGCCACAGTACTCCGAAGAGTCTATGACTCCAACTCAACTGGGAGATGCTCTAGATGTGGGCAAGACTTTCTCATCTTTCCATCCCCAACACTCAGAATGGCTGCAGGTAGTCTGCAGGAACTCAGTATTAAACCTAATGAATAACTTTTATAGCAATGTCTTTGAGCTTTCAAGCTTCTATGTCTTTAGAGAACACTTGGGTAAGATTTAGGGCAAGAAATAAAATAACATTTTGAGGGAAATAAAGTACATGCATAATATAACATTTTACTTTGTTAGATCTATTTATGATTCCTGCTTTTCTTAATTTTAAATGCTTCAATAAATAAATAATGTGTGAGAATCCTGAGAGAATGTGTAAGAATCATACATATAGTTCATATCTTTCAAGGTCTGTCTTCATCAGGACATGTGTTTCTTTGAAACAGATAAATCACTGAAACATATCTCTGTATCCACATCTATATCTATAATTTCCCTGACCACTGGAATGCAATGGCAATAAAATAAAGGCCAGAGGTATTTGCTTAAATCTTAATTTTTTGAGCCTTCTTCCTATACATGTCTGAGAAATGGTTATAGCAGTATTTGCAGGTAATAGTTACTGTAAAAATTTCTGAGTTAAAGGTACTTTTTTAAAAAGCATATCCTCCTATTCTCATTACTTATTAATTTTTGGAATGTCTTAAGAATTTGTTGATGTCTCAGGGTTTACCTGCGTAAAGTACCAGTAGATAATCAATAAGAGAATAGGAGATTTCCTGCTAAGTCTTGAAATTCTACTGTGGGCAAAGCAGGTGGCACTTTTTCTCTTGAGCCAAAGCATTTTTTGGCATGGGATGGGGGGCAGAATGTTCACAAGCCTGTTCAGAATCCTGTACATAAATATGCATTTCTGACCATTTTGGTCATAGAGACGTCCAACCCATGAATTCCCTAAGAATAAGAATGAAAGTCATCAGCTTCCTGGACAATTTCTAACATGCTTAATTTTAGCTTAATTAAAATCCCATGCACATTCAAACAAATATAGTATTCGCCTCCACTTCCTATCCAAAACTCTTGTCTAGCATCATCATTTTATAAAATACCAGCTGCTCTATGTTAATTTTTATACAGAAATACAAGTCTGTTTAGGAAAAATTAGTATACATAATCTGAATAATCAAAGGAGAAAAGTGTACCATTATCTGAACTATCAAAATTATCTTTAAAAAAATACACGTTTTCAAATAATACCATCATTTTAGGAAGTTCTCTGTTTTAAGGACAGATTATAGGTACTCACAAGATAGCCCAACAACAATCTAATAGATAAAGTACCCATCTAGTAGGAAACCAATAATAAAAATAAATTCACAGATTTCTGCTTTCAAGTCAAGATGGGGGGAGAGTGACTGATCTTACCCTCTATCCTCAAACAACTTAACATATGTGAGGCGTTGGTTCTCAGGGCATGCACTGAACACCAGTCAAGGAAGGTAGTGATCCCTGGGAGGACCTCCCAGTTTACTTCATGAGGGAAGATTCTAGACTGTGGCCCAAAGAAGGATCCCAAGTGAAGCTCAAGGCTCTCCCTAAGTTGAGGAGACAGCCCTGGAAGATGAGGGATGCCAAGGTAGCTTCAGTTCACAGAGAAGATAGTCTGAGAAGAGAGAGCTGCACCCAAGTGAAGATTCCTGAGACCTTCAGAGCCCACTCAAGTCTCTAGTAGAATACTGTTACCACGTGTGAATAAGCTACCTAGGTCCTAGAGAAGAACTACCCAAATGGAGGAAAGAATACCATCCTAGGGCAAAGATAAGAAACAAGGCTGTTCCCATTAGCCAGAGTGAAAAATTCCACAATTTATGGGGCACTGGATAGAGAAGTCAATTATTTTGCATAATTAGTATGACATAATGAGCTCTAGACTATATACTGGTCTGGTTCTACCTAGCAAAACATGAGAGCAAAACCTCAAAACAACAAACTCTTTCCAAGTGGTTTAATTGTTTTCTAGACCAAACTCAAAAATATTTATAGAAATACAAAAATATGTACCACCTGAAAAGGTAAAATTCATAATGTCTGGTATTGAATCAAAAATTACCAGGCACACAAAGAAGCAGAACACTCTGATCTATAACAAAAAGAAAATTAATCAATCAACATTGACCCAGATATGGCAGATAGTGGAATTAGTAGACAAATAGGTACTAAAAGAAAGATAAAATGCTAAAGACATGAAGGATTTTTGAAAAATCCAAACTGAACTAGAGATGAAAACTACAATATTTGAAGCAAAAGATGAACTGGGTTGGATTAAATGTGGATTAGACATCTCAGAAGAAAAGATTAGTGAACCTGAAGACATGGCAATAGAAACTATCCAAAATGAAACAGAGAAACAAGGCTAAAAACTGATGAGCATCCATGATTTGCACTAATCAGTGATGAGAGTCTGTGGGACAACCTCACATATCTAACACACATGGAATTGTAACATCTAAATTAGAGGAGATAAAAGGGTAGATAGAAAAAATACTTGATGAAATTATGGACAAAAATTTTCCAGATTTTATGAAACCTGTAAACTCATAGGTCCAGGAAACAGCTTGAGACTGAAGCAGCTTGATGAGCCCAAAACACAAGCAACAAGAAAGAAACCACACCAAAGTTCATTCTCAAATTACTCAAAAGCAGTAAAAAAGAGAAAATCGTAAAAGCACACAGGAAGAAAAAAGACAAATCCTGCACAGAAGAATAAAGAATGACAGCCAATTTCTTCTTGGAAAGAGTACAACCCAGAGAAGTAGTACCTTTAAAATACTAGCAGAAAAAATATGTCAACCTACGATACTTTACATCATATAAATATCTTTCAGAAATGAAGGAGCGAACGCACAACACCAGGAATGAACTGTATTGTAAACTACGGACAATGCGTGGTGATGAAGTGTCGATGCGGGTTCATCGACTGTGACAATAAATGTGTAAATAAATTATCTTTACACTCATAAGAAGAATCCAGAGAAATTTAACAAAACTCTGCTGGGGGGTATTGATGTGGGGGAGGCTGTGCATGTGTGGGGGGAGGGGTGTGGGAGGATCTCTCTTTATCTTCCAATCAGCTTTGCTGTGAAGTTAAAAGTGCTCAAAAATATGATGTATAAAAAATAAAAAAATGAACTGAAAAAAAAGGAAAGTGAAACCAGTATATGATCTATACACATATAGTTTAGAGGTGAGCCATGGGTTCATAAAAAGCTTTATTGTGCCACTTTCTAGAGCTCCTCCTCCTGCCTAGGCTCACAAGCACTTTCATGTTGCCGGGATCTCCCCTTTCCTGTCCTCTAGCCTGAAGTCTGGGGCTTTATTTACCCCCCTTCTCTGTGCACTCCTGGGAGTGCACCTGCATCTGGGGCTGAGCTGTAGGCTGCCAAGAAAGATAGGGGCCCACCCCACCCTCTTGGGACCACTATTCTTCTGACTGGGGAAGAAGGCTCCCCTTCCTCAGAGGAGTAGGTGCCTGTGGGCCCCTGACACAGGGCTGCTCAGGATGGGGCATGAGAGAAGGGAGAAAATAAAAAACAGCGTATTTCATGTGGAACTTATGAGTTTCATATCCTGTCCCTTGAGTCTGAAGTAGGGCTTCTTCTAGAGCTGTTTCTCTTTGCACCAGTACTGACTTCTGGGTTTAGAGTTGCCTGGATTCCAGGCCAGGGGATCCTGGGGAAAAATGGTAAACTTACAATCAGCTCAAAGGTGCTGTTTAAATAAATAAAGGTGAGTTTATATTAATTTCCTATATCAGAAAAGAAATAAAGGCTTCCTGGAGCTACTCAGTGGCTTAGTCGGTTAAGTGTCTGCCTTCGGCTCAGGTCATGATCTCAGGGTCCTGGGATCGAGCCCCACATCCCTGCTCAGTAGGGAGCCTGCTTCTCCCTCTCCCTCTGTCATTCCCCCTGCTTGTGCTCTCTTACTCTCTCTGTCAAATAAATAAATAAAAAATCTTAAAAAAAAGAAGATATAAAAGCTTCCTATTGTTAACCTAAACTTCCACCTTACGACTGGAAAAAGAAAAACAAAGTAAATCTAAAGCAGGCAGAAGGAAAGACATAATAAAAATAAGAATGGAAATCAATGAAATTATTTGAACATAAAACAATAGAGATAATCAAAATCAAAAGCTGGTTCTTTGAATAAATAAACAAAACTGATAAAACCCTCGACTGGTAAAGAAAAGAAAAAGAAAACAGAAGACACAATTAACAGTATCAGAGGCAAAGAAAGGATGTTGGCACTGACACTGTAGATATTAAAAGTATAATAAGAGAATGATATAAACAACCCCATATAGATAAATATGTCAATTTGGATGAAATAGAGCAATTCTCAAAAACCACAAATTACTAAAATCCAACAAAGATAAAACAGGTTAACATGAATATCCCTAGAACTATTAAAGAAATTGGATTTGTACTTAAAATCTCTCCAAATAAGAAATCTCCACACCCAAATGGTGTCACTAAGCAAATTCTAACAAATATTGAAAGAAAAATTAACACCAATTCTATGCAATCTTTTCCACAACATAGAGGATAGGCCACGGTCTTGGGGGAAATGTTTGCCAATGAAATATGTAATTCATATGTGTCTCCAGAATCTACAAAGAACTCTAAAAAATAATAAACCTGATGAAAAGTTAGGCAAGATATGTGAATAGGAAACTCACCAGAGAAGACATATGGATAAGCCCATGGAAAGATGCTCAATGTCATTAGTCATCAGAAAAAAGCAAGGTAAAATCACAATGAGATACCAGCACACACCCATTAGAACGCCAAAAACAAGATGGCTGATCCAACCAAGTGTTGAAGACGATGTGAATAACTGAGCTCTCATAGCCTACTGGTGGGAATACAGAATGGTATGCCCACTTTGGAAAGCAGTTTGGCAGGTTTTTTTTTTAAAGTTAAATGTATACTAGCCATATGTCTCAGCCATTCCACTCTATTTTTACCCGTAACTCCACCCCAAAATGAAACCATGTCCATATGAAGACTTGTACATGAATGGTCATCATGGTTCTACTTGTAATCCCCAAATACCGGGGACAATTAATGATCTGTCAACACATGAGTAACATACAAAAGGAATAAGACTTTGTGAACTGATATACACAACTATACGTCTGAATGTCAATATTACTGTGCTGAGTGAAAAAAGCCAGACAAAAAAAGTACATACTTGATTATTTCATGTGTATGGCATTTCAGAAAATGAAACTAATTTATCATGAACAAAAGCATACCAATGCTTGTTTAGGGATGGAGAAGCAGGGGTGGGTGAGAAGGTGGGGATACCACGGGGTACGGGGAATCTCTAGTGGGATGACAGGTATGTGCACCATCATGATTTGTGGAATGGTTTCTAGGATGTAGGTTTCTATCAAAACTTGTCATTTTTTAAAACCAAAAAACAGATGCAGTTTATTCCATGTCAATTCTATTTTATTAAAACTGTTAAAAATTTTAGAAATAAATTAAATAAGCCATTCATAAAAAGAATTCAGAGAAACTTAACAAAAAAATCTGTTCTGGATGCCTACAATAGAAACCCAAGTCCTCGTTCCTTCTGATGTTCAGTTAGCATGGTAAGTAAACACAGAGGAGTGTTTGCACCAGTACTGGGAACAGCAAGGAAGATGGATTCACAGGAAGTGACTAGTCTGAGATGCTGATGAAAAGCACATGTAGGTCCTATGACCGCTGGGGGAGGTAAGAGTACATAACACATGTTCTGATGGTGTCTGGTCAGCAGCAAAGCTATAAAATGTCAGTCACTGGTATTTGGTGTTGCATTTTTGGTGTCTAAGTATATTTAATGGGTAAGGATTATTCTTAATAGGATATACTGAAGGGTAGAAAAACCCTGTTATTTTTTCATGTGTGTAGCTTTTTCCATGTAATTTGGTCATAATACAGTTTAGTCAGCTACTGCGAGTCTTAATGACCTATTCACATCCTCAATGGCCACGTTCCTATATATGCCTGAAGTTGTGTTGAAAGTAAATGGAAATATACATCTGTATAAAAATATGTTATCTCCATACTTTTCTTTAGGCTGAAGTAGAAACCCCTTATCTTGGAATGATAGGACATAGGTTAAATGAATGAATGAAATAATTTAATGTTTTCTTAGTATTTTTGAATAATTTGAGTAGAGATCACCACATTTAGACACCATTGTATGATATAAAGATGTCCCATTCCTTTACCCAATATTCTTACTCAATATTTAGCAATCATTAATGTAAAACAAATAGGAAATGGAAGCCTACCTTAGACAAATAATGGATTTGAATACACTAATCTACAAGAATTGCAAAAACCCTCAATTAGCTAGTGCAGCTAAGAATCCCTTATACATAGGAGACAATCTGGAACTATCTGGAGGGAAAGGGAGTCAGAGCACAGAAAGAAGAAAAGGGGAGGAAAGAGAGAGAGCAGTGTTTAAAACTGTGATCTCAGCAATGTCATGGCATCCTTTAGAGGTCATCATTTTTGTCAATTTTCAACATTTGTTGTTTATCTGGGTATCCTGTATCTTACCTGGTAACCTACCCTGCTGCCTAGGCCCCAACCCAGCTATCCACAATTTTTTTTTTTAAAACTTAGTGAATCTACTTAGCCAGCACGGTTGAGAGGCACTGATTTAAAGAATTTGATCTGAAGAATGCTTGCGGTTATGTGTGTGTGTGTGTGTGTGTGTGTGTGTGCGTACATGCCCACACACACACTGAGTGTTTACTAACAGGTTTTACAAACAGTAACAGAGATGCAAGGAGTATGAGCATTCCCTGGAAAATTCCCACTGATAGCCTGAATATTTTGTTAATTATTTCAAGAATAGCAACACGATTATTAGCCGCCAACCTTGTATCAGGCCCTGTGTTAGGTACGGGGGACACCATCTAAAATAAGAGACTGGTATGTATAGGGTTGTATCTAGATAAGACTGTAAGATATATTATGGTATAATGGGAAGAGAAAACTTTCTTTACTCCAAATCTTTCTATTCCAATAATAAAGAGCTAGAATGGGAAAAATGCCTTTAACACCACATTTCTAAGGTACATTATAGCATGGCATGTTGAAATTAACGTCCTCCGTGGCCTTGCATCAAGAGAGTAATCACTAAGAGGATCCAACCTGCACTGTGAAGCTAGGGTGCCCTTGACGCAGGAAACCCAATCAACCATCATATAAGGGCACTGTGTTGGGGCTGGGGATGATGTGTGTCCTGTATCAGAATGCCGTTTGCTTCATTTGGAGTAATGGTCAAAGCATAATAAAGAATTGGAAGTCAACATCTAAAAGTATCTAATTAAGCAGTGCTGAACTGTTTCATTCTGGTGTGGGAAGATGATTATGGCATTGATGTTGGCCTTGACACTGGGGTGTACTGGGCATAGAAAACAGATTATCCTGTATCTATACTTGCTCCAAATACACCTTTCACTGGGACAGGACCAGTAGAGTTTTAATAGCCCATGTAATGATTCCTTTTAGAAAGTGTTTTCCTGGGCACCTGGGTGGCTCAGTCAGTTGGTTAAGCGTCTGACTCTTGGTTTCAGCTCAGGTCATGATCTCAGGATTGTCAGATTGAGCCCTGTATCGGGCTCCATGCTGGGCGTGGAATCTGCTTAAAATTCTCTCTCTCTCTCTCCCCCTCCTTGTGCCCCTCCTGCACTGCTCATGCATGTTCTCTCTCTAAAAAAAAAAAAAATAGTTTTTTTCCTGATAATTCTATAAAAGTCAGTCTTGAAATGATGCATGTATCTCTAATGCAAAATGTACAATACAACTTTCTTGTTTTCCCGTCTTGTTAAATAATTACCTCTTTACTAAATATAATGTATAAATGATGCCTTCCATTTCTTAGCTTTGTAGAGACCTAAAAGAAGTTTCTTCAAAAAAGGGAGGGCATGAATATGATGAACGCCACATTTGGTATTCTACTTCCTGAATAGGACTCTGACTTTTTGTGTCAGGATGATCAGAACTGAAAAAAAGTCACATTGCCCCTATCTCCAACCATCTGACAGTTGAGATAGTTCAGATTACTCCTATTAAAGTATTTTCCTCTGGAGCTCCTCACTTCGTGCATTGACCATTTTCAGGTCACTCTGCAGGATTCATTTTTTCTGCAGATTTCATCGTTTTGAATATAAGTTCCTTCCTAATATCAGCTATCCCATTTCTTCAGCTGTGGAGAAAGTAGCTGAGGCCCTATACAGAAATATGTTGGGATTTTTTTGGTCATAAATGGAGAGATTTGTAAGAATATTGAAGTTTAAAAATATGTTATCATCACCATATATTTAAAACTATGATTTTTTTTAAAACTATGGGTTTCCTAACAATAAGACAAATTGCTTTTATTCTGCAGTTGAATATATTCTGCTAAATGTAGAACTCTTTATTTCATATAATATAAATATTTACTTATTAAACTGCCATGAAAGTAAGTTTTCAAGCTTTGTAATGGGGTCTTACAACAATATTGTTATAGTAGAGGGTTCAAGTGAGCATACTGTAGAAAGATCACAAAGTGGGTCAGCTCTAACTATAAATTACTTAGTTAAAAATAGCGTCTCCCCTAAACATAGATCATCAGTAGAGTCTACTGTGATTTGGTGTTTTTATTCCTAAATACATTTCTACTGCATAAATTGGTCCTCCATCCCTACGGGATCAAAGAAACTGCCTTTAGTTAACAAAGCATTTCAAAGAACAGAGGAGAAAAAACATAAAACGAAGCTATTTCTTAGACCAGTATGGGAATACGCATCCAGGCACTGTTGTATAGTTATCATATGACTAGAAATTTCGGAGAATGACTCACGGTATTTTGGAGGGGAGTGAGAATATTATTAAACTGTGGAAAAGGCAAACCTGGGATCACTGTCTCGTGCTAAAGTCTAAAGGGCTGTCCTAAAATGGAAATATCTTGGCATAATTAAAGCAAACATTTTAAGCTGGTTAGATAATGACAACTCTTTTGGCCCACTAATGAATCTTATACATCTTGGCCACCAAAGGTAGAGCTCAACTATAAAACTATACAGAAAATAAAACATTACTAATTCATGTCTTAGTTCATTCAACAAATACCGGCTGGCCACCTATTATGTGCACAGAGCAGAAGGTTTTCCTTAAGAGAGCTTGTACTAGGGATGGCAGGGATTAAATGTTCCTGGCAATGCACCAAAGGCTCACGAGCAGGTGGGTGCAGGGTGGGTAGGGTGGCCAATGTCCTGGTTTGCCAGGGGCGGTCCCAGTTTATACCTGGATTCCTGTCAAAATTATTAAGTTCCCCATTTCATTATAAAACATGTCCTGGTTTGGTCAATATACTATATAGTCACCCTTGTTATTGTCAACAAAAAATATAAGATTCTGGAATAATTCTGCCTGTGGTATCCTGCTCTCGCTAGAGAGAATACTACTAGGGATAGATTTCTACATTTAGTGTGTATGATGAAGTTAGGGCCCGAATGACCTCACATCCACTATTTACTCCTCAGACTCTCAAGGTGGAGGTAATCAAGGATGCGGCACTGAGTCAAGACAACCTGCGAGGTTGAATTAGTCGCATCCAGAAGGACGACCACGATGGACTGAAGGTTTGTTGCCCTATCCCCCCCGAATTCATATTTTGAAGCCCTGATACCCAGTATTTGGTGACTGAACTTGTCAGTAGGGTCTTTCTTTAGGAGATAATTCAGGTTACATGAGGTCATAAGGATGGAGTCCTAATTCAATAGGATCTGTGTCCTTATCACTGGAGAGCATTCTCGCTCTGTCTCTCAGTCTGCTTCTTGGTCTCTGATCCTCACTCTCATTCTCTTGGAGGCACACTTCCTGGAAAGGCAACGGAGCTCACGGCGAGAAGGCAGCTGTCTGCAGTCTAAGGGGAGAACCCTCACCAGACACCAACCCTGTTGGCATCTTGATCTTGGACTTCCATTCTCCAGAACTGGGAGAAAATAAGTATCTGTTGTTTAGGCCACGAGTCTGTGGTGTTTTGTGACCAACACAGTGACTGATCGCTCACACTGTCATGCTAGAGTCCCAGCTCAGCCAGGATATCTGGAACCTCTTTAGCTCGTCTGAGCTGAGCGAGAAACTAGAAAGAATGATTCAGAAATAGAAATTTAACTTATGCATATGGAATTCTGGACATTTAACTCAGCAAGGCAAGATAATCAGATTTGGGATTTCAATTCCTTTGGAATTGAATATCTCTGGACTTTCATTTACAAGACATATTAATCTTTGAACTTTCATTTCTCACTGGGAACGTAATAATGGAAGAAAATGTATAGTCAAATATGGGGAATATCTAGGCTACTGGGATTTTATTATCTGAGTTGCTCTTTTGTTTTATTTTAGTATTTTCATTTATTCTGATTGCAGAATCTCTGATACACTCAGTTGGACACTCTGTCTAGACAGGGTTTACAATTGGAAATAAAATGCACTTACAGCCATGAATACAGAGTGGCCTGGAAATCAATTAAAGTAATGCACTGTTGGCCTATTCCAGAATCTTTGGGTGCAAAATTTATATTGCTTGTCAGTGGTCCCAGAAGGTACAGAAAGAAGTAGTGGGGTGCTCATGAAGGACGGGGTGTCCCCCCAGGGGACCAGCCATACCCCGAGGCTGTTGACAGGCTTACTGGAGGAGTCCAACGTCCCAGAACACAAAACACCACAGAGATTCACCAAGGATGCTTCTTCTTTTCAGCTGTTTCCTTAGAGAGGAAGGTGGGATGACACTCTGGCCTCTCCAGTCCCGCACGCTTCGTAAGGGAGGGTGCGGTGGTGGACTAACCCGATTGGCAATTTTGGTGAGAAAAATACACAGCAGTCTCAGCTGCTAATGAACCACCTGCTTGTTGTTCACAGTTGGTCATCTTCCTCAGCTCTCCAAGCTCCAAGCCTTCCCTGAACAGTCTCCCTCATGGGAGAGTCTAGCTGGGTCCATGCTGCCTGTAACTGAGGGGTCAGGCTGACCAGTGGTAGGGTCGGCTCTATTAGGCACTTCTGGCTCTCCCACTGAGCAGTGTCTTTGAAAGGTGACATTTTGATCATTTTGCCTTCTCACTTTGGCCAAAAATTGAATAAGGAAAAAGATGCTATTGATTAGGTCCCTTCAAAGATCCCAATGACGACACGAGGTTCTATGTAGACTCCTGAATTATTGAGATCATTCAGATAGAATCAATGACAACTATCCCATACTAATGGTCACATTAAAAGCCACTGTTGTTCTATAAACAGAATTAAATAGTTTGTAGGTAATGAAACAAGTAACTTATGGGTAAGTATTTAAAGTTGGTTTGGCCCCAAAAGCAAGATCATTTTGTGATTATGTTTTGCCAGACATAACTTACAATTAAAAACATGAAGATACATCAGTGGAGGAAAGTGGGGAAGCCCAGATAAAGCAAGTAATGAATAATAAGATTCGGAATTCTGGGACTGAATTTTTAATGTTCTTCTAAAACCGTTTTAGAAATACAATAGAATTGTTAAAATACTGAATTCCTGTAGCTTCTTAGTCTATTTTCCCGGAACAGCAATAATCATCCTGATTTCATTGGTTTCATATTGGATGCTTACTCAAGTGGAATCACTTAGTAAATTATTTTAGACCGGTCATTGTGGTGTATTGTTTCCAAGGTACTGTTAGAAAGTTGTAAAACACTTTTGTGTTCACTTTTTTGTTATTTTAAAAGAAATCGTGCAGTTCTCCAACTGCAAGGATCACTTCCCTTACTCACTTGGAGCTCATTTTCCAGAAGTCACAATTCATCCGTCCACGCCCCATCATCCAGCGCCCTGTTGCTGCTGTGTGACCATGCAAGGTTGCTGGTGAGGACAGGGACACTGGGGGCCATGGATCCCAATGAAACTAGCTGGGTTGTTTTTCAGGAAGTAGAGCAAAGGAAATCCAGAGTGCAGGGCCCAGGGCTGAATGTGAGACGTGGCCCGGGATTTATTTTCCCCACTGAGGTCACGGTGCTGCTCTGGAGGTCCTGCACCTCTGCTAGCGACAATCCAGCAGGAGGAGGACGTGCGACGCGCGAGGACATGGGAACAGGGCCAACGTCAGCACAGCACCAGCATCGTGGATCGGTTAAAGACACCCTCAGGGACGAGAGGTTGAGCCGGTACCGAACTCCATGGGGACCTGAGTTCTCTCCGCTAGCAAACAGGAATGCTACTGTAACCAAGTCCCCGGGGACGCGAGGATGGAATGAATGACACTCGGGGAGCGCTCAGCACAGCGCCCGCCCCAGCCTCCCCGGCGCTGATGAATGCACTCAAGGCACGTTTAAATCAAAGCTGGCAGCTTGTAAGGACAAGATAACTCGTATCTGCACAATGAGAGTGGTTGTCTGAAAAGGTTATTATGAGGCACAGAATAATGAGCACACAGTGCCGATCTGGAGCGTGACCCACAGTGGTCATCCGTGCACACGGGGAGGACTTCTGTCGTAACCACATCTGATTCGGTAAAACACCTGACGAAAGGAAGGGGGGGAGCACGTAAGGCAGAAATGGACGACAGATGCCAGCAGATGGGGGCACAACTGAGGATCTGAGCAGATTCTGGAAGCGCAAAAGCAAATATCAGTCACCTTTCCTTCCCTGCACCCTTCCTACAGACAAGTTTCCCCAACTCCTCCGGAAAAGGGGGTTGGGTGGGCCTACGTAAAGGGTCAGCTGCTCTGGGGCCCAAACCACCTGCCCTCTGTTCCTGCGGGTCTGTCCTCCGCGTGCCCTCCGTGGCTGCGCGGGGTCCCCCGCAGAGCTGAGCGCTTGCGGCAGTGACCTCGTGCCCACAGCCCACGACGGTGACCACCTGGCCCTTTAGAGAAGAAGTTCACACTTGCCCCGAGTAGATTATGGGGGAAATGATGATTCACAGCCCACTGAGCACCATAACAGATTCCCAATAAAGATGTTTCAGTTGAAATGGCTTCTAGAACCACGTGCCTGACGCTTCTCTTTCCTATTTCACATTTCACTGAAAAGTCACCGGTCCTCTCCTCCCGAACTTCATGAAGCCAACCCGGCAGGTCAGTTTCAGCAGGGAGAACACGGGAAGCCTTGGCAAAACCACCCCGAAGAAAATAGACCTTTGGCCAATTAAAGCTTTTAGGACATTCAATAGCTCCCGGACCTATTAATTCATATTTCTATTAAAGACGCATTGACAGTACTGGAAGCACTTTCCTGGAACAAGGAAAACGTTTAGAAGATTCCAGCTCAGACCTAGGGCTCTGGTGATGCTGCTTCACCCGGTGGCCGCCACCAGCCCGTGGAGTCCGAGAAACCGAAGTGCGGCTCCTTGCGTGCACCCCCCACACCCAATTTAGTATGATGGCCGTGTGCTTTCATAGCCTGACCTCTCAGCCACCACTATGTCGCTGGAACAAGCTCAACGATTCAGACTGTTTCTGAGAGGGATCCCATCCAGTGACAATCTCAGAGGACAGATCATGCTCCCTCACCACGCCAAGCATAATACCAGCCCCCGGGGGTGCTTCTCGCCCACAAGTCCTTCTGTCTTTTCCAAATAAGGTTGCCTCCCCAAAGGGTCAACCCTGGAGTGATGCTGTCCTACTCTCCCCTGCCAACTGTAAGTAAGTCCATAGATGAACGGGGAGCGGGGGGAGGTGGCCATGAGCTCCAGAAGCTTGCGACCCAGCATCCAGAGGTAGATTCCAAAAGATTTCCCTGCCGCATCTAGAAGAAGATAAAAAGTGAGAGGCTCGTGCTCTGAGGAAGGAGAGACTCACGGGGGTGACAACTGGCATCTGCTGGCTCCACTGAGAAGTGGTGTTTGTTACAATGTCACGAGCCACTGGAGAATGATGGTACCGCACCTTACAAGGTAAAAGGCATGGTACCATACCTTGAAGGAGTTCTCAAAACATTTCCCCTAGGGGCGCCTGGGTGGCTCAGTCGGTTAAGCGTCTGCCTTCGGCTCAGGTCATGATCTCAGGGTCCCGGGATCGAGCCCCGCATCGGGCTCGCTGCTCAGTGGGGAGCCTGCTTCTCCCTCTCCCTCTGCTGCTTCCCCTGCTCGTCCTCTCTCTCTCTCTCTCTCAAATAAATAAAATCTTTTAAAAAAACAGCCAAACAATTTTCCTAGCATTACCTCATATTATTCTTCCCTCAATTCTAGAACTGTAAAAAAACACAAAACCATGATGGTATTATATTATTCAACACATTGAACTCCCATATACTTACTGGGGAGAGATGAAATAATAGCAATTCTTACAAAGGGGCATGGCTATGGAAGAGTCTTTCTATTGTTCCCAATTACTTGCCTGTTCTCCCTTCAAGGGGATATGGTAGCTGGTTCTGGCATTGGCTACCACCCATTGCTTCTTCCAGGGGATAGACCTGGGTTGGTCTGCAACTGTTTGGCCAAGAAAATACAAGGGCAGCGATGATGGGCCAGTTCCAGGCCCAGCTTCAAGAAGGACTGCAAGTTTCCCTTCTTGCCCCAGGAACTGGGAGCTGCCAGGAAGAGTTCCAGACTGTTTTGCTAGAGGAACATGGAGGCACATGAGCGAAGAAGCCATCTTATACGTCCAGCCCAGCTAATGCCAGCATCTTCTGCTATATGGCTCTGACTTTTGGAAAGACCCCAAGCAAGAATTGCCCAACTGAGCCCAGTTAACCCACAGAACTAGGAGAAATAATACAATGTTGTTTTATGCCATGAAGTTTTGGGGTGTCTGATACACAGCAACAGATGAACTGAGTTTGTTACGAGTTGTATAGGATCTCCTAGGAATAGGACATTTCTCCACCCTATTCATGTTGGCTCTGGCCAAGGGATTGCCTTTAACCAATGGAACATAAGTGAAAAATGCCACAGCTCAGCAGACATTGCAACACGCATTCCGGCCATTTCTCCTCTCCCTCTGACACAGAAAGGGCATGTCCCACATCTTAGCTTTTCCTGGGGCCCACCATGAAAAAAGAGGCCCAGATCAGAGCTGGCCTGAGCTTAGCTGTATTACTTCTAAATCACAGAAGTGAGTGCAAGAGAGAAATAAAGTTTTGTTATTGTAAGCCACTGACGTGGGGTTTTATCTTCCAAGAATCTACTGCTGAGAGTTGTCATTTACAGTGCCCTCTGAAAAATCTCACACACTGAAGAACCAGACTAACATTAGGGAAAGTTATTGAGACAGAAGAGCATATGAGATCCATTCCGTTCAGTGTCACTGAGTTGGCTGGAGAAGCACGAAGGGTGACTGGCATTCTGCTGGAGTCCAGGAATGCAGTAACACCTGTCCCTCATCCAAGCAGCCTATGGCCTCATGCGGGACAGTAAATATGTTCTGGAAGGGGTCAGGGAATAAACGTTTTAGGGTTTTAGACTGAGGAAGTTAAATATTGTATGTATGTAACCATTTAAAATATAACAGTTTAAAAATGCAAAAGACATTTTTAGCTCTCAGGCCATATGAAAAAGTAGGTGACAGGCCAGATCTGGCCCATGGGCTGTAGTCTGCTAACCTCTGGTCTAGTGGTTGAGACTGGCACATGAAGGGCTATTTCCAGGGAGCATATAACAGGTGTCTTGCACAAGCCCCTTCTGAAGCCTAGAAAGAGACACCAAGCACTTTGGGATTCTACGAAAGATTGTCCAAAGGAGAGAATGCCTGAGTGAATGAATCCTGAATATTAAGTAAATACTACTGAGTCAATGGATACAAAGGTAAAAAGGATGAGAGAGTTTTTGAAACCACAGGATACATGCCCCTAAACTCTTATTTCCTTCCATTGACACAAGAGTATTTTATAACAAGAACAAGCGCCCCAAATTTCCCAACATAACTGGTCCAGCTCTGCTACCCACGGACACCATAGAAACATATCCTACAAACACAGGTATTTCCTCCAGCTTCAACTACCATCACAAAATACCACAGACTGGGCAGCTTAACAATAGAAGTTTATTTTCTCACAGTTCTGGAGTCTGGGAAGTCCAAGATCAAGGTGCCGGCCAATCTCATTTCTACAGAGGTTCCTCCTACCTTGCAGACAGCTGCCTTCTCGCTGTGTCCTCATATAGCCCAGAGAGAGTGCATGCTCTCTGATGACTCTTCTCATAAGGACACTAATGCTATCGGATCGGGGCTCCACGCTTATGAGCTCATTCCACAAGGATGCCCTCCCAAGAGTCCCATCTCCAAGTACAGTTACAGTGGGGGTTAGGGCTTCAACTGAACTATGAGTTTTGGGGGACGTACGATTTAGTTCATAGCAACAGGAAATCCAGTTATGGATCATGATGCTCCTTTTCTTTTTCCTATATCCAAACTTGCGGAGTCTCCTGTCATGGGAGACAGGACCTTACATCTTTATCATCCCACTGGGAAGCTACTGATGCTATTAGGCAAACACTCAGCAAGCGTACCTCTACATTTAATCAAAATTGGATCCGCTAGACTAATGTGATTCTCCAGTTTCAGTTAGGAAGACTCAGAATGATCGGCAGTTATTAAAGCCAAAATACCACAAAGCAAATTTGCAATATCATCACATCCACCTACAGATTCCACAGGAATGTCATTATCCCTGTTTAGTGTCCTGCTGGATTTCAGGAACAATAAATGCTGTTCAAATAAGTAGGTGCCTGCTTCAAATTGGGACATCTTTTTCTTCCCTGTCCAATACACTTGTGGCAATCATATTCCTTTTTGTGTACTAAACAAAGTAATTTCTTTTCAAAGGGTTTTATTCTCTAACAATTAAGACAAGGGGATAGGAAGGGAAAATCAATATTTTACATAGGAACAATACATTCGGTTATCTGATTTTGGCAAGCAAAATTTTCTATTAAATTGCACCTCTAATCTTTGTTTATATAATGATGCTTGATTGCCTGAGGCAATGTCAAAGTTCTGATGAGCTTTCTAAATAAATATTAAATTATAGCGGAATCACTATGTTGTACACCTGAAACTTACGTAACACTGTGTGTCAACTATACCAAAGACAAAAATTATGCTACTTCCTGATGTGACAGTATGTGGATTACGTTTTATTCAAGTTCTATAGAAACTGATCATCTCTCTAACGATCAGTGTTTTTTGTGACAATAGCCCAGACTGGAATCCTTCATTTAAGGAAGATGGTGGCAAGATGCCTGGGTGGCTCAGTCGGTTAAGACTCCAACTCTTGATTTCAGCTCAGGTCTTAATCTTGGGGTGGTGAGTTCAAGCCCCACACTGGGCCCCACGCTGGGCATGGAGCCTAGTTAAAAAAAATATATGGTGGCAAATTTCCACTGAAATAAATTAATAGTTCCATCTCTATTGATATGACACTGCAAATAAGGATAAGTAGAAATCATATCTCCTTTTAAGTAAGGGGCTGGTGAAAGAAATACAAAGATTTACCAAAAAGTATCATTTCCCATCCCCACTACTCTTTTAAACAAACCATGGCTCTGGTCTCTGTTATGTAGAAATGTAGACAAATAATCTGCAAGGCCAGGTTCATTCTGAAAGCACTGATTAAACACTTCCAGTGCACAAGCATTGTTACTGAGTAAGACACGGTCCCAGCCTAGAGGTCATGGTAGAGCAAGAGATGCGTATATGTGAAATGCCGTACTTAATTTTAATAGACATTCATCTCATATACTGTTTTCCTAGAGATAAGTCCTGGCTGAGTATATATGTCAAAGTAGACTTGGAAAAATACCAAAAAAACAAAGGTAAAAAGCATTTTCTAATCATTGTGATATATAATATAGATACACACATGTGCGCACACAGCCAGGCTCACCACCTTCTGCCGGGGGAACAGGGCAGTTCAGACAACTGTTGTTCTCAGTTAGCTGCCTCCTCATGCGAGTGGCTCAAGTGGAACTTCTGGTCAACCAAGTGTTAAATCTCTTTTCTTAAATGAATGGTTTGTCAAATAGATTTTCCATACTAGGTGTACAGTTAGTTTTAACCATAAATGCTAGATTTTATTCTTGTAATACGGACAATATTTTATATCAATTTTATTTTAAAACTTCACCTTCTTCTATACGGGATTACTAAATACTTCCTTTCTTTTTTTTTTTTTTTTTTTTTTTTTTAGAGTGGGGAGGGGGAGACAGGGAATCTTAAGCAGGCTCCATGCCTAGTGTGGAGCCCGACATGGTGCTTGATCTCACAACCCTGAGATCATGACCTGAGCTAAAATCAAGAGTCAGATGTTCTATTGGCTGAGCCAGCCAGGTGCCCCTATGTTCTTTTAAATAGAAAACCTTATGTAAACATTATAGGCAACAATTTTAGAAATCTTTAAATCCAAGGAAATCTACTCAGATAAAGGAACATGAAAATAGTTTCCAAGGTATCAAAGTTTAGTAACTTCTACAAAAAGCTTGGTCAGTGCATTTTATTGCTTCCCAGAGTATTTTGTTTACTCAGCTTAGAAGAATATACTTGAACCTTGAACAAGACAGGTTTGAACTGTGCGGGTCCACTTATAATGGAGATTGTTTTATATAAATATAGTGCAGCACTATAAATGTATTTTCTCTCCCTTATGATTTTCATAATAACATTCTCTTTTCTCTGGCTTACTGTATTATAAGAATATAGTATATAATACATATTACATACAAAATATGTGTTAATCCACCATTTGTGTTATCAGTAAGGCTTCTGGTCAACAGTAGGCTGTTAGTAGTCAAGCTGTGGAGGGATCAAAAGTTACATGTGGATTTCCAAGTGTGTATGTGGGGGTAGGCGCCCCTAACCTCCCCCATTGTTCAAAGAGTCAACTGCATAAACAATAAAACCAATGCCTGAAACAAAGAACAAAACAGAAGATCCCTGCTAGCACATCGTCAGAATGCCACACTAAGCATGCACATAATGTTTCAAGAGCAGAATTTACCTTGACAGGAAATCCGAGAAGGAGAGGCGAACAGGGTATCCATACCGAATGATCTTCACCATGTCCAGGACCCCAATATATTGTAGCTGAGCAGACACATAAAAATTATCAAAAGTATCTGGCAGTCTTGAGTTATTGGGCTTGATGCAATGAACAAAGTGCGGAGTGCGCTTCTGAAGTTTTCCAATAATATCCGTTAGAGATTTCTAGGGAGAGAAGCAAAAAATAGCTGATTCTCCAAAGAAAACACTGACTGAAAATACAAAGAGCTTTTCAATAGAAATGTTTATCTTTAACCCATATATCTTTTATTACGAATTCTCTGTGGTGTGTGTGTCTTGTGTGCACACTGAGTGCTTACTTTCATCTGAAGGTACTCAAGAGGTCAAAAATGGGGAAAAAATACACGTAAGCCCTCTACAGTTGATATAATCAAAATCTAACTTTTGGAAAACCAAAAAATCCACTAACCCTGAGTTGCGATGCAATGGTGACTGGACCTCCCCGTTCCAGTCTTTGAAGAAATGTAGAAGTTCCTTTCTTCTTTAATAACTGTAATGAAAATAAAAAGAAACAAAGGGTGAGCAGATTTATTTATGTAAGTATGTAGTCATTTATTTTTAATTGAAGTATCGTTGACATTAGTTTCAGGTGTACAACACAGTGATTTTAGTAGTATTTTCCTAAATTCCATGTAGAAGAAAAAAATTCAGCCTCCCATCCATGTAAATTCACTCACAGGACGACACAGATTCATAGCAGACTATAAAAATCAGTACCAAATGATTTTCGGCGATGGTACTATAAACTGGGGAAACGGGCAACTACTTGTTAAATAATACCATCGCCGCCAACCTTTCAAGTACACAGAAGTTGCCACCCTGCTTCTATTCAGATTTTGAGAATCAGAGCCCGACTCGCTTAGCAGGAAACAAGCTCACGCTGGTGCTTGGTTGCGTCACCATTGTGCGTGTGTTTCAGGAAGTGGTAGCTTACTGCCGGGCAAACGGATACTCGCTTATGTTCCAAAGATTTGATGCTCTAACAATCACTGGTTTATTCCCTTAAGTTTAACCACGATCAATTTCTTCCCCTTTTTTTTTTCTTTCCCTTCCTCTTCTTATTTTTTTTTTAACTACTCAAAGGAGTTAGTAAATTACCTGTCTGAAAAATGGCAAAAGTCTGTGTTTTCTTCGATAAGTCATTATAGACAGCTCTTAAAAGAAAAAAAAAAAAGTCATACGTAGCAAAGATGAAATGATAGTGGAGATAAAAGAAGTCAGTGGAAAGGAAGCCAATGGGGAAAGAAAGGGCAGGAGGTAATTAATTCAATCCCACCGGGGGTTAAAAGGAACCCCGGCCACTAATGTACTATTGCCCTTCACAAAATCACACAGACTGAGACCAACATATCTATTGATCCAAAATCATTTATGTTACAATAAAGAGGTCTTGATAGGAGAAAAAATCTGATGAAACATTCTTGTCAATACGGTGCTGTTGCTATCACGGCAACCGCTCATTTCCTTCCATTAACGTGAACTGTCAAGCTGAAATGATCAATGGTAACTGACAAGGGAATGTAAAATGAAGCGATTGGTCCAAGATCAACTGGTTTTCTACAAACACAAAGCCAAGCGTGACGCTCAGTTAAAGAGTGGGTAGAATCCTGGTCACAGGCGCAGACATGCAGGGATGAGGGCAGGTTGCACAGAAGTGAGGAATGAAACACTTAAGGAATAATTGTAATAAATAAATCTCCATCCCTTGAAATTGAACACTCAATTTCCCTCTCTGGGTGGAGGAACCACCGTGAATTATCTTCCTTTTGCAGTCCTTCAGGGAAAAGACTAATAGCATCCATGCCTGGTAATGTTTAATAATTAAGGTTAAAAATTACAGTTTAGAGGTGTGTGGTGATTTCTCGCTCTTGATTCCAGGATGATTGAGAAAGGAAGGGCCAGGAGGTTCAGCGAAACCCTCAGGAGTAGAGATCTTCCTTACAAAGGGTAAACCCTTCGTCTTTTTTATGTAAAAAATGCCATTTTGTATGCAGTGAGGTAGAATTCCTGTGATCAGATAGCGCAGGAATGACTACATCAAAGGATCCCTAATTGTAGGGACCACTGGCTAAACACACACACACACACACACGCACACACGCATGTGCGTGCACACTCACTCATTTCTTTTTTTTTTTTTTTTTTTTTAAAGATTTTATTTATTTATCTGAGACAGAGAGAATGAGAGAGACAGAGAGCACATGAGAGGGGGGAGGGCCAGAGGGAGAAGCAGGCTCCCCGCCGAGCAGGGAGCCCGATGCGGGACTCGATCCAGGGACTCCAGGATCATGACCCGAGCCGAAGGCAGTCGCCTAACCAACTGAGCCACCCAGGCGCCCCCACACTCACTCATTTCTAATATGTTATATACATCTTGCCACTCTTCCAAAATAGAGCTGATTTTAATTATGCTTTTATTTTAATTGGTAAGCTAAAATGCATTCCAACAAGCTACAACAACTGAATTTCTAAAATTGATTGTCCTGGACACCTTCCCAAACATATTTCTCATCTCTATGGTTTTGGTAGAGGCAAGCGGAGCAAACCAGACTACCGTCAGGGGCTGAATCCTTAACGTTAACACATTTCCTACCTATTTCCTATCAGTTTGAGAAAACTCCACTGAATCTGTAGTTCTGTTTTATAAAAAGAACCTTTATGTTTTAAGTATAACCACACGTGCGTTGGACACGTACACATTAAAACTAGTATGATACAAAAGTAAGCTTAAAATCTACAAACTATCCGGTAAAAGTAATTCCAGCCCCGGCAACATACACGATGTCTTTAAGAGAAGCTACAATTTATTGTTTAGAGACCTAAAACCTCTGAAGTGATTAATGTCAACAGAATAAGGTAGCTAATTTTATTCCCTGCAGTTCCCATTCATCAAAAGGACAGTCACCGAGACAAGGCACAAATGGGATGTTGCAGAGACAACCAATGAAATTACTAATGCCCCATTTGCTACTGAATTTTCACTCTACGGTACCCTCTTCTACCATCCCCTCTCCCTTATGATTATACTTCAGGCAGCATCCTTTGCGTTCATTTTTTTAAATTAAAATATCAACTTGTTTCCATCAGTTTTCAGAGTTGCACTTTAAAAAGAAAAAGTAAATGTACTAAGCAGACTTAAGAACAACCAAACAAGAATCAGAGAAACTCCTACCTTACTGAGTTCTAGATAATTCCTGTTTTCTCCAATAATTGAAGAAGCTGCCGTTTTCTTACTGAGCAGGGATGATTTCTGTCCTCTGAACTTAAAAGAAGGAGAGGAGGACACGAGGGATCCCGTCTGTGACAGTTTCGACTGGAACAAATGATGGATCACGACATTTTCACTAGCTAGGAAAGAAATAAAGAGATATTGTGAGTGGCATTCAAACTGTTATGTACATAAGCTTTCAACACACCCTCATTCCAGGGCCGTAAGCCCTAGACATTCTCAGTGCAAGACGTAAGTGAGAGGTCCATCTTTCCCTTTGCCCACACCATTAATCCTAGCACTTGATGAATTCTGACCTTCCCTGTCCTTGGCCAGGAGTCCTAAGCCCGTGTCCCCTGTCCTCCACCTGAGCACTGGCCCTTGGCTCTCTGAGTAGCACCTGCTACTCTCCTAGCCATGGGAACTGAATCTCACCTGCTTGGGTATACGGGCCTTCAGTGCCCTTGGCCAAGTCACGAAGACCTGTGGTTTCCACCAGCAACTTCCCACCCCAGAAACACACGTCCCAGGATCTAACCAGTCTCCGTGTGTGTGTAAACACCTGCGGGGGACCCTGTCTCATTTGCTTATACCAGTTGTTAGGGGAAACTGTTCAGCTACAAAGGTAAAAAGCCGATGTATTTTACATGTTAGGTTATACAAATTCTACTAAATTTTGGTTACAAATTGGAATAGCATAGTGAAAACTGTATATGGTGGTTAGGGCTCTATAAGACACTTTTCTCACGTACCTACATTTGTATATACACAACCCTCACACTTTAGTTTCTTTTTCTACAAAATGACCATGACATACCTACTTCAAGGATTATACAGGATTAAAATGTGAAGTCACGTGCACATCATTTAGGATCATGCCGACTCATCAGCTGGTTAGCACTGTTCAGCAGCAAAACCTTTTTTCTACCTTTTCCACACCCAGATTATTTTGCTTGCTCCGACTAACATATTTAGTAGCAAAGCATATAAAGGAAAGTCACTACATAATACACAAACTAGGGAGAAGTGTCAGAGAAGGAAAGAACAATTATGGAATGCAGGAAGGCAAAATGGAGCCTTGTGGTGTTGGATCCAATTTAGGGCTATCAAGATAAATTCATGATTTTTAATATAGAGCTACATACCTATATATTATCTATATATCTTTAACTGTCTAGTTCTGAAGGAGCCTCAAAGCAAGGACAACCCAGTAGAAAAGGGCTCGTCAGGCCCCCAGACCTCAGTGTTTCTTAACACCATTCTTCTCTAAAATAAATCTAGGCTTCTTGGGCACAGGGCTGATTCGGAGGCATAGCAAATAATCCCGGAACATTTTGGAATATAAGGAAGTGCTAAACAAGATCATGAGAATCTGAAAAGAATGTGGGAGCTGGCTTGAAGGGGTTCTCCCTGGCCACGTCCTGAGCAATGTTAGCATTAAAATAATGATAGTAATAGATTGTGATTCATTCGATAAAATAGGAATCTATGAGCCCATACATAATAATTTAATTAGTTAATTAATGAAAAAGGGGAGTTCTTACAATTGAATGTCACAATTGATGGAAAAACGGGGGGTAGAAAATCACGATTTTGCAACCGTCAGAGAAATTGTTGATTCAGGCAAGAATCATTCATGTACGCAAGCCAGCGGGTGAAAGTCTGACGTGGAAGAGAATATTTACTTGCCTCATCCTCCTTACAGGCTATCAATGACAGAGGAAAATAGCAGCTTTCCATTACGGAAGCCCGACGGGGGTCACCTTAACAAGGCTATGTCACCAATGGTGTTTCAAACAGTCGGTGCATCCTCTCAACGGGATGGGTGAGGGCCCTCCAGCTCCTCTGTGGGATTCCCGCCAAGAAGGGGCGCGGACGCCAATGTGAGCAAACAGCAAATAAATCCAGATTGAGGGACAGTCTTCAAAATAACTGGCCTTTAGGTTTTAAAATGTCAGTCATGAAAAAAAAGATAAGCAGAGAAAATGTCCTAAATTAAAGAAGACTGAAGAGAAATGACAACTAAATGCAGCGACCGGCCCTGAACTGGGGGGCAATCATTACGAAAGACATGGCAAGAGTGAGTGGCAAAGGGACAGAACTCGGGTCTAGATGTTAGCGCCGCATCAATGTTTAATACTCTGACAGTTGGCTGATGTTCTGTAAGATAATGTCCTTTAGCTTAGGATGTATACCAAAGATGCCTGTGACTTGGTCTCAAATGGTTCAGAAAATATATGTCACACACACACACACACACGCACGCATACACACCTGTGCTCACATGCATGCACATGCACGTGCACACGGGCACACAGAGGGAAGGATGCTGGGGAGTGGAAGACAGGGTGAGTGGGAGGGAGAAGCCAGAGTAAAAGAACGGAAATGAGGAAAAGGAATCTGGAAAAGGGCATATGGGAGTTCTTGGTACTAATTTTGTAACTTTAAACTTGAAATCATTTCAACACAAACAGTTAATGTTTGTGTTGAAATGGGAAGCATCCCCCGCAGGGGGTCTGTAAACATTGCATCCAGTGTCTTCCTGCCAGGACAATCAGGATAAGCTAACTTAGGCGCCCAGTTTACGAGCAGGTATGCAGAGGCACTTGGAGACAATAGACTCAAGAGCTGTCAACATTATTGACAGTAGATCTTAAATTTTTTTATTTTTGTAAGCAGACTTAATACTCCAGATTTTGACTCTTTTGCCTCTTTCTGAGCCAAGCAGACTTTATTTCACATCTCAGGCACAGATGAGAGCACTCACTGCATTTCTGCATGAGCTGAGTCTCCAAGCTACCTGCCTCCACTTGGAAAGGTGTCTCATGGACAAAGGGATGTTTGTTCAGATCCCATAACAGACCCTACCACCTTCCTCAATTGGGAGCTTTTTGATAATATGAAGATTCAATTAGATACTATAAACAAAGTACCTAGTAAGGTACTCAAAAATAAAAAAAATATATTATTTATAAATTACACTAGCTTTTTTTTTTTATGTTATGTTAATCACCATACATTACATCATTAGTTTTTGAAGTAGTGTTCCATGATTCATTGTTTGCATATAACACCCAGTGCTCCATGCAGAACGTGCCCTCTTTAATACCCACCACCAGGCTAACCCATCCCCCCACCCCCCTCCCCTCTAGAACCCTCAGTTTCTCAGAGTCCATAGTCTCTCATGGTTCGTCTCCCCCTCCGATTTCCACCCCCTTCATTTTTCCCTTCCTGCTATCTTCTTTTTTAAACATATATTATTTGTTTCAGAGGTACAGGTCTGTGATTCATCAGTCTTACACAATTCACAGCGCTCACCATAGCACATACCCTCCCCAGTGTCTATCACCCAGCCACCCCATCCCTCCCACCCACCACTCCAGCAACCCTCAGTTTGTTTCCTGAGATTAAGAATTCCTCATATCACTGAGGTCATATGACACGAATTACACTACCTTTTAACAACTATTTACAGCATCAAAACATTTCACAAATTCATAAAATAATATCACAACCATGCATCTTTTTCCTATATGACAGAATGGGTTAGCAACTGTGGCCTGTGGGTCAAATCCGACCCACTGCCTATTTCTGTACATAAAGTTTTATTGGAACACAGACATGTCCATTTGCATTGTCTACACCTGCTCTCTCATTATAACAGCACAGTTGAGAAGTTGCAACAGAGACCGTATGGCTTGCAAAGCCTGAAGTGTTTATTATCTGGTCCTTTATAGAAAACACCTGCTACTTCCTGTATAAACATATATGAATGCATTGTAAATTTGTCCACCTGCTCAGATGACAAAAGTATTTAGAATGAAACAAGACTCACTTGTGTTCTCTTGGAATTTAATAGCAAGTATACACAAAAGAATGACTTTAAAATATAGGGACTCTGTTAAGATAAGAAGGATCACAATATCATTAGCCATCACATTCTCTTTCTAAATATATATTCTAGCACCTGAAATAAAAAATAAAGAAAAAGCCATTGCACCATCTTCAAAACCATGCTATATATCAGATCTTCAAAAAAGATATGACTTAGATGGCAGTACATTATAAATGGAAGGTCAAATAATTGAAAACAAGAAGGAGGATATTTCCAATGATAATCAATAGGGTCAATTATTTCCTTCTGCATGATATTATATATTATTCCAATTCCATGCTCCTCCCACCAGTCTCAGTTTTAAGAGAACTCAATCACCGTAAGTTCTGAGAGACGAGCCGAGTAATTCCCAGTGAAAAATAATCTATTGCATCTGTGCTGCTTGATTTAAGGTAAGTACGTTCCTCAAGCCAACAGTGATATGGATGTCTTATTTCCAGCTCAGAGGCATCCAACCATCTCATGAAAGGCTATCATAGGCTTCTTTTTCCCAGGAAAGATAAATGACTCAGCTCATGCCAAGCAATTTAAAGCACAAAAGATGATACATTTTAATTCACTTTAAGGTTGTTAGGAAAATGAGAACCAAGGTCTACAGAATTGCTATCAAGAAATAATGACTAAAGTAGGCAGAAGTACACATTTTGATACACAGAAATGCACCATATCCAAGCGTAGTATATAGTTACTTACCTGTTGTATAGAAATAGATACACGTACATAAAGGGCTAAGATTCGCTAAGTAGATGGAGCCTATATGTTGATACATACATATATGCATGTGTGTGTGTATATATAAATCTATACACTCCCTCTACTTCATGGGCATTAATTCTTTATAACGGAAAGTACGTAAGAATAAAATACCACCCTTAGGTGTGCTCCAGACTTCATCTTCAGTAATGAAATTCACCCTGCTGTGGCCTAAATAATTTTGGAAGCTGTATTAATCTTTATTAGTCTTCACAAAGGAGCTTTTTTATGTTCATACCACTAGAGTGGTAAAGGTATTTTATATTTCTAGCTGCTAAAAGCTTAGTTAAATTATGGTTTCTACTAGACTCCAAATTAAATTGTAGCCAAGGTACAGCGTGGCAAGATCCATTCTTTATTATTCCGGGCTTTAGAATGTAAAAGATATTTCAATTCCCCTGTCGCCAGTGGCATATTACAGAGGACAATGTTCAGAGATGGAGAAAGAAGGAATGTGTGGCATTTTAACCATAGGGGAAAAAACTCACTTTTCATTACAAATAGAAGATTCTGTGAGAGGCTGTCTTTATTTTTTTCAATTGCTCCAACAATTTCATACATTACCTATAATAAAAGAAAACAGCACGGTTACTAATGTTTAAACGTGATCACAAAAATTATTTCTTTTAAAGAATAATCTGATTCAGAGGAAGTTTTCAATTATTCACCGGAGAGGCGTTTCATGTCTTCGAGTTCATGTTACACCCAAGTTCAAAGCTCCCATCCGGGTGCTCCCTTTCTGCACATCAAACAAGGGACACGTCTCCTGTTCTAATTTTCCAAGTCCCCCTCTGATTGTGAGTTTAACAGAAAATGGTGGTGATTCACATTCATGCAGCCCCCCCCCCCTTTATTCTTGAGGACCCTTGCCTGCCCAGAAAACTCACTAAACCAGGTAGGAGGATTCCACCATGTCTGGGGAAGAAGGAGTGATTTCAGTTGAAGAAATTCAATGGTCTCTTTATTGAAAGAGTCCTTTTGGATCATTTAAACAGTTCGTCTTTAAAACGAAGAAAACACGGGGTGCCCAGCTGGCTCAGTTGGTAGAGCACGAGACTCTTGATCTCACGGTTGTGAGTTTGAGCCCCATGTTGGGTGCGGAGAGTACTTAAAATAAAATATTGGAGAAAAAATGAAGAAAACACGATTCTGAGTGAAACACATAGACACCTCTGAATCAGACACAACACACACACACACACAAATTGGACTACCTGAATTTATCTAAAAACATTCCTAGTCTGTCTTTGCCTCTGTTATGGCCTCATTTTGTAATGGCCATTCCTAATCCCACAGTAAAATTCCTGCCATACCTTGAGCGCAGTGACTACAAATTGTTCAACTCTGCTCCCTGCAGGAACTAGCAGAACGCCTGTCCATTGGGCACATTTGATAAATATTCGGTGAAATGAACAAAAAGATTTTAATAGATTATGACCAAACACCACGAAACATTGTGCTGTCCATTTCATGAAAGCTTGTGCTGATGAGTCTTTCATTATCACAAGATCATGCTTTGGATCTTGTGCTTTTTGGATCATGCTTTGGAAAGTTCTCATGAATGGCACCTCTATTGGGCGACACGGAGAAAAAGCTAAAGGTCTCTCATTGAGACTCAAGTCCAGAACTTCCCAGTGGGAGACTCCAGTTGGTCAAGTCACCTAGGAACCAGCATCTCGCACACACATCCAAGAGCAAATGCTCAACTAGGGCAGCTTGATGCTTGTAGGAAGCACAGAGTTTAGCACACGTTTCTACTTTATCAAATTAACACATCTTGAAGCATGCAAGCTTAATTATTTTTGTGATAACGGGCAAACCACGATAGCTCTCTCTCACATGTTAAATAATAGTCTGAAGGGCACTCCGAGTCTGAGAGATTCTGACCTTACTCATAAGATATGGATGACCACAGTATTGACAGGATTTGAGTTCACAGCTCAACACAAGTTTTAGACACTGCCCACAACAGTTGGTTATTGTATCATCACAAGATAATAATGCAAATGACTGAGAATGTGTTACATAAAATTGGCATTAGTGGAATGTTAACACATGGTTCCAAAGAATATTTTTTTTCCTGGTCCCAAATCTGGAATGAAATATTTCCTCAAGAAGTCCTTGCATACTTGAGGGGAAAATCAAAATGAGAGACGCCTCCCCCCCGGACCCTAAAAGGTACACAGCAGCACATTATCGGTGGGCCGGTCAATGTTTATAGTTTTCAGTGGATGGAGCCGAGAAATACACACACATACCAAACACCTATGTGAGGGTTTTTATTTATTTATTTATTTATTTATTTATTTATTTATTTTCATTTTAAAGATAAAATACAATCTGATTCCAAATTTGGTCTTTTAACCATGACAATTTCTTCAAGCCAATGAAGTTTAACATTGGCCTTGGCAAAGGCAATTTGAAAATCTAAATAAATGATATCCACTCTTGTCCATTTATTACGTCTATATATAACCTGCTACCAACACCATAAAATATTTCTGAATAGGGGGTGCCCGGGTGTCTCAGTCATTGGGCGTCTGCCTTCGGCTCCGGTCATGATCCCAGGGTCCTGGGATCGAGCCCCGCATCATGCTCCCTGCTTGGCGGGAAGCCTGCTTCTCCCTCTCCTACTCCCCCTGCTTATGTTTCCTCTCTCACTGTGTCTCTCTCTGTCAAAAAGTAAATAAAATCTTAAAAAAATATTTCTGAATTAAGCTTCTGATTTTGAGATCATTGCAGATTCACCTGCAGTTGTAAGAAATCATACAGCATCCTGTGGACCCTTTACCCAGTTCCCTCCAACGGTAATGTCCTGCAGAACGACCACAACCAGAGTATTGACATTAATTCCATGAAGATGCAGGACATTCACCTGAGCGCACAGATCCCACATGCCACCAAGTATGGACACACTCATCTCCCTGAAATCACTTGAACCTATTGGGAAGAGTCTGCTTCTGGGCTCTTTACTCTGTTCCATGGATCTATGTGTCTATCCCCTCACCTCTGTCTTGATTACTGAAGCTTTATAATAAGACATTAAATTAAATGGATGAATTCTTCCCACATTATTCTTTATAAAAATTGTTTTGGGCCCCTGGGTGGCTCAGTCAGTTAGGCGTTTGACTCTTGGTTTGGGCTCAGGTCATGATCTCAGGGTCATGAGATCGAGCACTGCGTTCGGCTCCGTGCTCAGCGGGGAGTCCGCTTGAGATTCTCTGTTTCCCTCTGCCCTCCTACCCCCCAAAATAAATAAATCTCTAAAAAAATTGTTTTAACTCTTCTAATTTATTCACTATTCCATATAAATTTTAGAGCAATGTTGTCTATCAACAGCTCTATATCTAAACAAATTTTTGCTACGATTTTGATAGGAATTGCATTAAACCTGGGTGGCATTTTGGGGAGAAGTATTACAATGCTGATTGTCAGTGAGACTACTGACCATGCTGTGTTCTAACCCATGAACGTGACATATCTCCTATGCAGCTCTGTTTGCTTTCCTCATGGCTTTGCGGGTTTTCAGCATATAGATCCTCCACATGTTTTGTTAGATTTATACCCATTCGCATTTTTTAGGAGCGATTGTACATGTTATTATATTTTTAATTTTGGTGCCTTTTATTAGTATATAGAAATACAGTTGATTATTTTACATTTATGTTGTATCCTGTAACCTTGCTGAACTCACTTATTAGTTCTGTGAGGATTTTTTTTCCTTTTTCCTTTTCTTTTTTAGTAAATTCCTTGGGATTTTACACATAGAAAATCACATCATCTACAAAAAGACTGATTTATTTCTTCCTTTCCAATATATCTGCCTTTTATTTCATTTATCTTACTGTACTTGCTAGAACTTCCAGCATTATGTTTAATAACAATGGTGAGAACAGACATCCTTGCCTTCTTTCTGATCTTATGAGCAAAACACTCAATCTTTCACCATTAAATACTATGTTAATTGTAGGATTTTTGTAGATGCTCTTTATCAAATTGAGGATGTCTCCTCTAACCCTATTTTTCTGAGTGTTTTTTTTTTTAAAGATTTTATTTATTTTTTTGACAGAGAGAGACACAGCGAGAGAGGGAACACAAGCAGGGAGAGTGGGAGTGGGAGAAGCAGGCTTCTGCAGAGCAGGGAGCCCGACGCGGGGCTCGATCCCAGGACCCTGGGACCATGACCTGAGCTGAAGGCAGATGCTTAACGACTGAGCCACCCAGGTGCCCCTGAGTGTTTTTATCATGAGTGAATGTTGAATTATCAAAGGCTTTTTCTGCATCAGTTGATATGATCACGCAATTTTTTTTTTCTTGTTTAGCCTGTTAACATGGTGGATTAATCTCGACTGATTTTCAAATTATCGTACCAGCTTTGCATCTCCAGAAGAAAAAAACCCAAATTATTCACGGTGGATAATTCCTTTTACATATTGTGAAATTATAGTTGCTAATAATAAAAGTCTTTTGCATCTTCATTCATGAGGGATACTGATCTTCAGTTTTGTGTGTGTGTGTGTGTGTGTGTGTGTGTGTGTGTGTGTGTGTGTACTGTGTCTGGTTTTCATACTGGGTAATACCAGCTTCATAAAATGAATTGAGAAGTGTTCTCCCTTCCATTTTCTAGATAAGATTTTATAAGTTTAATGTTAATTTTCTTTTAAACATTTAGTAGAATTCTCCAATGAAACCACTGGGGACTGGAACTTTCCTTTTGGGGAGATTTATATTTTAAGTTCATTTCCTTGATGGTTATAGAGATATTCAGTGATGTATTTCATTGGGTAAATTGAGGTAGTTTGTGTTTTTTGAGGAACTGGTCCATTTCATTTAAGCTGTTGTTTGGGACAGTTGATTACAGTATCCCTCTCCATCTTTTTGGTGTCTGCACGGTCTGTGGTGAAACTCCATTTTATTCCTGATAGACTGCGGTTTGTGTCTTTTCTCTTTTTTGTCATTCTTTCTACAGGTTTGTCATTTTCTGGTTATCTTCAAATAACCAGCCCTTTGTTTCATTGATTTTCTCTACTTTTTTTCAATTTTATTGATTTCTGTTCTTGTTGCTGCCTTCTGTTTCCTTGCTTTGGCTTTATTTTGCTCTCCTTTTTCTAGGTTCTTGAAGCAGGTGCTTAGATCATCGACTGAGACCTTCCTCTTTTCTAACATATGCATTTAGTGATACACATTTTCCTCCCCACACTGTTTTAGCTGTGTCTCACAAATTCAACATGTACTATTTTCATTTGAGACAACATATCTTTTTAATTACCTTGAGACTTCCTTTTTGACCCATGGAATACACAGAAGGGCACTGTTTAGTTTCCAAGTATTTGGAAAACCACCTGCTATCTTTCCGGTATTGATTTTTAGTTTGGTTGCATTGTGGGAGGTAAACCCACTCTACAGAATTCCAATCTTTCTGAACTTCTTCAATTTTGATTTATGGCCCAGCACATGGTCTTTCTTGATCCATGTTCTGCTGGGACTCAAGAAGCATGCATACTCTACTTTCATTGGTTTAAGTGTTCTGTAAGTGAGTAGGTCCTGTTGGTTAGCGGTGTTGTGGAGTTCTACTCTATCCTTGCGGAGATCGTTACAGATGTCCTGTCGCGTGTCCAGAGCAGGGTATCAATGTCTCCAGCATAAACTTTTGTTTCAGCTGGCTTCCTCTGATGCCACCTGGCAGGACAAGGGAGGCACAGCCTCATCGCTGCCACGTGGGAGAAGCCAGGCTCCCCACTCAACCACCTCTGATGGAGAAGAGGGCACTCTCATCACTGCTGGGCAGAGGGGTGTTCTGGTCTCCTGTGCCCCCGTCATACCTCCCTGGCTGTGGGGTGAGCAGGTGGAAGGGGCTGGCATGAGTCTTCATGGCTTACCACACGGCTGCCACTGAGGGGGTGTGGGAAGAGGGGGACTGTGGCCGGGTTACCTCTGGAGGGTGGCCAAAGTCCCGGCCCCCCACTAGACCTCCTCTGACATCCTCTGCCGCAGTGGGGAGGTGGGGGTACAATACAAATTCAGAAACTTAGCACAGAAATATGAAATAGGCCTATCCATTTCAAAACTGCATGCCCTAAGAGGAAAACTGTATTTTAATAAGTGTAACTAAAAGGTTGTGTCTGACAAAGAATCCAATCAAGAAATGGGCAGAAGACATGAAAAGACATTTTTCCAAAGAAGACATCCAAATGGCCAACAGACACATGAAAAAGTGCTCAGTATCGCTCGGCATCAGGGAAATCCAAATCAAAACCTCAATGAGATACCACCTCACACCTGTCAGAATGGCTAAAATTAACAAGTCAGGAAATGACAGATGTTGGCGGGGATGCGGAGAAAGGGGAACCCTCCTACACTGTTGGTGGGAATGCAAGCTGGTGCAGCCACTCTGGAAAACTGTATGGAGGTTCCTCAAAAAGTTGAAAATAGAGCTACCATATGATCCAGCAATTGCACTACTGGGTATTTACCCCAAAGATACAAAAGTAGGGATCCGAAGGGGTACGTGCACCCCGATGTTTATAGCAGCAATGTCCACAATAGCCAAACTGTGGAAAGAGCCAAGATGTCCATCAACAGATGAATGGATAAAGAAGATCTGGTATATATATACAATGGAATATTATGCAGCCATCAAAAGGAACGAGATCTTGCCATTTGCAACGACGTGGATGGAACTGGAGGGCATTATGTTGAGTGAAATAAGTCAATCAGAGAAAGACAAGTATCATATGATCTCACTGATATGAGGAATTCTTAATCTCAGGAAACAAACTGAGGGTTGCTGGAGTGGGGGGTGGGGTGGGAAGGATGGGGTGACTGGGTGATAGACACTGGGGAGGGTATGTGCTCTGGTAAGCGCTGTGAATTTTGCAAGACTGTTGAATCTCAGATCTGTACCTCTGAAACAAATAACGCAATATATGTTAAGAAAAAAAAAAAAAAGAAGAAGAAGGTAGCGGGAGGGGAAGAATGAAGCGGGGGAAATCGGAGTGGGAGACGAACCATGAGAGACGATGGACTCTGAAAAACAAACAGGGTTCTAGAG
>NC_058405.1:3830563-3975338 GCF_002201575.2 Neomonachus schauinslandi
TAAAAAAAAAAAAAAAAAAAAAAAAAAAAAAAAAAAAAGACATAAGAACCAACCTGAAGAGACTCCCACTGGCCTAAGATGGGATAAACATAAGCACCAAAATGTACAATAATTGCAATGGATTGGAAGATATCAAATATAGTTTTTAAAGATTTAAAAAAAAAAAAAAAAAAAAAGGTTGTGTCTGTTTTTACTTAAAAAAAAAATGATAGAAAACAAGGTGGCCACAGCTAAAAAATATAATCTAGACTAAAATAACACACATTTACTTTTTTATCCAAAAAGAACGCAAGAACGTGAAGTTAATTTCGAGAAAAAGGTGGAATGGAAAGGCACGAAGTCAACGAGCACTGCCATCGGATCCCCGATAAACCTTCACCTACAGAATGATTTGCATGGGCTCCTTCCACCTGGGGCACGTTCCACTCTGCCTTCCTCCTCACTTCCTGCCACTCTGCGTCCCAGTCCCTCCCTTGGCGTCCATCCTGCCTTCCCTTTCAGCAAACCTCCCAGATCCTCCAGCTGCAAGGCCCAGGCTGCTCTGCAGCCCCGGCGCTCGGGCAGGGCCGGACACCTCCTGGGCTCCAGCTTCAACTAGCCACGGCCCCTGGTGGTAAACCCGTCAAGATACTGGGCCTTCTCGTCTCCAGGACATGGGAGGTCACGTCAGCCTCTCTGTCTCTCTCCACCTCTGCCTGTCTGCCTCTCTCGAGGGGATTTTGAACATCAATGAACAAGGTGGTTAGCACTCGGCTCTGCACCCTACCTGCTGTCCTAGTCAACGCCCCATACCCGCTTCTAATGCTCGCCTCCACCTTCTTCTCCGACCTGTTCCAGAACTTTGTTAGGCCACTGATGTGAGAAGGACTCACGACATCCTCTAGGTCCTCTCTTTTGAGGCTGCCAATAGGGCCGCCCGTCCTGTCGCTGTCAGAATCCTGTCACGCTCCAAAGGAACTGCTTCCAAACAGAGTGAGTGTCCCAGGAGGGGAAAGCCACCTGAAGCTCGCTGCCCTCTCCACCTTGGCCACCTTGCCATCGGGACCTCACCAACAGCAACGGCCTCTAGGAGGGAGAGGGCGCAACTGCCGCATAGAGAAGAAACTACAGAAGCTGCAAAACTCAGTGGAACCAACGCCCCTGGTTCTCGGGCATCCAAAGGGAGGTGAGCCTCAAAGCCTAGTGGAACGGACAGAGAACTTTCTACGGAAGGCAAACAGCCAAGGAGAGACTCAATGTACCCTAGAAATCACGCCTGGCTTTGTGAGTCTGTGCCATCAGGAGAACAGAGCCAGGTCCGTCCTGTCAGCCGCGTCCCCGAGGAGGAGGGACGGACGGACAGGTGCCGTGGGAGCGGCGGGAAGCAGTGGGGGAGGCAGAGGCCTTGCTCCATCACTCAGGTCAGCTCTCTTGCTGCCCTGCCTTGCCTGTCCTTGCTGGTTTAGTATTTGGGGATGAAAGGAGAAGAACCTGAAAGTAGCAAAAGATAGAGGCCAGTCTATGCTTTCAACTACTTTTTTTCCTCCCCCGCCCCCACTGTCTTTATATAACTGGACCTCAGGCTTTATTTTTTTTCCCTCTTAAGGACTAGAAGATAGGATTCATGTGTTAAGTGGCAATGTCCCTCATGCATGTAATGGAGACATTTATATGCATACAGCCCAATACCAATGTTTAAGGAAGCCATCTACGTATTCAAAGATTCATTTGGAATGAGTCTGTTCAATGAAAAGACTCCAAAGGAAACTTAGCATTTTGCTTGTGTTTCAGCAGTTAGCAAGATTCATGCAAATGCTTCAGCCTGGGGGTCCAAGGAGGAGGAGGAGTGCGGGTGAGCCAGGGATGGGGGGCGGTATGTGTGCTGTTTTCCCGGAAGTCCTTGCTGTTAACACTCCGGGACCGCAATACACACAATCACAGGATAGATTAGGTTACATAGGCTATATATGTAAAAGGGAGAATCAAGCTTTCCCCATGGCTATGAATCACACTTTATCAAGCTGCCTCGTTTCCTGGGTCCACAAAGAAAAGTTACGAAATGCCAGGCGCACATGCACTCTCCTCCTCCCTGAAGGCTGTCAGGCTCGGGCCTGGTTGCTCACGGAAGCCTTTCACTCTGAGTTGAGAGCAAGAGCGGCTGGCTTACAGCCCTTTGATAAGGAAGGTGCTGAGGTCGCCGAGCTGGGCTCTGTGTGCTCTTTACGCCTGCGGTGCAGCTCCCCCTGTGGGGGCCAGGCCACGTGAGGCCGTGGAATGTGTGCTCACCTGAGCACCTACCGGGTGTTAACACCTTCAGTGTTTCTGAAAACAGGCTTCACAGGTCACCTAGAGAGGATTCTCTGGGGCTTAATACACACGCGCACATGCTGGACGTCCCCGGCCCTCTTTAATCATCATTCATGGGAGTGGAACCAAGGAACCTGCATTTCTAACTCGCTCCCCAGTTGATCCCGGTGCACACACAAGGATGAGCATCGCGGCTCCAGGTACCAGCGGCGTAGGCTGCTCGGTGAACTCCGTCCTCCCCGGGATGCTGGAGGCGAGCAAGGGAGCCCGGCCACAGGGTTTGCTGAGGAATGTTAGATGTAGCGTCGTGATGGGAGGAGATCCTGGCGTAGCTAGAAATCGCTGGTAAGTTTAAGATGAGACGACACTCTAATTATACTCATTGCCAACCTTTTTCCGTAGGAGAGTCAGCATTTGTAAAAAGCTGTTCAGAAAGGATTTTCAAATATTTTTACCTGAGACAGTAGCAAGAGAACCGGTATTTTTTGAACAACCCTGCATGCTGGGGCACCCTGCATAAGCCATAAACAGCGCTGGCAGTCTGCGGACAGAAAATGAATAAAAGTGTGCTGCAGCAGAAGGGAAGTGCACCCACGGCTATAACGAAGGCTTCTGATTCTAGCGTCCACCCGCCAACCGAAAACCCACTTACGGGACGCGGACTGTGACCGTTGGCTGTGGGCATGACATCATCGGCTTCCCTGGAAGGCAGTTTCTTGTTTATTCAAGGTAAAGGGCCCCGAGGTCGGTTCCCACTAAAGTCTGCTGACTGCCAGCACAGCCCGCAATACAGATCGTTATTTTAAGGGAACGGGAGCAGGCTCCGTACGAACACAGTAAATGGGCACGGGTGTGGATATCATCTGCTTAGACTTTCGAACTGCCTCTGATGCGGCTAGTAGCCAAGGTTACTAAATACCACCTTCATCGGATTGAGGACACTGTCAGGGTTCAAAGACTACATCCGGGGAAAAAAAAAAATCAAGGAAAACGCTACGGCAAGTCTTTTTATACTTTTATATTTTACAGACACCTTACAAAATACATGTGTGTTTATAAAATTGGGAAAACAATAAAAATAATAAAGTAAAAATTACTCCTCTTCTCGGAGATAACCAATATTAATCTATGTATCATCTATCAAATCTATTCTTGTCTAAACACAGCCTTTTAAAAAAACAAGGCCCAGCCACACATTGTGCTTAGTAATGTCCTGTCCCATCTACACACTGTCCCTTGTCTGCCCAGCGGTGCTCGGACCCAGCCCTCCAGCTGGGCTGTGACGGGGACCACGGGCAGAAGACTGGAGGGTAGGACCCTTGGAGACTCTTTTCCTCCCCAACACATGGGTTCCATTCTCACCCAAGAGCTACCTCATCTTCCCTTCTTTTCTCCAGCCTCTGAGGAGGTGAGTGCATCCACTGGGACACGCCTCTGGGTCACCTCAATGTCCCTTGTCTGTCTCCTCAGCTTCTCCTGTGGAACCCATTCTCTGTACTCCTTTCCCCCTCCTTGAGAATCTGGCACAGCTTTCTTTCCAGACTGCATCCTGACTGACCTCCAGCATTCCCAGTGGCTTGCTTTGTCTATTGCTCTCTCGGTGCTGACGGCTCAGATGCTCCCACCTGCTTGCAGCTCAGGAAAGGACAGGGAGAGACACTGCACTCATCACTGTGCAAAACACCTGAAGAAAGAGAAGGAAGCTCTTGAAGGCAAAGAGGAAAGAAAGCAAAGAGAGTGACGCGGGGCCTGGAGGCGCTGATGGAGGGCAGCAGACAAAGCGACGAGAACCCGTCATTCTAGAAAGAGTGAGTGTGATAGGAGAGCTCATCCAGGCCCATAAAATGACTCCCGTGGAGTGAGCAGAATGGGTCTCAGCACACAGGCAGGGATGCGGAGCCTCAGGGGCTACAGGAGAAAGACATGAGAACAAGCAGGGCACCGTTGTGTAGGCTGGAAACACCAATATGACAACTCTCGATCTTATTCCGGGCAGAATCGGAGAAGGACCCGAGTGCCAAACCATGGTATAATTTCCCCCTGGGGGGGCAGGGGGGCCTTTAATGGCCTCACTCAGGAATTCACTCCTTAGACTGCAAGTGCCTTAATTTTCCTTTGTTCTCACTCTTACCGAGCTTATCTAGAGTCCGTCCACGCTACAGACACCACATTAGGACGAGGGGGTTTTCAACAGCACACACGTTCTACCTCATACGGCAGTAAGTTGAGGACAAACTGAATTGTTAATTATATTATCACATCAACAATGTTTCTAATATGGAAATCTGTATTTCCATACAGATGAAGTGCTAAAAGTTAAAGTTTCTGTAAGGAAGCCACCTTCATTGACAATTCAGGCATTTTAGGATCTCCCAGATGATAGCATGGAGAGCTTTCCTGAGTTTAGGCAGCATGGGTATTTGAAGTGTGTGTGTCTGTGTGTGTTTACTTTATCAATCTATCTACTGTAATTGATTTCTATATCCATGTCTACCTCTATGGGTCTATTGCCCTCGTACCTAGTTCGAGTACACAGCAGTTGCTTTATAAAGCATGAGAATATGGCCATAAATGCTTTTCCACAACTTCTCCCTACTGTCTCCTAAGCCAACTGGGAGGGGGCTTCATGGGACCCCTCTCAATCGCTGACATTGCCATACCACTTAGGGAGATACCGCAAGCCAGTGTTTAACTCCACCAAGAAGCACAAAATCAGAAGCAGGCAGGCGAGGGGGGATGGGGGCCCAGGAATAGTGCTGCAGTGGGTTGGACTCTCCTTGTCAGCTCCTGAAAGTGGAGAGCACAGAACATATAAGGTTTTTGATGAACTACAAAGGCCATGGTGAAGTTCCCTTATGTGGCCCCCAAGCCCGAGTTCCGTGATATCCTGGCCAACAGGGTGGGAGCTGGGACTGGCAGTAACAGAGCCCAGCGCAGACAGTCTGTATGATGAACCCCAGCAACCAGGGCCATGGGGGGCAGCCAGCCCGAAGGGTCCGTACCACCCCGGCAGGGGCAGAGTGTCTTGGGGACACATGAAAGCAGCCAGGCAGAGCAAGCCCTAAACGCTGAAAGGCATCATTTGTGGGAAACCATTGAGACGCTGTGAGACCACGCAGCTCAAGAAAAGAGAGGAAGCAGGACTCCCAAGGCCACTGAACAGACAGCATCCTCTGCGGTGGAAGCAGGAGGGGCCTCGCCTTTCAGTTAAGTTTGTAATGACGATTATTAACAAGGACTAGAAGTTCTTCATTATGGAACTGAGTCTGTGAGTGCCAACGAAAGCAAATGAAGGACGTCCTATTACTGGACAGAGACCAGAAATATCACTGGAGCTGCCTGGGTTTTTATCTGGTTCCAAGGAAAGGACTGTCTCTGCTGAACATATTTTAAAAAGCAGTGTGAGCCAAAAATAAAATTGAATCTGATTACATCCCCCGAGTTGCTTGTTCAACTCCCAGGTACATGAAGAACAGGAGTGTGAAAATGATCTGGAAGATCTGGTCTTTAGAAGGGAAAGGGAAGTTTATTCTTCTACCGGGGAGACGGAGGTTGGTGGCAAAATTGGTTAAAAGAGCGGTTTATGAGCAGCTGATAAGGACAGGAGCCACCACGGCTGCAGGCATGTCCATAATTAACAAGTGCAATAAGGATAATCACCTTTAACTTTGAACAGTTACCGGAGAAACAAAAAGATCAACGGAGCAGAGGCAGTTCATACACTTTTAAGTAAAACCGCTCATTCATTCCTTAACTGGTAACTAGAGCCTCTTCAGCCAGCCGGCATCAGGAGCCGCCAGTGAGGGGCCGTGAACTAGGGTCCCGGAGCAGGAAAGGAGCATTCGGATTCAGGAGTAAGGAGGGGAGTGGGGGCTGGTATTTGGCAATTAACTGTGTTTCTGATTTTACCATGAGTTGAAAAGTGGGACAAATACGGGAAATCAGTTTCACTGCTTTACTTTTTTGAAGTGAGTTGAGAGGGAGAGAGAGAGCGTGGGAGGTGGTTTGGGAATTGAGTGCAGTTCGCTTCTGGATCTGCTGAGCTGAAGATGCCAGCCAAGGAGAAATCTTAACAAGCACAAATGCAGGCGTGAAGCCCACAGGCAAATAGACTGGAGCTTCGGGACTCATGTCATGCAGAAAAGGGAATCTTGAGGGTATATAAAGTCCTAGCAGGAGACATAAAATACTCTCCTGGGAAACACTGATATTTATGGAATGGAAGTAAATTCACTTATTAGTCAAATTTCTAATCCCTTTCACGTGAAGCAAAATATGATTTCTAGAAAAGAGGTGGTTGGGATTACCAGGTGATAAAAACTCAAAACTTTGGAATATCCTCTTGAATATAAGACATCACATCGGAATGTATGTAAAGATCGGATTTTAGGAAAAGAAATGAAAGACTGTTTTCAGGCAAATACAAATGGGTCTGATAATTTTTCATGCGTGGTTTCAGCTTTCTATCTGAGGTGGGCTGAAAAGAGTCTCAATTTCATGTGTAGTGGTAAATTGATCTCTCTATAGCCATCAATATTTATAGGTAGGGGCTTCTACTTTTTACTTTTCCATTAAGTGATTCTATCTAACAGTACTGCTTGCTTTCATTCTCATTCACTTTATGTTATAAATACTAATAAACAAAGAAAGTTAGGAGCACACAGTATTATTGTTAAGGGTCCTTATCTAGCATCTGAATATAGACATTGCCTTGTAATTTCCATATCTGAAATTTATGAATATGTCTCATTGGTTCCTTTTAAGGAAAAAAAAAAACAATCAACTAACAATAAGATATCAATATTCCAGGAAACCTAAAGTTCCTTATTTACAACTTTCTGTCAGTCCATGAAGATAACAGAACCTATTAAATCCCCAAAGAAACAGTAAGATTCCCTGAATGAGAGCCTGCATTTTCTCTTCCAAATGAAACCCTGGATAAGGAAACATTTATCAGGTCTCCTACAGAAATTTACACCAGAGGCAAAATTGATATGAGCAACAGAGCACCAGGGGCCTTGTAGACTTAGTTTTTATTTTTCCAGGAGCCTGCCCAAGAGGTGAGCAAATACAGATGTAAATTAAGCTCATTCTGTGTGGGTCAAGATATCTTTGTCAAATAACTTTTAATAGTATCCATTTGGCTTAGACCAGACAGATTTCACTGTTACGTCTGGGGATTCTGCCTGGAGAAAAGAAAGAGAAATAAATAGAAGCCTCCCTATTGATTAGTTCATCTCCTTTTTCTTTTGATTTTAAAGGTTCACTTTCCAAGTCTTCTTGGGCACATCGTGTCTCCCACAGATCTCCAGGGTGAAGGCCAGCTGACAAGCTACAGAAGGCATTCCTGGTGCAGGTGGATTTGGGAAATTGAACAGGCCACCATTTCCCCTGCATACGTGTAATGTAAATACGCTGAGGGGCAAAGAGGCTTATTGTCATCAGTATGTCACCAAAATCTACTGCAGTATCTCTGCTTCTCAGATCTGAGTAACAGCAACCTTAATGGATAAATTTCAGACTTAGTTTATCCAGTGACAGGGGTAGATCTTATTCAAGGAGAAGGAAAAAAAAAAAAAAATCAGATGTTTCACAGACTGGCCACAAATCAGCAACATCATTCTTCCCCTACATGACTTCTATCAGCGATGTTTTAGTAATATGGTTCTCATAAAGGTCTGTGGAAATCAGCGACACGAACACTAATGATCAAGGCCTATAGTCCGGGATTACAACATGCTCTGCGGGGACGGAAAAAGGAATCCTGATGAAAACAATCAAAATCCACCCACAGAAAGACACATCTACAAGCACATTATATAAAGGCACTCTGCATTTTCAAACTGTCATAAAATTACATCTCAGAATATATAGTATAGAAATTGCAGAGAATGCTTTCATTTTCTTCAGGCAAACAATAATGGAAAGGATCTTCTAAAATCTGCAGTAAAATTTCACACACCTGTTTGCTCCATTAAAATATTAGTCATAAAGCAAAATGGTAAAGAACATAATATTTACAAAAATTCTCTTAGATCTAGGTAGAGCTACTTAACATGAAAACAACCTTTATATTCAGTGAAAAACATTAAGTTAAAATATTATCTAAATGTTTTCTCTTCTATTATTACAATTTTCACAGATAGAAAAAATATCTCTATTTCTGCACCTTCTGCTGAAGGTTTTCAAGCATGATAGGGAAGAAAATACTATAACTTTGGTGGTTACATTTTCCCTATCATCGGCTGAAGTGATACTAATTATGTTATGAGAAATAAAAATAAGCATTCTAACATGACTTAACAAAGCTTTGCTTCAGGCATTGAGCATATTAATAAGATATAAAAATTAACAAACCTATTTTTTAACTAATGAAGGACATTCTATCACTAACTTAATTTCAGCAAGTCAACTGGGCCCCTGATATTCTCACCTGAAAATATAGCCAGTTGACAGATGATACCTGAAATATTTTCTAGTCTTCAAAACTTGTTATTGATGAGTTCAAAATCCTGCCAGATACAGTGGTACTTCTTCATGGAGAGACCTTCAGCTATTGTTGGGGGAAATATGACTCATATTTGATGGAACATCTCAAAAGAATCATACATGCCTTGATTTCTTGCCCAATACGTGACCTTCAGAACAAGTTTCTGAGGTTCATAATTATATTCTCCTGAATTGCAAACTTTATGGATGTGGAAACTGAGGGGTCAGTGTCCTCCTCAACGTCCTGGTGATGGAGTCCCTGTGGGCCCTGCAGAGGTTCTCTATTGTAATACATGGATTCTGTGACTATAGACAACAAGCACTTGAAGAATTTCACACATACTGTGGTGGAGATGGGGAAATACGTGGTCCTCAAAATGGAAAGCGAAATACGGTATTGTGACCTACCACCCTGTGGTGGGTTCAGTAGTGTACCCTCAAATTTCATGTCCACCCAGAACCACAGAATGTGACCTTATTTGGAAATAAGATCTTTCAAAGATGTCACTATATAGGATGAGGTCATAGTGCATAGGGTGGGCCCTAAATTCAATGCCTGATACCTTCAGAGAAGAGGAGGGGACAGAGAGCTGTGAAGACAGAGGCAGAGATTGGGAATTGTGTCTACAAGCCAAGTGACGTTGACAGCTGGCAACCACCAAAAGCCAGGGAGAAGCTTGGAACAGAGTTCTCTCAGACTCCACTGAAGGAGCCAACCCTGCTGACACTTGATTTTGGATTCTGGTCTCTGGAAATGTGGGGATAAATTTCTGCATTTCAAGCCACCCAGCATGTGGAACTTTGTTAAGGCACCCCCAGGAGACTCGTGCATAGCTGTTCAATCTTTGGCAAACCACTGAACTTCACCAAGGCTGACTTAACTGGGAAACGGACATAGCAACGTTTATACACAAGGCCTCAGAAGCACTTTGTAAGTCGGAAAATGCCATGCTAGCATCAGCCATCACTACTGATTAGGGAAGAGAGAGATCAATGAAATGTGGATTAGGCCAAGAACCTGCTCCTAAGATGGATAAGGTCTGGAAAGACAGGAAAGGGGCATTTCAGGTGAAGAAAACCACATGAGCAACAATACAGGTGGAGAAATGTCAGGGTCACTTTCAAACGAATCAAATGTGGTAAAGAAATTCCATAAAGGTATGAATTAAAACCACTCCCTTCTCTTCTAATCTGTGAATGTTGAGCCAATGGACATGTGTATTGGTTCTGGGGGCTGCTGTGACAAATGACCACAAACCGGTTGGCTCAAAACAAGAGAAATTTGTTCTTTCACAGTTCTGGAGGCCAGAACTCTGACATCGGGCATCTTTACACTCCTGGAGGCTCTAGAGGACACGCCTTCCTGCCTTTCCTAGCTTCTGGGAGCCCTGGAGCTTCTTGCCCCATGGCTGTATCTCTCCTGTCCCTGACTCCTTGCTTGTGTGACCTCCTTTTCTCTCCCATATCTCTCTTTGCTTCCTTCCCAGAGGATACTTGCCCTTGGATTTAGAGCTCCCCCAGATCATCCAGGGCGATCTCCTCACCTCGAGATCCTGGACTTCATTACATAAGCAAAGACCCCTATTCCAAATAATATTCCATTCCCAGGTTCTAGGGATGAGCACATGGCCATACCTTTTTTGGGGGGGGCCACCATTCAGCCCACTGCAATATTTAAGGGTTTGGGGAGAAAAGGAAGCCAAAACACAGACACATCATCTCAGGCAAGAACAATATCACCAGTTTGATTTGTAAAAACCAGGCCGGTCAGGGGCGCCTGGGTGGCTCAGTCGGTTAAGCGGCTGCCTTCGGCTCAGGTCATGATCCTGGGGTCCTGGGATCGAGCCCCACGTCCGGCTCCCTGCTCAGTGGGGAGCCTGCTTCTTCCTCTCCCTCTGCCTGCCGCTCTGCCTACTTGTGCTCTCTATCTCTCTGTCAAATAAATAAATAAAAATCTTAAAAAAAAAAAAAAGATTTAAAAAAAAAAAACCAGGCCGGTCATACAGGACACCCATCTGGGATCCAAAGAGAATTACTTTGTGTTAAAACAAATTATTGCCATAAACAACTTTCAGACAAAGACCTTATGAGCAGACAACAAAGGTCAGATAGGCGAGTATCATATATTTTATAACTACTACTTTGACCTGTATTTTCATTAATTCAATTTTTATTACTTCAGATTGCTTTACTATCTCCTAATCTATTCACTTTTCTCACATTAAAATTTAGGACCTTCAAAATACTATTTCCTATTAGAGTTAGTTCAGAATCACCTTAATGGAAATTCAAATTTCCTGAGAGCCAATGTCTTTTTCCAAATCATAATTCTTCTTTCCTCCAAGATTCTTAATTTTAAGAGCCAATAAAATTAGACACACTTCTGGATTTAATGCATATCCATCATTTAAATCACCACTGGAAGTTTAAGAGCAATTCCTAAAACAGCTAATCCATATATGATTTAAAATTTGCTAAAACAAATAACAACAAAAAAAAACCCCTCAGCCTTTTTTAATTCAGATCCATGCTCATTAATGAGACCCTGTTAATATTTCATGCACAGCCTCTTCCCATTTACTTTAAAATATTTCTGTAATGGAGGTTGGAAAATACACCAGGTTCCTATGAGTAATGAAAAATTCAAATGTGTTTAGGAAAGATCTTCAGCTATAATTCAAATAATGTTGCTTAAACATTTCTAAAAGGACCTAGGAGCCTCTGCTCCAAACAGGATTCAGAAGCATGGTGGGGTCTCGTAGTCAGAGCAGAAGAGTCCTTCCTGGCGGGCTGGATGTGAGTATCATCACTGGCCACAGTGATCATCCTTCCCGTGAGAGGTAAGTTTTCACTCACGAAACCAGGTAACCCAGTCACAGAAGAGCACATGGTGATCCGAGCGACATGCTAGCCCATCCATCTGGCCAAAGAAGAGGCCACAGAGAAACCCAAGAACCCCAGAGCTACTGAGCTTCTTTCCTGGGATCAGCTTTATCACCAAAGGGCCCTTCAGGAATGCTCATACTACTGTCCAAAATAGATCGTGCATGCTGTTTCTAAACCAAGTAGCTCTTTGCTACGTCTCTTGATTTATAAAATGCAGAGTACGCTGCTTTCCTTGAAAATGCAGTAGCTCACAATTAAATATATGTAGCTACATCTGATGATTAGAAAGGCATATGGCTTGACATATTGCCACAAATTACATATAATCTATACTGTAACATGTGAATGAGTCCTTAGGGAGTCCTTGGGCTAAGACTCATTAGTAGATCTCAGTAAAATGAAAGATTTTTATAAAACCACGAAATTGACTCCAATTATGGAAAATCCTGCTTAAAACATAAAGGCACTTTTACAGAAAAATTCATAATTCCATGGGGTTTGTCTCTGTGGCAGCTAATCGATTGACTGGCTCTGCTCTGCTTTATTGCTACCAGAGCTCAGTGAACTAACTATTTATTCAAACTGTTCACTGTTTTTCCCCAAATTAAAAAAAAAAAACACTTGAAACTGAAATTCTATTAAGTGGTTGTAGAATAATTTTTAAAAGCAAACAAATAATTAATAAACAAAATATTATTCCAAAGCTTGGTCCCATTCCATTTAATGCAATTAGCATTTATTGAATAATCTGATACACCTCCAAGATTCAATACAAGGCGGGTCAGGTATAGACGGACTTAAGATAGCTTCCATGAAACTTAGAGGAAAATAGGAAAGTAGTTTTCCAAAATCACCACTTATGTCTTACTGTAATATTTCAACTAAATCCTATGAATTAGTAAATGCTCAATATGAAGAAAATATAGATTAAAAATTCAAATACAGGATTAGAGGGTTTGCTACCATTATAAAAAATGTTAAAGGCTAAATCTCTCATATGTAAAAGGTAGTTAATAAGTTAATAACACTCTAGGAATGAGCGCGTGTGTGTGCGTATAAAATCTTGCACTGAGGCCCTCTCCACGGCCATTCACCCCTCGGCCCTTCCCATGGCGCTATGATACTACAATGTCTCCCCAGGGTGCTCCTGGCCCACCTGTTCCATTCAGGTGTACCTCCTGCTGACCCTGTCCTCCTTCTTTTCTCTTGGTTTTCATGATCAATTTCCTACTCCTTTTCTCCATCTTCTCCATGTTCTTCCTGAGTGAAATTACCAAGATACACATTTCCACAAATATGCCTATGTTTCTAAAAACAACCAACCTCTTTTATTTGTCACATCCTATTGAAGTTTCTACTAAAAACTTCAAATTCAAAACGTCTACACTGAATATCTTTCCTTCCAGACTGCCTCTTCTCCAGGATTCCTCTCGTGGTTGGCACTGGAACCATCCATCCACAGTGGGGAGACACCTGCCATTTCAAGTTATGGCCCCTTCCCTGCTTGGGACGTCCCATCAGCCAGCACAGCAGCCTCGTCTTCAGAACACCACCTCTGCAATCTTCTGCTATGGTCCAAAGGCAGTTCTTGCTTGAGTGTTCCCATAACCGCCTTCTTCTTTCCCCCAATCCATCCTCTACCGTGTTCTCTGTTTTCCTTACTTCATCCCCCACACTGTCTGAAAATATGTGGGGAGTTAACACCGTCGAGAGGACAAAGTCCTGAGTAGTACATGTATATTTATTCATGATTTGGTCCAAAAACAGTTTTTTTAAAGACTTATCTCCAGCCAATCTCTAGAGACTTAACTGTACTTCTTGTACCATTTCCCAAATGCAGGGTGGGTGGACATGGCAGAAGGGCCCACAGCACTCTCAGCAATAGCCGCCTTCTTGCACCGCACATGTTAGAAGGTGGGAAAATTCCCAGGCTTCCTTGCAGCTAGCATCTGATTGTTCTCTAGCTTCTACCAGTCTGGCACTACCGCTCAAGATTCCAAAGGTAGGCGTGGTGGAGGCCGTGCTTCAGTTGCGTCTCCTGTGTGTCTCATAAGCATGTCATGAAGATGCTGTCTTCTCTGGCAATGGAGACCTCCCAGCCTGGTCACTGGCTCACTGACTTCTCTGTGCTGACTGCCAGTGGATGGGCACTTTCCTGGTGTCAGTGGTGGGTGGCGGGAAGTGAGGGTCAGTACCTGGGGCAGCAGCTTCTCCATTTGGCTGGAAGCCTCTGGATCAAAGACGAGGCCACAGTGATGTTGGAAGCCCCATCCTGTGGTGTGGTTTTGAGTCATTCCTGAATGTTCAACTTAGAGTCTCCCGACAATTATTTTCCTACACCAAATTATTTTCCACTTGAACAGCGATAGTGGATTCTGCCCTAGGCAGCAGAGTCCTGGGGGATGGACATGCCATTCAAAAGTCCATGTCTCCACCAGAATGCTCCTTCCTTTTATCCTTACTGAGCTCTAACATCCCCAAAGGCCTGGGCCACATTTGACCTCCTCTAGAAAATATTTCTACACTTTCTCTGGGAGCCAAATGATTGCTTATTTCTCCAGGATAATACAGAACTTGATTAATATTACCCATGTTATTATAAGTAAATTATATCATAATTATTTATTAATTTGCCTTTTCCTTATTTGTCGACAGTGAGATATTTGAGAGCAAGGAATATGGTTTCTTCATCTTTGCTTCTCTAATGCTCTGGGTTTGGAATCTAGTAGAGTCTCAGTGAACAGGGACTGAAATGACCTGAAACACACTGACTGGAGGTTTCACCCTCCGATAGGTAACTTCGGCTAAGCGCCAAATGGGGGAAACCCAGGGGCCACAAATTCATAGGGGGATGACAGTAACCATAGATGGGCCTGGATGGAAGGTAAATGGAACGTGGATTCGAGTATCAAAAAATGAATGTGATGTGACCTTGTGAAGAAGGAGGGTATTTTAAGCTGGAGCAGGAGGAGTGGGAGCTCCAAGGCGTGTGGAATGCCGGAGACAGTGAGTGGATTAGAAAAGTCACCTGAACAGAGGTTTTGGCTAAGGGGGTTGTGACACAGAAGTCATGGCTAAATCAGCTCAGAGGGGCCTGGGATATTAGCCCAGCCTAAGGGGTGTGAGGTTTTTGTAGACAGGTAAGAGGGGGTCCTTGAAGGCGTTTAAGAAAGAAGCGCCTTTTACTAAGCTGGTTAGGGAACTGAGAGAGGGTGGAGAGTAGCTCTCTTTACTCAGGTTGACATGCTTTAAGAAAAATAATTTAATACTAAAAACTACATTGAGGGCAAGTAAAGTCAGAAGACGAATATCTGCTTGGCTAATGAAGGGATCCCCAAGTGCAGAGCAGAGCTGTCTGTATTAAAACCAAGGCGCTTTTGTTCACATTATGTTATAATCTGGGGAACGTTACGGAAGGATCTGACCACCTGCTTCATCACCCACATTCTGAAGATGCAAAGTCCTCCTCAGGTTAAAATAAAAGAGCTTAGAAAAGTAAAATTGTGTGGGTTGTTTGCCCAACTTCCGTTCATTGAAATAATAAACTCTAAAATGTCTAAAACTTGAAAGCTTGTCCTGAAGACGTTTGGTCCCCTAGCGCACATGCTGTATCATGCCGCTCTTTGCACTTACCCTTCCTGCGTAGTGCATGGTAGTGAACGCCGTGCCCTGGTCTTTGAGCGCCACGTTCCCGTTCCCATCCTTCATGGGGGAATAGACTGCATTTGTGTTTGACGATTCGAGGAGACTTTGTAGCTTTTTGGGAAGATTTGGTTCCATTGACCAAATCATCTGACTTTCTTCATCCAATAAAGAGAGAAATCCAGATGGCTTCTGAAAATCAAGAAGAGATAGTATTTTTCTTCTATTACTCAGTTTGATGGTTTTGTTATTATTGTACATGTATGCTCATTTGTATTTTCATTATGTTCATATAAGCACTCAAAAAATGAATTAGTCTACTTTTAATACACATTTATGTTTGCTCACTACTGTAACCCCAACACCTAGCAAAATTCAGATGTAACGTAGGCCCCAAACAGCATTGGTTGATTAATAATTGATAATGAATAAATCAATTAAAGAGTGTGTTTTAATGTCATTCAAACGCTGGAGTTATTAAAAATTATATTGTCGGGCGCCTGGGTGGCTCAGTTGGTTAAGCGACTGCCTTCGGCTCAGGTCATGATCCTGGAGTCCCGGGATCGAGTCCCGCATCGGGCTCCCTGCTCAGCAGGGGGTCTGCTTCTCCCTCTGCCCTCTTCCCTCTCGTGCTCTCTGTCTCTCATTCTCTCTCTCTCAAATAAATAAAATAAAATCTTAAAAAAAAATTATATTGTCATCTCAAAAAGAAAAATAAAATTTCCAACTAAAGGAGAAGTGTAATTTTTCTTGACCTCTAACCCGTATCGACCACTTCACAGTTATGATGGGTCAAGTAACTTCTCCGAAAACAAAACCTATAATCATTTGAGTCATAAAAATTGTAGAAAAACCCTATTCAGCAGGAAGTAGAAGTGACTATAATATTCAAATATTAAGACCCAGAAAAAATAAAGTTGGAAGTTATAACTGGTAAAATTCAAATTAGAAGTCTGATAGTTTATAGCTGTCAAACACGGAAGCTAAAGTCATATATAAGCAACCACTTAAAATTAATCTCACATGAAGGAAAACGCTGCTTGAAAGAACTTCTCAATTTACCCTGACAGTCCGTTCCCCGCACACAGAGCACCACTGTGCCTGCGTGGTTTACACATCAGGTGAATAACTCTGACCCACTGCTGTTCTGTTTATCTTTTCTTCTCTAGGAAAGTTCTTCTGTTGACATGTCAAATCTACCTTTAAAAAGCAGGTAATTTGTATTATTTATTTACCTCATTCTGTCATATATCTGAATTCTTCACATCAACTCAAGTGTGCTTTTGGAAGTGTGAATACCATAAAATAATTCTTCTCAGGAAGTGAAGAGGTCTCTATTGGCCCCTATAGCCATTCGGTTTGTATTTTGACCCAAGGTCACCAAACCAAACCACCACAGGCCTCTTATATTATTCACTTGGCCAAAAGAAAGTTGTTTCTTTGTGGCTGAAATATTTTAGTTGTTTTAAGCCTTTTGGAGTTTCCTGCTTATGGTAAAGAAAATGCAAAGACTATATACATTTGTCTCAGGGCTGCAAACGTTGAGATCCTTCCAGTGCCAGCCACAGAGAAGAAAGGTTGGAAGCGGCAGCCATGGGAAGGACCTATACCTGGTTGGGGCTCACGTACCAGGGGGGAGCCCTTTGGGAGACATTTGGCAACTGAAGGACCATCTCTGGAATAAGCAGACAGATAGCCTCCCTGAGAAGGAAGGAGAAGAATGAATGATAAAGGAAGAAGGGGCACTAGAAAGGAATTGGGAAGGCCTGCAAGAAGCAAGCTGACCCACCTCAGCAAACGACCTAGGACACTAACACCTCTGGGGACTTGTGTTACCAATACAGAAATGTATCTGATAAGGGGATGTGGTGAAGGAAGTCCAATGTATGGTACATTCTCAGATAACCAGGGACCCTATAGAGAGTCAGAGGTGAAAAAAAAATAAAAGTATGGGTACACAAAATGGATGGAGAGAGGCCCTAAAAGAAAAACCAATAAGGAGTTGGCAGAGGACTGGTCTTGCCTGGGATTTGTTGAAAGATCAGATTCTTCATTTCAATGTATAGCATCCTATGTGTTGAAGAGTAAGACGTTGATACATAAGATCAGCAGCTGCTTCTTTACCTGTGCATTTGAGCATCACACCATGACACTCCTCCATATACTGTTACACTTACCCCCCCCCACACACGCGAGCACACACAGACACCAAGTGGAAGGGTGAATGGGCTAGTTAAGGATGTTGCAAATGCATCCATGTTTTGGGGGCAGTGACAGACCTCTTTGGAGGCTAGAATTTAGAGCTCTAGTGGGTGTTTCAGTAACTCAAAGTCAAGGCCCCAAGTAGTATAAGGGAAGGGATGACTTCCAAAATAGCCCAAGTGCTCTACGCCAAAAGCAAGATGATGTTTTCCAAGGATAAGGTGGTCGGAAACCAACAAGATATACTTTTTTAATTCTACCAAATATTTTATTTTTTTTAATTTTTTAAAAATTCAATTAGCCAACATATAGTGCATCATTAGTTTTTGACATAATGTTCAATGATAGATTAGTTGTGTATAGCACAAGGTATTTTTTTATTATTTTTTTAAAGATTTTATTTATTTGAGAGAGAGAGAGAGAGAGAGAATGAGCAGCAGGGAGGGGCAGAGGGAGAGAGAGAGAAGCAGACTCCCTATGAGCAGGAAGCCCAACACGGGGTTCGATCCCAGGACCCGGAGATCATGACCTGAGCTGAAGGCAGATGCTTAACTAAGCCACCCAGGCGCCCCAGCACAAGATATTTTTTTAAAGCATTACAATTTGGATTGTCTCCAAAAGTTTTAAAATTCATATGTATTATGTTTTCTGGATGTTTGATATAAAGCCATGAAAGAATGGTGGTAATCAAACTTACAGACTTGGAAACTTGGTGAAGTGTCTGAAGAAGAAAATATAACATGGAGAAGAAGTCGTAAAAAATGGCCTTCGATTCCTTCAGAAATGAGGGCTTAGGAGAGACTGAATTGTTCTAAGAAATGTATGCCATTTCACCTTGACAACAGAAAGCACTGAGGACCGACAGGGTAACAAAATGCACTAGACACGTAGAGAGTCAGGTAAGAATCTGGATCCACCTCCTCTGGTCATGGACATAAGACAAATACGTGTTCATTGAAATATGGATGTGGCTTAAGCAAAAATCGCAGATGCTTGTGAGCAGTAGAGGATTATGGGTACTCGGAAGGAAACAATAAGCTTCCTTTCTACTATAGGGTATGCCTGCCTGGTACACAGACCTGCAGATTTGTAGGTAAACACCAAGCTTCCCCCTATACTTGGTACATCTTTTCATTTTTATGGGATCAAGGAGAAGTAGCAGTCAGAAATACCCACTCTCATTTCCAACTCACACCGATGAGGGTCCTCTTATTGAAATAATCATCACTCCATGGTGAAATCTCAAGGATGGCCATCAAAGAGAGAGAAAGAATATCATGGCCATCGAAGACACAGAAAGAACGTCATTCTGCTGGCTGCCGGTTAGCAGTCAAGAACACAGCAGCCAGCAAGAATGAGGGCAGCAGGTGTCTGAGGCTTCCCATACACAGTTCACTATATATTGCTGTTGGTTTGAAGACATTTTTTTAAAGATTTTATTTATTTATTTGACAGAGAGAGCCACAGCGAGAGAGGGAACACAAGCAGGGGGAGTGGGAGAGGGAGAAGCAGACTTCCCGCTGAGCAGGGAGCCCGATGTGGGGCTCCATCCCAGGACCCTGGGATCATGACCTGAGCCGAAGGCAGACGCTTAATGACTGAGCCACCCAGGCATCCCTGTTTGAAGACATTTTTAAACTTTACATAGAGAAGTTATATACCATGTGTGTCATGATGAGGGAGAGGTTTCTGGAGGAAGAGGGTTTCTTCTGTCATTAAAATAAAGAAGGTTGACAAGTTGGTAAGAGGAACAAGAGTATTTTACATACTAGGTAAATGTATAAAATAAATTTACAAGTCTACATTTATAGAAATAAAGGGTAGAAAATTACAGCCTATGTTCTCCAGTGGCTGAAACGTACCAGTTTTAAACAATGTTCAAGTGTTTTAGAGATATTATTGATAGATGTATATCATGTCTTACTACATCAGTACAGAGGGATTGCTGTTTGTATGGTAGATTTTTGTTTTTATGATAGAGATACTGAGGCAAAGATTCTTGCACTATAAGGTAGAAATAATAAAGGTAAGGGTCGACACCGGCAGATGTCCTAAGACTATATGTACGTAAACATATTTTTCTGCCAATGTTTTTCCATATTTCAATTTAAAAACTTTGAAGATAAATTAAAAAGATCCTGTTGAATTTGTTCTATGAGCTTGTTAGTCTTAGTATTGTTTTATAAAATATTAATTTTGTACATTGAGCATCTGTAACTATGCCAAAAGAAGAGTTTTATTGACATAACCAACGCTGAATATTTTTATAATAAAATGATCTGGTATTTCTGGTCCTTTCAATGAACTGATGATCCTTCAAATGCCCCTTCAGGAAGAGGGTAACTTGTACTCCTGAATCAACTCTGAAAAAATAAATTTCTGAAAAAATTCTGAAAAATAAATACAGTGAAGTCTCAGATACAAAGCCACCTCAAAATTAAGGCCCCTTGAAAGAAAATTCTTTGTCTTCAGTATATTTAAATCCTGTAAAGTATCTAATTATATTATATGAATACCTGGAAAAAAAAATCCAAAACTCCAGTCTGGTTACCAGGAGAGTAAGTTGTTTCCATGGTAACTCCCTCTTGTACACATTCTGTTTGCTCGTGTAGAAAAAGCACTTCATTGATGTAGTGGTGCATCTTCTCATTGGTCATGTTGACACAAAGCTATTTCGGGGGAGAAAGAAAACAATTCACAAGGTAATTATGGCCATGCAGATCCACTCGTTATATGACCATTTCAGATCGGTGACATATTGACTCAAAACGTTCCTCACCAATTAGTCTATTGAGATAAAGCATTACAGTATTGCTTGAGAAGTGAAAGAAAAGAGTTTCACCTGATACTGTTGACTTCATTTGGTCTGATTATTCAATTTAAAGTGAGTATGTTAAAAACAAGAAGTATAATTATAATTACAACATTAACTCACAAAGTTGGGGTTTAAAATATAGTTGAGTATTTAAAAACATTTCCAAAAGGCAATTATATCTGGGCTTCGTCAACAACTGAGGATAAAAGGTGGGTTTACCATGAAAGCCCAGAGACAGAAGAAACATGTCCTGCCTCCTCACTTGTGTTATGTATCCATGATGGGCAAGAGAACATGGGTTTCTTTCAGAGAGAATAACTGCTCTAAGCACTCTGTTGTAGAATTTATTTTATCAGAAAATTTTTTATATTCCTCCAATTGTCAACTTTTATCTTCCCATCGGGAAACAAATATGTTATTTCTCAATCTTAAAAATTATCTCAAAATACTAAAAATCAATAAAATACCCCAATCTAACAAAAATGTCATCTTACTTCCTCTCTAGGCTATCCTCTCACTTTTCTGCTTTCTCTTCTAACAAGAAAACCTCGAAGGAGTTGTCTTTCTTTATATCTTAAATTCTTCTCCTCTCCACTGTTGAAGCCACTCCAATGAACTTTTGTCCCCCAGTGTTCTACCAGAATCACTTTGGTGGGAGTCACCAATGACATGTGCATCCTGAAATCCAGTTTTCAACTCTTGGTATTCATTTTCCTTGACCTCCCAGCACTATCTCATGGTGACTCCTCTGCTTTCCTGGAAAGCTGCCTCTATTGTCTTTCAGGACACCATGGGCTCATGCCTCATGGGCCTCTCCATCTACACCCACGTCCTTCATGAGCTCACTCAGTCTCACAGGCCACGCACACACGAGCCCCTATATTACACCAGGTAAAATCCAGAAATTGCTTAGGAATATTTAGAATTCAACAACTCACTGAAAATAATTAAAGATGAACAATTTATGTAAATCAAAATAATGGATAAAAGCTTTTAAAAGAAAATCAGATCTCATCTGCAAAGGAAACAATATCTAGGATTATATGTAATATGAATGTGCTATAGTTATACAATGAAAACGCCAAAGATTTTGTAAATCACACTGACCGAAATAGTCACTGGAGAAAAGAAAGGCCACCCTAGGTTTCTCTTTTGCACATATCAAAATTCTTCTCCACGTCTGGTGTCATTATAACACCTGCTAAGTGGGAGCTCTTCCTAGACATTCCTGTCCTTCTACTGGGAGCTCATGGCTTCTCTCTTGGACATATAAGAGCACCCCTTATGTTCCAGCTTCCAAGCAGCAGGCCAAGCCACTTTTCTAAACGACCAACACCAGGAACGCCTTAATTCTCCATATGGATGTCAGCACCTGCATGTAAGGGTGTGGCTATTCATGATTTAGAATAATTATATGCACAGAAAGAAAGAGTCATTTTCTCACAGATCCAGCTATTTGGGAGAATGGCAGTTGATGGGTTTTTACAGACATGAAGTCTCAGAGGGAGAGGTTCTGGGGAAGAGACAAACCTATCAGCACAGGGCACTGGTCAGAACACAGAGTTTGTCCTGAAAGCGACGGTGTAATGTCAGGCTCCATTCTTTACTTCTTACCAGGACCAGAATTCTGTGAGTAGACACAGCTCAAATGTTTTCAGGAATGGTGACATGGTGACAGGACTGTGGGCATGGGGCTACATTGGTTAAATGGTGACATGGTGACAGGACTGTGGGCATGGGGCTACTGTGGGCATGGGGCTACATTGGGGCTACATTGAAAAGGTAGAGAGGCTCAGATGACCTAAAGTAGTTAAGTTATTGCAAAGATGAATGGTACATCGATACTTTGTTATTAATGCAATAGATGGAGAATGATCGATAGAGAAGTATACCAAATAACATGCCTAATTAATAACTATATTCAAAATAAGATCTGAATACCCTATCTGGACACTCAAAGAATAACAAAAGCAATTCTTATTAGCTCCAGGTCAGAAAATGATGGTCCAGGGCTATTGCCTTGTCTCCAATAGCTGTTTTTGCATCTCTGACCTCACAGTAAAAAAAAAAAAAAGTTTTTGTAAATCTCGTGATAAAATGAATGTCTGTAGGCTGAAAAAGCTTTCTTATTGCATTCTATTGCAAAATAAGATCTAAGTTAAAACTAAAATAAGAACCCTGCCACATTGCTGCTGTCTTGGAAATTAAGTTTAAAACCTAAAGAACTGGAGACAATTCATTTAAACTTAGAATTGCTCTTCGCCTCATCTTTTCCCTCCTGCTACACCAGCCATGGTCGCTGGGATTTCCTGAAATTTCTTCCTTCTATCTGATTTGGCCGGTAGTTGCTAGAACTTCTCCTCCCTGCCCCTTGACAACTAGAGTTCATGAGATAGAGGCGAAACTGGACGTTCTTTATATTTAAACTAAAAGTCTCTTAGACAAACCCTCACTTTCACTCATCAATTCTCTGAATATAAAAATATCACAATCACAATCACTTCAGGTGACAACATGCCACGTAAGACATTTAACTTGACATGCTTGTTTGTTATGGCTAAAACAACCTGAATATGGACACAGACCAATAAGGTAGGCACATTATAGCTGGCAAAAACAAGAGATGGAACTCACTATTTAAATATCATATGAAAAATATTTCCTTCCTTGTAACTGACACAGCCTAGGTTCACATTCATCCACTTGCATTGTTCCGTCAAAGCAAAGCCGACCAAGATCTGTACTGACCTTACTCTCCAGGGTATAAATTTCCCGATGTGATTCTGGAAAGACAAACCCTTTCCATAAAACGGTGTCACCTCTGTCCACAGTAGCAGCCCCCCCGCCCCAGGAAAGTAATACATTTACCTGTTGCTCTCATTTGATCATTAACAAAAAACAGAAATGTCCGAAAATTGTTGTTGGGGAAGAAAAATGGAAATATGAAAAATTATTTCACTTTGTTTAAAAAATATTTTGAGATGTTTCCCCAATCTAATCAGGTGTTACACTCCTTTAATACCAAAGTAATTGTGTGACCAAAGATGAATCAATGCTACAAAAGATTGTTAAAATTCGGGGTGAAATATTTACAGTAAATGAACAGAAAATAAATGACCCCATTATGGAAAGAAACCACTGGAAAAATACTCTCTTTAATTATATGATACACACAACTGTCATTTTTCAAACTTCTTGGTATTAAAAATACATTAAATCATTTAAGAAAACATAGATTCTATATCTCAGCAGTCTGAGCTTTTACCAAAGAAGTGGTTTAAAAGTGGTTATGGAGAGTGTGCCTAAATATAATATATTTTAGGAAATGGATTGCTCAGGAGATAAAGGTCAAAGCCATGAAAAATAAGTTGTCTGATACTGTATGATGTCTGATGGGTTACTGTCAGTTACTGTCTGATGAAGCTTTCCAAAGTGAGAAGATCCCTGGCTGATTCTCTGTTGTACAAGAGATACCCAAATTGTAGGACATGGATCTCTACCTTCAGTTTGAGATTCTCTAACTGCAGATACTTAGATGTGGATGTCTCGAACACACTGAATAGAATTCTCTTATCATTTTGCATTCACAATTGGTGGCAGGTCTGTAGTTGCAAAAATGACCTTCCACGACAACCTGCCTGAATCCTCTTGCCCTTGACTACCTCATAGCTGAGCATCTCCCTATACACCTGGCTGGTCTGACTGACTTAGGCTTTTTTATAATTCAAACAGACCATTCAGTTGTTATTGTTTAATATTTTATCAAACCAAGTCTTGGCTTCACTGTATTGAATTCCTGTTTCAGGCAAAATGGTGGCACCAAGTGGGAATGCGGTCGAAGCCACAGTAAAATGAGAAAGAGCTGCAGGGGGTTGGAGTACATCTTTTTCTTCCTCCCCCTCCACCCCAAAAAGGCCTAAAGTAATCTGCCGAACTTCCACTAACAGAAAAAGGATTTGGCCTGTGCTTCTGGATACAACAACTCGATTTCTTACTCTCCTGGTCAAGATGATTCATAAACCATCCAGCTCCTTTACTGAGCCTTGACATTTTTAAGCTGCAGCATCAGATGGTATTTTGTGACATGGGGCGATCAGAACAATACATCTGAACCTTGTATTGTACATCACGTTCTTTGTATTTGGAGGGGAAAAAAAAGAAATCATTTATTAAAGTCCCATAGGGAAAATTCCAGCTTGATGTGTGAAACTGAGTAGGCTGGGCGGTGGTTTTTGACTTGCAGTCTTTATTACACTGGTGCTCGCTGAAACTGAAATGTTTTTGTGTTTCTAACAGAGAAGACCAGTGCTGAGCAGTAAAGGAAATCACTGGGAGCATATACAGTTCAAAGTAGAACGGTTTTTTAAACTCGTTTTGAAGTAACGTGTACATTACAATTTTCTACCAAAACAGTTTGCCTTTCCCTATTCTATATTGTTTACGGCACCCACGATTTGAACCAAAGTTAAAATCTAGAAAGAGAACTGTAGCATGAACTTCAAAAGTGCCAGTAAACGTGGCTAAGGGAGCTAATATGAATACATCGGCCTATGTCAGATACCTAGCTGAAAATGGAAAAAATGGATCCCACCCACAAAATGGTGGCCCCACTCATGGTCAGAGCCTGCTTATTCCTGATTTGGCTTCACTGAACTGCTGTGTTGCGGGTGTATATGTGGGTGTGTATTAAACACAAGAGAAAGATACAGTGAATGATGTCTCTAGGCAAATTAGTTTACGTATCTAGAAGCACAAATCTGCATTGATAATTGACTTCAATGCAAAGCAATCATTTTTACTTTTTGACATCATCCATCAGAATCATAATTGGGTTCCACTAAATTTCTGGGTATTCCTCAGAGTAGCCTGAATGTGAGTGAAGGTGAGTATTCATAGATGAAAATGAGCAATTATTAAGTACTGTTTAATTAGCATGCGCCCTTCTTTGATTAAAACACATGCTTCGTACATTAAGTGCCGTTGCTAACCGGTTTAATAATAAAAATTATGCACCCCTTGGAAACACTCTTTAGTAACAGAACATTATTGCTTATCCAGATGGCCTATCATTTGTATTAATGACAAACTTAATTTCTTGAGTAAATTTTCACCAACTGTTCTCCCTTTATTTTTATTACTCAGTGAAATATCTCTGAAGCAAAAATATAATAGAGCATGACATTTACATCACAGAATTAAAGTAGGAGGTTAATTAAAGCCGACTCCAGTTGAAGGCAGAGCCCCAGGCATTAGACAGCGATTTGCATTCTTCCTACACACTGGAAATGCCTTGGAGCTCTTACAAAATGCTGATGTCTCGGCCTGACCCCAAACCAATCAAGTCAGAGTGAGGCCCAGACATTGATATATTTTAAAAGCTTTCCAGGTAATTTTAATATGTAGACATGGTGAATACACTGAAACATAGCACAGAGCATACACAATCCATTAAATGATTTGTTTCTCAATTAATACAGATATGTGTATATTATACACTAATGGAACTGTTAGATTGTGCAGGAATGATGTCAGATTTCAGATAGTCTGTATTTTCTGCATGTGCTCAGCAGAACACTAATTGAGTGAGCTGTCAATTGATACCGTCTAAAAAACAAAAACAAAAAAGCACTAAATCAGAGCCCCACTGGAGAAACACTGAGCTGAGCTAAGTTAATGGGCTTCTCTGCAGGACTTCTCAGGGCCTTTCCTGTGCTGAGTACACTGTGACTCTCTACCTTACTTTTTCAAAGCATGCCTTGGGGCTTGCCAGATTGTTCTATGTTCTTTCCCCAACAAATCAATCATTCCCAATTTTGACACATTATCTATAAAACAGCAGGTGCTGAGGCTGGTGAGGGCACCTCTCTGATTTGTTTCAGCTTTTAAAACCTATAATTTATTTTACCTTCTTTGAATGTCCTATTATGGTAGAGGCCTTTCTTCTCTCTGTCCTTGTCTGGGGAGGCCTGTTTACTTTCCCTTAGCACCATCTGTCTCAACCTGATAGACCACAGAGTGCCTGCCAACACTCTGATGTCATGTACAACTAGAGGCTTAGGGCACTGCGTAGACACCGCACGCTGGGCCTCTCCCCGCCGGGGGGAGCCTGGGTCAGCAGGTAGCTGCTGAGCGCCCACCCACGCTGGGTCCCCTGCTGCTTCCTCCCTTGGAATTGCTTGGTTTTCACCCTTTCCAGTCTCCCTGCCCCTCCACTCCTCTTTGGTGGATTACTCTTTCCTAAACAAACCAAACGTCCTTGCAAACGTCCTCTGGTTTCCCTCTGAAATTTCAAAATCAAACTCTGCAGAACAGGTTTTAAGCAAATGTAGATGGAAGTTACTTCACAGGCATAAAAACATTATTTCTATTCAGGGGAGCCTGGGTGGCTCCATCGGCTAAGTGGCCAACTCTTGGTTTCAGGTCATGATTTCAGGGTCGTGGGATCGATCCCTGCATCAGGCTCCGCGCTCTGCACACAGCACAGGGTCTGTTTCAGAGTCTCTCTCTCCTTCTGCCCCTCCCCCTGCTCACGCTCTCAATAAATAAATAAATCTTTAAAAAATAACATTGTTTTTATTCACGCAAAAACCACTTCCTCAACATTTCTCTTACTGATTCTCTTATTTAGATCAACACAGGCTTATAAAATAAATTAAGCATTCTAATGGGCCTAATTCATACCTGTATTCTCCTTTAATGGGAGGAATCACTACTCTGGGATCTTAGGGACTGACCATTGGCTAAGTTGATTGCCATATTCTATGTAATCATCTACTAATATCAGAATTCGAAACTACAAATGAAAAGTAAGTATTTTTAGATATTTTGTATGATACTTTGTCCACAAAATTTATCCTTCCATATACAGAGAAGCCATGCCCAGTTGTTGGAAACACAACTTCTGGTCAAAATTCTCATATTTTAAAGCTTCAGACACTATACTTTTCATCACTTTTCAACAAAAAATAAGTGTGTGTGTGTGTTTAGCAAAAAAAATCTCAGCTTAATCAATATGCCTTCTCTTCTCACATTCACTTATTAATGTAGGCCTAAAAACAATAATTAATATATAATTTCTACTGAAATATTGGTTCTTTTTTAAAATAGTTGTCATTATCCAGGATTTGATGCAAAGCTAAGAGGTACTGAATCAATAACTAGCTCTTCAGGATGGTGGTCACAAGGTGGCAAAGAGAGGGACACAGCAAGCACTCGGAGAGCTGGCCTTGGCCACGTTCCCTGCTTGGCCAGCAAAGCCTTCCCCAGAGGGTTGCTGTGGGAGTCAGAGGTCATCCAAAAAAAGCATCCAAATCATAGTAGGGACTCGAGAACTTGTAGCCATTATTGATTATTAGCAGAAAACTACATGAATCTATATCCCTGGTTAGCACATTTGGGCTTTAAACAGTCCCTATTGTAAACGTAGGCTTTTCCTTGGTTAGTCATCACCACAAGAACTCAATTCACTCTTGCCTAAGGTGACCTGACATATATTTTCAAATCCATCTCGTTCTTCTTTCGATGTCCTGTAACATTTCCTTTTAACCATTCTGTGGTATTCTGTAATAAAGAAGATACACCTGCGTTCTCTAATTTATTTATACATAGTAAAAGGATTTGGTGAAAAACTCCACGATGGGGAAAAAAAATGATGTCAAATAGAATGTATTAAGTTTTTTATTTCTACATTTATCAGAATAAATAATGTTGTGTCCTAAGAGAAATACAAACAAATATCCTCACGGGCAGGCAGCAGTTTAGAAAATGTATAGTAAATCCACATTTAAGTCTAGCTTCAGAGCACCTGCGGAACTGTGGAGAGAGCACATATCATCAGTCCTGAATTCAGAGCCTCGTGGCTGTGTCCTTCTGTGACTTACTTAAATTATCTGAGCCTTGCTTTCCTTAACACCACAATGGTGATTTTTTTTTTAAGTTATAGCATTTGGTGGGGAAAATATCATTAAATGTACAGTTTACATACTTGAGATTGCTTTTCCTTGCCTCATTTTTTTGTTTCCTCAAAATTAGCTTTTCAAAAACTGTTACCTGAAGATTTCTTTTTTGTTTTATCTTATGTTTATGTATATATATATGTATGTATATATGTGTATGTATGTATTTTTTAGTAGGCTCTACACCCAATGTGAGGCTTGAACTCACAACCTTGAGATCGAGTTGCACGCTCTACTGACTGAGCCTGCCAGGCACCCCACCCTCCCCCAAGAAGACTTCTAGCCATACTGTTCTTTTAAAAATAGAACCCAATAGTATTGCAAGAAGTACATTAAAATAGCATCTCATTATTTAATTACTGTTTGTTTCTCTACAGAACCTGAGTAGCACTATACTAGTGTTCTGCTATGTAAAGTAAGTAAATTTTCTCATTCAAATTTGTCTTAAACTGAGTTGGATATTTAATGTATGTACAATTTTGGAATCTAAATGTGATGTGACTTCACAAAAAAATATTTTTTTGTTTTCACAGATCAATTGAGTGGTAAGCAGATCAGTACTGAAACCTCCTTTTTTTTTTTTTAAGTAGACTCCATGCCTGGTGTGGAGCCCATCGCGGAGCTTGAACTCATGACCCTGAGATCAACAGTCGGACGCTTAACCCACTAAGCCATCCAGGTACCCCGGATCGATACTGAAACCTAATGGTTGTCAGGACATTAACTGCGATGAAAATAGCGCGGGTCCTCCATCCTTGGAGATAAAACGGCAACGTTTTCCTCACGAAGGCTTCCCTGTCCTTCTCCCACAGTATCCAATTAGAACTGGTCTTCCATTTGCATCCTACAGACCACATCAAATGCCTGCGCATTTCTTAGTGCCTGGAACAGGGCCTGGAACTTCGTACATATGCAAATAACGTTTGTTTAATGAAGGAGCCATAGACTGCCCTGATGCAAATGAGCCAGAAAAACAGATCTTTCTGGTACTGCTCATAATAATCTCTGTCACAGAGCAGAGACTGTAGCCTTCCCTTTTCCCATCTGTAAAATGGGGTACTCCACGTGAAGGGTGACGATTAGCTTTGTATCATTTCTAGGATAGTGATTTCACAACTAAGGATTTTATGGTATTATTTTAGTTTGAGGTTGAGGTTGACAAAATATACTACTTCCTTTCCTAAAATTTTAGAAGTCAAGGTATCTGACCTTTTTGGTGTTCGAACACTTAGCTCAGGCCTGATTGAATTACTGTTTGTCTGGACTTTTCAGTAAATCTCACTTTTTAGAAAAGAGTTTGTCACCTTCTGAAATCAGCTTAGATGAAGCCTGGCTTGAAAACAGGTCGCATATCACAATTTTATCTTCTGCAAGAGAGTTTAAGTTTGAACAACTGTATTCTCTCTTCAAATTCTCTATATTCTTACAGTAGGTTGTTGACATGCAATTTTACTAAATTCCGTAGTTCCAAGCATTTCATTAGACATAGCTGCATTTTATGTGGGTAGTGGGAAATTTAGGAAAACTACTGAATGTTAAACCATTAGTTTCCATGACTTTGTTCTTTGTGCCTTTGGTAAAGATTTGTAGCTCGTAGAGTTTTGCAATCCCATTTGTTAGGTGTGGAAATATTCTAGCGTTTATTAAAATAATATCTATGTAATCTCAAAATATTCTCATTTACTTAAAATTGTATAATGTTATGGACAGTTTTAAGCATATTCCACAGTGAACAAAGTAATGAACCCCCATCTGCCAGCCACAAACCTAAAGGATTATCAACTCATGGCCAATTCTGCTTTACCCACTTTCCTACTACCCTCAACACTAGACTCAGCTGAAGTAATTCTCAGACACTGTGTCATTTAATTGGCAAGTATTTTAGTATAATTCTCCAAGATATGAGGACTTAGAAAACACAACCACAGTAGCTTTAACACACATGATTTCTATCAACATAATTCCTTCATTTCATCAAATGTCCAGATTTTACATTAGTTAACTTGTAAATCTTATACTTAATTAAGGATCTACATAATGCTCATATATTTAACTGACTTCTCTATCTCTTAGATCTCTTTGAATCTGTAGGCTACCTGCCTTCTATATTTTACCCTTGCATTTGAAGAGATCGGGCCATTCGTCCTGTATGGTTTCCCATGTGCTGGATTTTGCAGAGAGCATCCTCATGGTTTATTGCATCATGTTCCTCTGTCCTTGGTCCCTATTATCTAGTAGTTAGCTCGGGAAACTTCGTTCTATTCAGCTTTTCTCTCTTCCTTCCCTCCATCCTCACCCTTCTTTCTTTCTTGGCAAGAACACCGATAAGCATCTTGTGTGTGTCTCTTGTTGCAACGTTAGCAGTCACCGATACTCCTGCCTTGATTCCGTACTTATCGGGAGTGGCAGAATGGAGCTGCTCTAATTCTGCCTTCCGTTCCTTAGTTATTTGTAATGGGACCATCCCAAGTGACCTGTGTCATGGCTTAGGGAGGATGGGCATCTTTAGACACCAAGCCCTTCTGTCTAAGTGCGTGACTTTCAGGCGCCCTCTCCACTACACAGTCCCTCACTTAGGCGATCTACTTCATTTTGACCAAGTCAGTCCATCTTCACTCCCACCATGCCTCTGACATGCTATTTTTAAACTCTATAGGAGTTACTGGTTTTGCGTGCTCACGCCACAACTAGCTTCCCTCTCAAGTCCTCTTGTTGTTTGCCATGACGTTGCATCACTCTTCTAGATTTTCCAAATACATCATCACATCTGGATTTAGAAATATTTTTACCTCTCTCTCCCACTTTCTAATGCCTCCAATTGCTTTCTCCTTTCTGGCATCATGGGCACTGTGATGTGTAAGGGATAACCCTGTCTTGTTCATGGTCTTTCTGCTTCTTGAGCATTACAAACTTAGAATTCACTGCCTGCCTGATGCTGGAGCAACAGCTGCAGAGGCTTCTCCCTCCATGCATTAGGAGATATTTTTACAGAGCTAGAGATAAACTTTATGTGATGAAGGAAATAGGGTTCATACAATGCAGGTATTACATAACAGAGAGTAAGCTGGTAATAATGTAATTATTTAAATAATGAGGTTGGTAGATTCAGAGCCTTCCAAATTATACTTTGGGACTCCAATTACTTAGGATGACCCCCCTTCTACTGAACCATCCAGCTACTGCTGATACATACATACATATATATATATATATATATATATATATATATATATACTACTCTAAATATGATCTTTTTATAATATGTAAAATAGTTCTAAATAGAAATGATTCACTAAAACAGGATTAGCAATTCCTATTAGCTGAAATAAATTCTCATCTAAAGAGCCGCAGAGGCCCATCTAATCTTTTAGAGCTACTTGGGGATACTGAGGTTAGAAATGCTGAGGTTTTGAAGTGCTTCTTAGCATCTCCTCAAACTGTCCCTGTTCTAAACATTTGTCAGGCTTCCTATGGAGGGACAGTTGAAATACATATGTTTATTCCTGAGCAAGGAAATCACTAGGAGATCCACTGTGAAGATGTTTTCTTATGAATTCATTCTTGAGATTTCAATTAAAATTGTATTTGTTAAGCTTCTATTATATACAAAATACTGTACCAGACACAATTCAACACTGCAGGAGTTGACATTCTAGCAAATAGCTGAGAGAGGGGTCAAAAAGCTCAAAACAGAATAAAATAAATAGTTATAAAGGCACTAACGTTCTTCTGGGTTTGATTCAGAACATAGTATTGATTTGTTAAACATTTTGTTGGAAGTTTGCAATGGAATATAAAATGAAAAAGTTCACATTCTATTAGCAACTCAAGAATCTAGAATGCAACATTCAAACCAAAGCCTTTGTGATAAGTTCACATGCAAATTTAGAAATTTGCTAAATCCACTGTAAGCTGAGATTTGAATTCATCACAAAGAAAATAATTTTATTCTTCTAAATGGCTCCCAGTTACTATTGTATACAACAGCCAAACCTAAGAAAAAGGTACAGTTCTTTTTTAAATATTTTTTTTCATAACTTAAACCTAAGAATTGATCTTTAGATTTTACCCAGAAGTGTCTAAAACTAACTTTTGGTATTTAATAGAGACTCATTCTTTAGAATTGAAAACATGCCATTCCTTGTTCTGTGAAAATCTCAGCCTGTGAATATATTCTAAAATATATAATAAAAATATTTAGCAGAAAGAAAGAAGGAGGGCTATAGGTAATTGTAGTAAAAGAAGAAAGTTTTAATGAGAAAACAACACACAGGTTTTGTCCATCCCAGTCATCAGCACAGGCTGGATGCATCGATGGGTGGGGTGTGGAACAGGTGCTGGGAGCTTGGCATTGGAGTGGCCATGACAAGCCCCCTACACCTGTGGTTTCTGCATGTCGCTTACCGGGAGATGGAGAAACCAGGGAGTCTCAGTGGGGACAGGAGAGCCTGCATGTTTTTAAGGCAAACACGTCAGGAGTCAATACTGCTGGCCAGACGACCTTCAAGTTCTTGTGCTAGAGTTGCATCTCGGTCGAGGCCCACAGACTCACGTCTGTTGTACCACTTTCCCGGTGAGTCTTCTAACTATCCTCTGCCTCCGTGAACCCCTAGTTTTCTTAGAGTATGTGGTGAATAAATAAAACCACAGTCCTCCTTTTCCCACTCCCCCACGGATACAGAAATCTGAAAGGAGGAGAAATCTGTGGTCCTCCTCGCCTGATTTCATACCAGACTTTTTAAAAGTTTTGTAAAGAACATGACTCATGGTGACTCACCCTGGATGAGGTGAGTCAACATGATTTAGGATCTACTCACAAGATGCTGCACCACTTTTTAAGAAAAAAAAAAAGGGCTGAATTTTAAAAGGTTTTCGAGTGTCCTCATTTATAACGGGGTCGGTGGCTCTCCACTATTTCTCACACGTGGACAGGAGCTAGTAAATGCCACCGGAACCCTTAGGACAGGCATCTTACGTCCCACAGCTCTGCAAGTCTCTCGGTGTCCCGATTTTACACACTAGGAGACCCAGGCTCATTACAGATGTTTGCTCTTGACCGAGACAGCTCTGCTCGTGAAAGTCACAGAACCGGGTTTCAAACTCCCATCTGGTGTCATTCACCATGACGCTATGTCCCTTAAAAAAGCAAAGCCGAACAAGTGATGTCATTATTAAGAGCGTTCCTAACCACGGCACGGCTGGGACTCTTCCCATGCTGTAACCCGGCCTGGTTTTCTCTCTTCCCCCCGTACCTCTCCATAGGCTCGCCTCCCCTTCTCTGCCGGCTGGGGCAAGTTCTATTTCTACTCTCTTCTTTAACGTTTAATTTTTAGATACACTTACTTCGATTAAATGGATTCATACATTACTATGGAGATCCTTAAAAAAAGAACTAGCGTTTTTCAGAGTGCCCTAAACTATAAATGGATTAAAAATAATCAGGCCCTTTTGAATCTATTTTTACGAGTTTCCGATAGTCGTTTGTATGAATGTCACATAAAGACAATTCCTACAAATAACAGTATTTAGCATAATGGAGTGTTCTGTTCTGATTTTTGGCCAAGGTTTCTAAAGACCTTTGCCCTGATTTCACACAGCGATGCCCTCCATCTCTCTGACCTGGCTGAAATAGCATCCTCTATCTTTAAAAACAAGTGCTTCTGTTTAAAAAAAAAAAAAAAAGATTATGCCAGTTGTTTGCAGACCACATAATAAGGATGAATATGTCCATGAACCAGGGATATAAATTTTAAAACAGGATAGCAAAATACTTAATTTAATTCTGTATTTGCAAGTAATTATGCAAATAGTCTCTATTGAATTAAAGAATTCACTTATTAGTTGGAAAAAACACATTAGAGTTTATAAAGTTTCAAAAGAAACCCACTTACTTGTTCAAATTCATTCTTTTGAAATTCCTCAAAACCGAAGATGTCCAATATTCCAATATCCAAAGTCTGTGGGCTGAAAGTAAACAAAGAATCAGTGAGCAAGCATACTTAGACCTGCAAAAATTATGTTATGATCTTCCTAAAGAAATTCTTATAAATACAGGAGAATGAAGAACATGATACTTGGGTGTCAACTTGGAAGCAAGCAATGGGAGTACCTCGTGATACCCCTGCTTTCGATGTAAACTCTCTCTCCTGCCCTCTGTAGCCATCTTGGGAGGTCCGGCCACAGACATGGAACCTCAGAGTGAGTGAGGAAAGGGGGCAGAAAACCCAGAAGGTGGCGGGAGTCCTGACAGCCTGGATTCTGCAGGGAATGGGGGCAGCACGCACGGGGAGAGGGTGTGAGGAGGCTTCTTACAAAGAAAGCCCCAGATGATTCTGGAACGCTGGTCCCCTGGAAGGCGCACACCCAGCCCTCCCACACTGCAGCTCTAGATGCTCAGCAGGACCTGACTCTTGTCCTGATTTTCTGCCAGTGGGGGTGACGGTCCGTCGTCATTACGGATCGTTTCAATACCACTATCCTGGCTGATGCAGACACTTTCGTGGTTTGCTCCCCACTCGTTTGGTCCAAACTGCGCAACTGACATCCAACTCTCTTTTTGTACCTGTATTTGGTGCTCCCTAGCAGTACATTACCATAATATTTTAGGGTCTGTAATATGTCACTCAAATGACCAGTTTCTTTTTAAAAAGGTAATGATCCTATGATATCCCTTCTCTAAGATTACTTCTTGTAGATGGTACAAATAGCTTCCTAAGCAGGAAGGAGAGCATTTTATATATACGTTTCATATACATTTCACATGGCAGAAAATACAAAGCAGCAGAGTCGTCAAGTGGGTGCCACTAGGTAATTGATTTAATTTTTTAGAAGAAAAAATAGTGAGCTTTGTACCTCCCCCTGTATGCCCAAATAAACTCAATATGGATTAGAGAGATAAAATGTTATAGCAAGAAACTATAAAAATGCACAAGAAAACAAATGTGATCATTTTTTCTGCTTTCAGTTCTGAGAGAAATCAAAAGAAAATGTTTCAAAGTATGATGACACAAATACCAAATTCTTTGCAGGATAAGTTGTATAAATAAAACAAAACTATGTGAGGTGAGTATTATTTTAAGATGGAGCACTGGGTGTTATACGAAAACAATGGATCGTGGATCACCAAAAACTAATGATGTATTGTATGGTGACTAACATAATAAAATTTAAAAAAAAATAAAATGTGTTTTCTCATTCAGTTTCATAGATGTTTTCCAATCTGTTGGTCCACGTGTGCCTCCTTCCACCCTGGTGACTTCAATGTGCACAAGAAGATGCCCAGATGATGCTCATCACTTGGTAGTGATGGTGCTGAGGTGTAACATGAGATGTTGTTTTGTTTAGGGTGTGTGTGTTTTCCATGTAATGAGCTGCATTGTTTCTCTTGTAGGAGCTTGGTGACAAAGCTTGTCAGGTTTTGAAGTTGCTCAGTCTCAGGCAGGAATCCTGGTTCAGACACTTTTTAGGTGGACAACTTTGGGCAACTTACTTCAATTTTCTGCATTGCAGTTTCATCATCTATAAAACTGAGACAGCAAGTAATATTTGTCCACCTGGACGGCTGTTACAATTAGAAGTGATTAAAAACAGTGCTAGGACAATCGCTGGTAGACAGTTGCTTTTCTTTCTCCTAAAGATTTTTATTTATTTATTTTTATTTTATTTTATTTTATTTTATTTTATTTTAGAGGAGGGAAGGGGGCTCCATCCTACGACCCTGAGATCATGAGTTGAGCCGAAATGAAAAGTCAGACGCTCAACTGACTGAGCCAGCCAGGGGCCCCTGCAAGTTGCTTGGGCAGATTATAAATGTCAATCTGATTACAGATACTAAACAAATAAAACTTTAAAAAATTAGGATGAGAAAGATATTCCTATATACTTTTTTTGGGAGTTTAAACTGGTAGATTCTTGGGGCACCTGGCTGGCTCAGTCAGTACAGCATGAGACTCTTAATCTCAGGTCACGAGTTCGAGCCCCATGTTGGGGGTAAAGTTTACTTAATTTAAAATAAATAAATAAATAAATAAAATTGGTAGAGTCTTCTTAAAAAACAATTTGGTTATGCAGCAAAAAGCTTTGAAAATTTCGTATCATTTGAACCAGTATTTCCATATACAGGAAACTATACTAAAATGATTATCAGAAATGCAATTAAAGACTTACAAACGAGGATGTTCATCCTTATCTTAATTATAGTAACAACAAAAAGAAATAGCAGATATCCCACACTAAAGACATGATTAATTAAATAGCATGCATCCTATGATGGATTACTTTAGTGAATCTATCAAGTTAATAGAATGCAATATGTAAGTTCTATATAAAGAATAACCCCAATTATATATTCAGAAGACCTCGAAAGAACTATAGTCAGCCCAAGAAGAGGAGGCAGAAACACTTTTGTTTACTTCTTACTGTTCTGTTTTTTTCTAAGGTTTCTGTATTTTTATAACCAGTTAGTATTTAATTGATCTTGATAAAGACGCTGTGATGGCATGGGAAATGTTCTTGAACAACAAAAGCTAAAGAAAACTAAGCTGGAAACAAAATTTATACCATTTGTACACTGATGGGAACATAGTATAATTGCACCCCTGTTAAAAAATAAACCCACGACACAGAAAAAAGTAAAGTGCATGTAGGCAGGAGATGTCTTGGATGCTAGATCTAGAGGTGATTTCTTAATTTTGAAGTGTTCTATACTGGGTATTAATCTTTGCTTTTAAAAAATATATGAGGGAACACCTTTTGGGCACTTCCTGAGTTGGTGGGGAAAGGAACAATGACCTCAGGGCAGAGAGAGGAACGTGGAGCCCAGCAGGGAAGGCAGAGAAGGGCACCTGGTTTTCCTGCAACCCGCAGAGCAGCAGGGACCCCGGGGCTGGGGAGAGAGAGCAGCGTTGTGGCTGAAGTCCACGTGGTGGTGGCCGGTACGGATGTCTCCTGCCAACTTACACCAGAACCTCCCACTCGGACCTTGACTCCTTGCCTGATTCCCAGCCGACCCGGGCAACAGTGGCCCCATACGTACATCCCATCATGTTGCGGGAAGTTAGGAAAAAGGGCAAGAGCTGTGGGTGACAAGATGTCACACTACCAGTGTCCTTCCCCTTCTCGTGAGGATGGTGGCTTCGTGTGGCAAGCAGAGGAAGGATGCCAGGCCCCCAGGCGTGTCTGGGCGAGCGCACGTGCTAAATATTCCCGTTCAGACTAGGGAAAGTCCATGATTAACTGGCAATTTAGAATAGCATAAATGTGGTTGAAAGAGCACTCCCTTTTAATGATTTTTCCCCATATTTCACAGATGCTGGATTCCAAACTCTATCTGGTTACAAAATAAAAATGTTTTTAAAGAAAAAGAGGGGAAGAAGAGAAAAACCAATGTCAGGGGGAAAACGAATGCATTTTAAGGATTAATTTTGCAACTATCGACAGATCTGACGTGTTCATTTTTTTTCCAAAAATCTCTGTCATCATCCAGGACTGAATGAAGTCCGCGTCCATTATTACAATAGCTATGTTGGCGGAAGGGTCGTAAGGACTTGCAGCCAGCAGAATGCCCATGCTGGGTGGCACTCAGCATCGCTGTCATTTCTCTTACTGGTATTGCGACTTGCATTACACAGGCGTTTAACCCAACACCCAGTTTCTAGCAAGTTTCAAGCTGACAGAGGTCATCAGATCCACTAGGATTCAACCCCAAAGGCAAAATTAACATATTAATGAGATGGTCTGTTCGTATTCGGCCTTAGAATTCCACTGATGACTTTCCGGATGGTTCACAAAACTGGCTCACTTGCATTTACTTATTAGTAAAATACAATACCTTTTATATCAGACAAAATATTAAATGCCATGGCAATTGTCTGGTGTTGTTTTTGCCCTTGACGTGTGTTAGAATGGGAAGGGAGGAAGGTCCAAATTAAATAGAATGTCTATCTTGAAACATGGGTGTGCTAATTTTATTGGGGCAGAGAGGTCCGGTGGGATGCGCATGTCTGCTTTTGTCCTCGATCATCCCTAGGCAAGGAGACGAATTAGACAGTTGCCTAAATATTTAGTCAGTTCAGGAAATAGTTGAATCCTGCCTGGCATAACATGTTTAGATTGAGCCGGAGGTGAATCAGCCTCTTTGGCTGATCACTGACCTGTAGGAGCCCAGATGGCGTTAAGACTGAAATACAAAAGCACAGGAACTAGAGCGATCCTGCTGTCCAGACACCCTGCCCTCGGGGTCAGATGCACTTTCACAGAGGGTACTGGTGCAAAGTCCCTGAAGATGCTGGCCACGCGATGGCCTCCACCAAGTCTAGCACCAACATGCTAAAGCATTTACTTAACGTAATGGGCAAGGTGTCTCATCGTGGAGGCTCATTCTGCCAGTGCCATAGCTTGTCTGAAACTTGCAGGGTTTTCTCGAGGCTGTGAGAAAACACAGAGGGGGCGCTCCAGGGTGCATACTTTTGGGAGTTCCTCCCTTTTAGTCTTTGACCGAAGAAAAGCACGTGAGGCTTATCATTTTTTGCAAACATGTCGGAAATTAGGGAAAGAGTTTGCGGTTGCTGACAAGCTGAACTAGAAGCCGGGTGACGGGTGGGGGTGATGTTACCGAAGCAACTGTCCGCCCCCTTCTTACCCAGTGATACCACACACACACCAACGTGGCTCTGAAGCGCAGCCCTTCTTCACGCTCCTTCCCACTGGAAAGAAGTTAGGAAGTAAAAAGCTGAGACCTCTTGAGGTGAGAATTGCAGTTAATTAGCCTGGATATACAAGAAAGACTTGGGGTGAGGGTAAAACTCGGAGCTACCATCTTAGGGAGGAGTGTGTGCCAAGCACCATTAGAACATTTGAAACACCGGATTTCGTTTAGCCTTAAGAACTACCTTACACTGTACGTACAAGGATCCCCCCCTCCCATTTTACAGAGGAGAATACTGAGCCAGGACAGAGAAGGTTTAGGTTGCCCAAGGGCACACATTGGCCCTAGACAGATGCAGGACTGGAACACAGGCTGTCTAACCCTAGCCCCACACCTGTAAGCCCTGTGAATCACCACCTAAACCCGCTGTCACCTGCTGGTCCGAGAACCAAGTCTAATTCCAGCCTCTGGGAGCCAGGAAAGGAACCCTCTGCAAGCATATTTAAGAGCAGAAATAATACAAGTTCACTGAAACCCTCCTTATCAGTGAAAGCTCCCACTCACAGCTGAAAAGCATCAACACTTATACTGTTAATGAACATATGTCCTTCTTTATAAGCTGCATTTGTCACAGTGACACAGATGTATGTTTTGTTACCAGAAGCATCGTTAGAAACAAAAATCAACCCACCATATAATTTACTTAAGACCATAAGTAATAGTTCATATGAACTTTCACATTCCTGGTCTGAAACAACCGTCATATCAGAACAAAAGCAGACAATTTAAGCAAATTATGGCATCGCTGTTCCAAGTATTCAACAGTTATTAAAAGTGATGCTTAGGAAAAATAGAAATATGGATAGATAGTTATAATGAAAAGAGCCAGATAAAAACTATATGTATTGAATATGGAGTGACTAGAACCCTCAGACATTGCTGGGGGTAGCTTACATTTGAAATCTGGAACACGGTTTGGCTTCATCTATTAAAGCTAAACACAAGCCCATTGAATGACCCGCAAGTTCAGCTCGTGGGCACGAATTGGGGGGGGGGAGGCAGTGACGGAGGTGTGTGTCCACTTAAAGACATGCACAAGAATATCCGTGGCTGCTTTATTCATATAGTCAAAAACTAGAGACACCCCAAGTGCCCACCAACAGTAGGACAAGTAAGTCAGAGTGCTCTGTCCAGACATGTGTTTACAGAGGAATACTCCTCAGGGATAGAGTAAGAAGGAACCACTGCTCTACTCAACATTGTGGATGCCCCTCTCCTACCCAATATTGAGGAGCAAAAAACCAAAACAGTAAACGGGCATGACAGATGCCTGCCAGAGTGCTGCAGAGATCCTGCCCACCAGTCCCGTGTACAGGTCACACAGACACGTTGCATGGGTCAAATCTACTGAGCTGTATATAGAATATGTGCACTTTGGCTATGTTCTACTTCAGTAGGCCAGGAAAGAAGTGTGTGCATGAGGACCATGACTATGTGTGAGGACAGAGAGATCACTAGGTGAATGTTTGTCGAATGAGTAATGTTCAGATGGATGTTTTCCTTGTTGCTGCCAAGGCTAACGATGTTAGAACAGTGTCCCTTCTCCTCGTAAACTCTGGCTGCTCCAGGAGGCTCAAGTCCTGTTTATTAATATAGAGACATTGGTAGGGAAGACAATTACAAAGGCTTGAGTGGCCCAGAGGTTAAGGAAGAGATGGAAATATATTCTTCAAGGACTTGAATATAATTAGTTGTATTTATCCCATTATTGTTTTCATTCACATTTGAGATTTCTATCTATCTCCCTCCCTTATCTGCTGACTCCCTTGGCAAAGACCTACTGCTCTTTGAAAGCAGAGTTGCATTTCTTGGGGATGCGTTCGGACCCATGACTTTAGCCCCTCCAACAAAAATACCAATTCTCTGAATAACTGAGTCAGAGAGAATCTCGGGAAAGCTCCTTGCTGTTGATGTACGTTGGTATAAGGAGGGTGATGGATTTACTTCAGAGCACGCATCAACCTAGGGAACACGCCATGCCTGAAAGCTTTTTGAAAAAGCAAAGCGAGGTAACTAAATGAAATCAACACAGCTGTAGGTTCCTTGGGTTTCGCCCTGTGCTCTCAGAGTCGGTGAGCAGCTACATCATCCTATATGCCATACAATAACAAGAAGTGTTATAGCCATATGCCTCTAAGGTGGGCTCCTTCCTGTATCATTGTATTTGGACTATCTTTCCTAAATTGACAAGTGTCAAAATAAAAGCCTCCTTGAGGATGCAGAAATTCTGTAGCTGATTTGTCTTTTCAAGGAAATGCTTCTTCCAGTCTCAGATCAAGAAGACGGATACCTCTCCTTCCCTTTCAGTCTGTGTCAGTTGGTAGGAGATTGTGAGACCCAGTGGGGTTCGGGAGATGCACACCACAAACGGGTCCATGCCTCTCAAAGAGAGGACAGGCTCGAAAGGACAGTGAGCTCTGAAGGTGTGTTTGTAGCACACATTTTGGCTTTTAATAAGCCTAAGGTTCACAGGGGCAATGGTGAGTCGGATACATGCCCAAGGTCAGTCAGAGAGCGCTCGGGACAAAACGCAGGGAAACTCAAGCGGTGTGAAACCCCATTAGGTGAGTCTGGTCTGGAAGGCGGAGCCAAGTCAGGATTCCCAGTAAGGGTGGGTAATCCAGGGAGGTCGGGTGGGAGTAGTTCCAGACCCCATCAAACTCCTTCATCTGCAATGTTTGTGATCTTCAAACTATGATGACTAATGGTGGGAAAGGGGCCCCCCTGTGTGTGAACTGTCCTATGCGAATGGATGGACAGATGCCAATAGGTGCACGCCAGGAGTCTAGACTGTCAGTGGGGACCTCGTCCTTCTCTGGGGCTTGGACTTGTTAGGGTGGAGCCACTGGAAGAGGTAAGCTAACAAGGTCATGGGGAGGAGTATTTATAGGTGCAAGCGATCTGCAGGTTTTAAAATTCACCTATTGATGACGTACTACAAGTTCTAGTAAGACTCAGGGATTCACTGAATTTGATGCATTTTAGCCTCACTTGTGTAGGGGAGGGCCGATTCAGAGCTCGCCCAGACTTAGGCACACGGCAGGGACCAGGATCTGAGAACGCAGATTCGCATCAGGGCTCAGAACTGGTGCATCATCATTCTTACCGTATCCTCTGGGCTAGAGCAAGTCCTAAGAGGAACTCAAATTCAAAGGGAGGGGGAAGAGACCTAACTCTGGATAAGAGAAGTGTTGAAAGTCAGGGACGCGGAGAAGAATAAAGAACTGGGACCGTCTTTGCAATCTACTAAAGCCTCTTCTCTTGAGAGTGGCTTCTAACTAAATTATTTATTAGTTCATCCACCTTTGCAGTGAATATATACAGAACACCTCATTTTGCAAGCACTGTGCAGGATGTTAAAAGCCCAGATACAAAAAAGCAGAGAACAACCTTGCTCTTGGGAACATGTTCATACATAGATATTTTAAACTTTAAATAATAATTTTATTAGAAATAAAGAAATTTGGACACTTCGGTGGCTCAGTCAGTTAAGTGTCTGCTTTTGGCTCAGGTCATGATCCCAGGACCATGAAATCGAGTCCCATATTGGGCTCCTTGCTCAGCAGGGAGCCTGACTCTCCCTCTGCCTTCCACTCTCCCTGCTTGTGCTCTCTCTCTCTCTTTGACAAATAAATAAAATCTTACCAAAAAAAAGAAGTCATCTATATTTCAAAAGGTTAATTTAAAAATTTAGTTTTCAAACTATGCTTTCTTATCACTCTGCTGACAGTCTTCAATGTGGGAGAGGTTTTGGGAAAAACTCAGGTTTCTATCTTGACCTACTGGGGTTCATACCTTAAGTCCATCACTTCCAGGCTGTGTGACAAAGGACACTTACTAAACCTCTCTGAATTCCAGTTTCTTTATCTAAAACAGGGAGACCACCATACCTACCTCATGGCTAATGTCAATATTAACTGCAATAATCCTCAGCTCAAAGCCCAGCTCATTTATAGGTAATATCCAATAAACGATAACCTCGATAATTGTGTCCTTTTTTTCTTTCTTTCTTTTTTTTTTTTTTAGTGCACCTTTATCACATATCACATCTGCACAGAAGCCAGGCTTCGAAATGTATTTTTATTTTTTTTTAAAGATTTTATTTATTTATTGGATAGAGATAGAGAGAGGGAGAGCACAAGCAGGTGGAGTGGCAGGCAGAGGGAGAGGGAGAAGCAGGCTCCCCACTGAGGAAGGAGCCCGATGTGGGGCTCGATCCCAGGACCCTGAGATCACGACCTGAGCTGAAGGCAGCCGCTTAACCAACTGAGCCACCCAGGCTCCCGGAAATGTATTTTTAATAAGATGGTGTGAAGCGAGAAAAGTTAAAGCATGGAGCCAACAAAAACTAAAAATGTCAAAAAGCACATCCTTCTCGATTAGAGAATTATAACAGAAAAAGGCAAACGCTATTGAAATGGTGGTGCTGACATTTCCTCCCTGGTGTTTTCTACACGGTGAGGCTGGGTCACCGGGAGCCAGAATGGGACATTCTGCTCTCGTTTCTGAACACTGCAGTACTATTTAGTCGGTTAGACCTGCCACGATGCTCAAATGACAGGCACAGAGGAGCATAATAAATACAGATTTGGTTAACTCTGTTGGGAGCAGAACAGGTTATCAGAGGGTTGAAAAGAGGCCAAGTGCATTTCCCCAGTTAGAAATGAAACAAGAGAGTGGGCATGGCTAGCAATGCAATGAATTTTATCCTTTGTATAAAATATACAAGCTTTAGCCTCTATATTCTGGGCTCAAGAAAGAGCTCGAGAAATAGAATGCTAGAAGGTTTTTTTATTAGCCTTATAAATCACCGAATTTCTTAAACATTTTGTGGAATATATTTGGGTCTCCAATAATATTTGCAAATCATACGATAGTTATTATCAAAAAGGAAAAACAACTCCTGTTTGATACTAAAAATGTCATATTCTCATAGTTATGACAAATCTCTTTTTTCTTCCATCTCCTGAAAACATGTACTTAAAGAAAAGTACATAGTTATTTATTGGTTCAATAAGCTGCACTGTTCTTGAAAAAATTTATCACATTATCATGATTAATATTTAAATTTAACCATTATTATGTCCATAGTATCTGGTAATTTTTATAACAAGGGTAGTAAAATTTTAAACGTTATTTTGTATTTATTATGTGGTAATTTAAAATTATTTCCGAGCATTTTAATATACCTGATGCCTTAGTAAAACTTGAATATTTTTCATTCCTCTTGATCCTTCTATTTGAAAAAAAAAAACGGGTCTCAAAAAATAATGAAAAACAAATGTACAATTACAGAGAAAAAGTTCTTAGCTCTTCAGGAAATCATTATACATATGGGTGTTTTGGTAAGGAAATGGAGCAGAAGGAGAATTATTTAGAAAGCAGGTTTGTCTCAGATATTTTGCTAAATTGTGTAGTTCTGGTTGTCATGGCAATAGCACTATGATTTAAATAAGTCTATACAGAAATAGAAGTCACTCATACTATATTCATAAGAATCAAAGAAATCTCATTATTTAATGGGGAAAAAAAAAAAAAACTCCCCAGTTTGGATGAGGGAGGGAAAAACATGGTGTGTCAAATTTATTTTTTCTGACAAACTGTTTGTTATTTTATCTGTGAAACAGCATAAAGACAAAATATTTAGAACTAAACAACAAAGGGAGCATTACATAGTAAGCGTCTGGAAGATGCTAGGTCCTTGGGAGATACGTTATAGACTTGGGGTCAGCAAAAATCATCGAAAAATAAGAGACAAACATTCCACTCAGGAAGTCAGGGGGGAAAAAAAAGAGCAAAATTCAAAGAAAGTTGCAACAGGGATATAAGGAAACTTCAGGACTTAGTAAAAGGAATAACATAAATGTGAGAAATGGGAAAAAAGGATTTTTTAAGATAAATAATTCTTACATGCAAGTTTCAAGCAAGATTCATCAGTGATATTGGCGTAAAGACATAAACACCAGGCACATCAAAAAATTATCAAACTACAGCTACAGGAGAGATTGAAGGATTATAAAACAAAGCTATGATTCAATTGGTGAGTATTATTAAATTATTAAAGTGGACAATTTTCTAGAAAATATAAATGACCCAAAAAAGAGACAAAACAATCTGATTAGACCTATGAACTTTAAAATAATTAGTATTCAAAAGGCAATCCACCTTCCACCTCCCCAAAAGATTTTAGAAAGACTTGCACCAGACATTCAAGGCACCTATCATCCTCATTTAGCACAAACCAATTTAGAGAGGAGGAATCAGATGAAGCTACCCAATTTACTCTTTCACATAAACCTGACAACAAAGGATTGTGTAAGAAAACAAATAGAATCTCTTCTCACTAATGTAAGTAAATGTAAACATTCTTAATAAAGACTAGAAAACTGAATCTAGGACATCATGACCAAACAGAGTTCACATTATAAAGGAATTATTCAACATAAAAAAATCCACATCAATATAATTGCCACATGAGCAAAAAAAAAAAAAAAAAAGAGAGAGAGTTACAGTAATCTTAATACGTAGAGGAAAAAAAACATAAAACTTAGCATCCATGGGCGCCTGGGTGGCTCAGTTGGTTAAGCGACCGCCTTCGGCTCAGGTCATGATCCTGGAGTCCCTGGATCGAGTCCCGCATCGGGCTCCCTGCTCGGCAGGGAGTCTGCTTCTCCCTCTGACCCTCCCCCCTCTCATGTGCTCTCTCTCATTCTCTCTCTCTCAAATAAATAAATAGAATCTTTAAAAAAAAAAAACAAAAAACAAAAAACTTAGCATCCTTGATTGAAAACAATCAGGAAAGATTATCTCCTGGAACCCTAAGTAAACAGATTACCTAATGGCAAATATTTAGAGACACTACATTAATTTGGAAACAAGATAAGAATATACACTATCACCACAAACTATCAATGTTGTACTGGCAGTGCTAGCCAAAGCAATAAAAGAAGAAGAAGAAATAAGAGACATGAGAGACAAGAGAAAAAAGGTGATTATGATCATTTACATTAGAAAATAGTAAGATATTCCACAGGAAAATTATTAGAACTAATAAGAAAAGTCAGCAGGGTTTCTAGATAGAAGATCAACATATGAAACGCAAGACTGAAAGTCCCAATAAACAAATTAAAATGCGATAGAAAAATAACAACAAAAGTACAAAGTACATAGAAAAAAATAAAATAAAAATGTTCAAGAAATTGATAAAAAAATACAAACATTATTTAAGAAAAAAACCATGAATAAATAGAAATATAGATCATATTTATGGAAGAAAAGAATCAATAATCTAAAGAAGCCAATTCTCCTCATATTAATCTATAAATGTATTTCCAGTCAAAATCCCCAAAGAACTTTTTTATGGACTGGGTCAAAGTGATTATAAAATTCATATGCAAAAATAAAGATTCAGAGATAACCAAAACAAATAAGAAAATAAAAAGTTATTATGAGAACTTACTTATTAAAACAATATATTACTGACACAGTTTTAGTGAAATAGATTAAAAATCAGGAGGGGTGAAAAAACATTTCTAATAATTGGGGATAACTGGGGATAGGAACCATGGAATATTTGACTAAAAATATAACATTATATCAATGGTTCATATAAACAGAAGTTCCTGATGTACTGAAATCTAAGGATTTTAGGAGGAAAATGTAAGGTGACTTTGAAGTAGGAGAAGGACGTCTATGATAGGGCCCTAAAGTCAGACAACTGAGCATCACTGAACAAATCTCACTGCACATCTCTCCGTGCACATCACCAGGGGTTGGGGCAGAACCTGCCACATTCAGCCTCATTTGTAATCAGGGAAATGCAAATTAATGCTCTCCCTATAATCCTGTCACTAAATATATACCCAGAGGAAAATTCTAAACATGTATCTCAGGAGATACGTACAAGGATGCAATACTGTGTATAATTAAGAAAAAAAGAAAGAAAAGAAAAGATACTTAAGTGCCCCTTGAAAGGGAAAGAGATGAGAATATTGTGGTTTTTTTTCATTGAAGGGCATTAATGCAGCAGTTAAAAAGACTGAATTAGCTCTTTCGGTATCAATACAGATAACTCTCAAAAGTCGTATGGATTTAAAAAGGGAAGTGCTGCATAAATGCACTGTGTGATAGCATTTCTTCAATCCTTAATGGCTCACAATGTTATAGATTTGTAATAAAAAAAAAAACACAACACCTACACAAACAAAAAAACAAACTGTGGGAAATTTATACTGAATTGATGACACTGTTGTCTCTGGGGTGGAAGGGGAGAAATGGATCTATGTTGGTAAACAAAAGGAACTTGAGCTTTCAGCAGCAATTTCCTCTTTCTTCTATGTTAATAAAAATCCGAAACAGAAGTGGGAAATGTTAGCAGTGTTAATTCTAGATAGCAGGTGAATGAGTGACTTGGCTATACCCTTCTGCACTTCTCTTGATTAGTACATCTGCCCCCACCTCCAAAAAAAGACCGTTAATGAAGAAAGATATCATATGTTCAGTGGGGAAAAAAAAAAAACAGGATAAGTCTATTTTAATTTTCCCACAAATGCACAGCAGGTGTTTGAGTATTTCTGTGAGACATTTGAGAATTAATAAGTTCATTTTTAAGAATTAAGTACTTTACATTATAATTGATAAAGTAATGTACAAAATATCATCGTACCAACTCTTAATTACTGATGAACTGATGGTCTAGAATTTTAGATTATCTTTCTTGCAGATACCTTTTTGATTTGTAATATCCATCAAAGACTTTATATCTCTATAATCGTTTCAATAAATTGTTAAGGGAGAAAACTGAAACTAGTAAGTAAACATTTGGTTTTTAATCGGTTCATTTACACCTTCAATCCTTACTTCAGAAGCGAGTTTCACTTTGTTCCCAGTTTTGTGTCCATAAAGGAGGACAGCTAATCTCTGTGAACCTTTTTGAACTTCAACAGGAATTTATAAAATACATAACAAATGAGAGAGAAAAAGAGAGAATGAGATTTTACTTAGGATTCTCAAGTGAGTTTCACTAGATCATATGGTCAGATGTTTTCTTAGGGAAATTACCAACTTATCAAAATAACAGTGAAAAAACATTTACTTTCTAGACATTTTCTTCTTACTCCATTTTTCTATCACCATTTCTATCATTTACTTCATCCTCAAAAAAAAAAAAAAAAACAACAAAAATGGAGGGGCATTTCAAACTCTCCCTATGATTCCTCGAGCGTTATGGGGAAGATGTGTGTGGTTTGGCAAAGAGATTTAAATTATTTTTAATATTCCTTTGCTCTGCAAAGGTCACTGAGCCCTGTCCCACCCCACATTGTTGAGAATCCCTACGGATCATCTAGTCGATAGTCCCAAAGAGCAGAAAACATTTAAATCTGGAGCCAGGTGATAATCGTACAAGTTCTCTTCCATACTTGGGCGGGGGCTGGTGGAGCACAGATGTTCTCAAAATTCATGTTCCTTGTTTTCAATAAAATCTTTCCTACTCATCGGACTCAGGAAGGAGGAAGGCACAGCCTGTTGTAAGCCTCCAGTTGTAGGGAATGATGGCAAGGCCTCAGCTAAAGCAGAGGTGACCTTTCTGTGGGTAGCGTGGCAAGGTCATGACACTGTCGGAACCTTTTGGGATTTTCAAGTCCCAGGGATGGACAATTCTCACCACCCGGATGCTCCCCATGGCTGCCACTCTGGAGAAGATTAATCTTCCAACTTGTAGCTCAAAGACTCACCCTCCCCAAACTGACCTTGTTTCCTTGCAAAAGATAAAACAAATTAAACTTCCGTAAGAACCATTTATAAACATTATGGCTACATCCCATAGCCTTTTACAAGTTCTTTTAAAAAGTCATAGGTTGCACCTGACATTTAAAAGAAAAAAAAAAAAGTCTTCTGGTTAAATAATTTAAGAGCAATGTAGAACAATATAATCACACACAGCCCTGCTTGGAATTTAGGTTTATGCATCGTGTAGAACAGAAGGAGCAGGTGAGGAAGTCATGACAAATCCCCCTCACAGAAAGCAAACCAACAACCTACAGACGGGACTTGGAAGTGTCATATGACGGTAGGTAAAGCAGAGATGATCTGTGCAAACAGTGCAGGTCTGACCTGTAATCCAAAAGAGATTTTTAACGGCTGGCCTGCTGTGCAGCAGAAAGATGCTCTGCCCTCAGCTGCATTCAGGCCCCCTAGTACCTCGTAACCCAACTTTCTGACTCCCTGTCACTGATGGACGAGAGATCCTTGACAAATACTCGGTTACAGCTAAACATCGAATCTAGGATACCTAATCTTCCAGAATAGATTCATATGCTTACTGTCCTATTAGTGTTTTTAAAATTGTTACTCATCTATTAGAAGGTACCTCAGGGTATGTTTTTTAAAAAATCATGGATTTCATCTAATATTTTAAAAGATAATTTTTAATTAAAAAAAAAATCTCAACAAAATCATTACCAAAAAAAATTGACTTAAAAATCCTCAAGAACTACCAGGGGACTAGGAACCACGCTGAAGGTATTAAATTTTTTCATTTCTTTAATCAACAAATTAAGAAATTATTACAGCCCAGGCACATAGATTTTGTTTCGCTGGGTGTGGCCTATTAATCCCCAGGAATTATGTGAGGGACTGTGTGTGTGTGTGTGTGTGTGTTTATGCTATTCACCGGATTCTCAAATGAGACCCTGACCTAAAAAAAGACACTATAACATTTCATAAGTACATTAAGTGCTACCTGATTGCATCAAGGAGAGATAAATGGGTAATCACAACAAACTTGCCTACAGATTCTATATAAACAGGAAAGATATTACTTTCTACTCAAAATCCTTGGAAATCCAACAAACATGTACGTGTATATTCAAAATTAATAGTTTATGAACTGAATTCTTAGCAGAACAAAACTAAGGAGAATTCCCCAATAAACTTAAGCCATATATCCAGTTGACCCCATTAATCCACTGTATTTTCATTTCAGAGCACCAAGGTAGAGATCGTCCCTCTCTGCCATTCACTGAGACAGTCTTCAGACCCAGTACAGATTATCCAAAATGCTGACATGGGTTTCTTTTTTAAACCAGCCTGCAGAGCACTCCAAAGCTATAATTATATTTTCCCTACAGGAAATATTTGTTCTCTCTAATTAAGGAAGAATAGCACGTCTCATCTAATGAAGGAGTGCGATTTTTCTGAAGATGAACATTAACTTGCTTGTTACAATGTAACCCAGATTTTCTATGTTCATTTGGATGCTCACATCCTTTCCGATGTTGTCAGATGCTGGAGCGGAACGGACTCGCTTGGCATCATGACAGCACCTAAAATTTATGTCCCACTGGACGTGCTCCTCTCTTCTCATTTCAGAGAGCGTGTCTTCTGCTGCGACACTCGGGGAAGCTGCCCCCACGGCGGATACCACCGTCCTCTGCAGTGACCCCAGCCAGACTGCTGGGGAGCACACGGGCCATTTGGTGACCCTGCCAATGGAAATCTTTCTGGACATCTAGCATGTTCCATGCTGACTTACAGAAGGATTTTTCCTTACTATCAAAATGTGTGACTTTAGAAGCAGGGTAAGATGCAGAAAACATCCTACTGATGATTTCGGGAACCAAACCATTGAATTGATATGTGAATTCAAAGGACAAAAAAAAGAAAAGAACAGAACTCCTAAAGAAAACTTCAACTTCTCTCTAAAATAGTCTGGCTTTCTTTCTCACTGGTGTATCTGTGTAACACCTCCGTCTCTTACTCAGACCCACACTACACGTATCCTGGGTGGGAGAGGAGACATTTAACAGTGTGAGCAATTTCACAAGTGATTTCTTCTCAACCGCTTTCTTTTCTCTCTCCATAATCAATCTATGGATGGAAGGACAGACTCTGGACATTTCTCGGGGTGGTGACCCCCTACCTCCCCAGGAAAAACAAGATGGCTTTCACATTTAAAGCCTGGAGCCTTCATTCCAATCTGACCCCATTCTCCCACCTGTCCCCAGGTGCCCAGAGGGGCCCCTCCAGAGCACCAGCTCCCTGCCCCCAACGTCTCCTCTGCCTCAGCCAGAATCCATCCAGGCGCCACACACTCACCTGTCCATGGAGCTAGCATCCTGCCATGTGAGTTTTTCCTCAAGGAACCCCTACTTCCTGGGAAATATGGCATCTAAGCCACGTGGACCTCATTTTTGCAACCATCAAGGAGCGCACACTGCACTCTGGACTAGCCAGGCTCTCTGCAGGTGAGTCACGGATGTGTCAGCACAGAAAGGGACAGAGGATGGAAACTGACTGATGCAAATCCACTGTCACCCACTTATTACAAAGACACTGAGCAAAGAGAAAACACCTCTCAGGTCCAGGAGTGTACGTGATAGGCGACATTCCTATTTCTAAAGAACAACATATTTCCTCTATTTGCCACTCCCTGAAACACACAAAGTCACTGAACCAAAATTCAACGGAAAAGACTAGACCATATCCTGCCTTCCCAACGTGTCGTCCATCTGCATCTCTTTGGATCCCTGCATCTCCACAGACAAATCCCCAACCAGGAAGCCTTCTTTCCAGCCACACCCACCGGGATTTTAGGGATTTTACCCAAGCAGCCATTCCCTCTGTGTCTGGCACTGAGCAGACAACCTGGTGTCCTCTCATTATCCTCAGATAACCCTGGACACCAACCAAAGTTCCCGGAGGAACCGGGAGGGACAAGCTTGGATACCCGAGGACTCAGGATGAAAATGAGTCAAATGAACTGTCAGTTTCGGTGTCTGAAGACATCTGGGGGGAACTCTTCCCAAGTTTCTGTAAGTCACTGAAGCCGAATGTAATTAATCATAAAATTTTTAAATGTTTATGTTCAGCTTAAGTAAAATATTGTAAGAACGTAATACAGTATAAGCATATTTAAGAAACTGAAGGCTCGGTACAAGCCCCCAAATCTCCATATGTATGCTTGAAACTCCATTTATTTACTGCATATATTTGCATGCCAAATTGCGCTGACCAAAAATGTGGATTTCAGAACAAGCAGACATAAATGAATGAATGAACAAACGAATGAAGGAATGAACAAATAAATAAGCAGGTAAATAAATAAAGTGTACTGTCCATACCACTCTACCGCCCGGCCTCTTCTCCTCCACCTGCTAACCTTCTTCAACTCTCCATCTATATATTCGTAGGGTGTGTCTAATGGTAAAAAGGAACATGCTCCACAGGTTCTATTTCTCAGCTGGCCTCAGGAACATAAACCATTGTATTCGGAACGCATGATGAAAACCAGTGAAATAAACTGCAGGTTTCAGCGTCCGAGACATTTGGGGAACTGTCCCAAAGTTCCCCCAACCCCTCTGCTGCTCAAGAACGTCTGAAAGCAGCCAGGTCCAACTCTGATGAAGGCGCCATTTCAGGAACAAGTAGTCATTTTAAATTTAACATTGCCAATTCAATCCTCAGTGTTGCATTATGGAACAAGTCCAAGTTTAGGAATTGCAAAAATTATTTTATCATTTTTTTAAATCAAGGTATTTATTATTCATTCTACTTTAGTTAGAATCTCCAACGTTTAGCTCATTTCAGAATCACACGGATGATATCCTTTACACAAGTTAAGTGCAGTTTAGAGCCTGTGTTTTGGTTTAAAAATTATAAAAAGTGAGTAATGAAAATGTCTGCAACTCCTCAAGGCACCGTTCCATTCGTGAGTCCTTCTCTGCCCTCAACCCAGAGAAATCTTGCCCAAGATGCACACCTGGGAAGGTGTGGGGACCAGCCCACTCTGCTATGAGCCTGTGTTGAATGGACTGCCCCAAGCATGGGGGACATGTGGGAAATGAATGAATGAATGAATTAATTAATGAACGAATACCCTTCTCACCCCCTGAGGACTGCAGAAGGAGAGGTCCAGCATGGGAATCTATGAGGAGCCAGGAAGGGTCAGGGATAACCATCCTCCAGCTATCAGAAAGCCAAGATATCCCTCACTTCCCTGTCCCTTCCCCCATCTCCCATGCCAACCTCATACTCTTCCTGGAAGGCAGTCCCTACCACCACAGGCCCAGCGGCAGGAGAGAGGACTCTCATCTTGAGACACTTTTAATTTCTGTTCCAACTGGATATTAGGGGACTAGCGGATTCGCAGAACTGTAATTTGTGAGCAGAAATGTCTTGGGACCTACCACTGTTTTTTCCCAGGGCCTTAACATATTCTCCTCATATAATACTCTTTAAGGGAAGGTGAGGCATGAGAAGAACATGTGTTTTCATGACACCACAAATCACACTTTGTAATAGGGTTGTTACACCAAAGTAAGTAATAATACTACAGGTCTGAAAAGCTGTGGACAATTTTACTTATGCTGACACAATAAAAGAAATACTTTCTTGTGGGCCAACATAATACTGTCCATAACGTTGCCTTTTCAGATGAAAGATAAATTCAATGTGTCTCCCTACTATCTTTTTCAAAAGGTTTGTAATTTTATTTTATTTTTTTAAAGATTTTATTTATTTATTTGACAGAGAGAGACACAGTGAGAGAGGGAACACAAGCAGGGGGAGTGGGAGAGGGAGAAGCAGGCTCCCCGCTGAGCAGGGAGCCCGATGCAGGGCTTGATCCCAGGACCCCGGGATCATGACCTGAGCTGAAGGCAGATGCTTAATGACTGAGCCACCCAGGTGCCCCTCAAGCCAATCAACTCTTAAATAAAACACTCACATCTTGTTAAGTGGAGATACTTGCCCTGGTCCTGGGGTTTCCTTCCATGAGAGAAGCTCCACGGGCTATAACTCTCCTGGCCTCTGCAGGAGGGCTTCCTCCACAAGCGAGCAGGAGGCAGCCCTGGTAGGAGGCTTGGAGCCCTCCTGCCCGGGGCGGCTACCCCCCCAGTGCTGACAGGGCCCACATGAAAGCCAGCCTGCATGACAGCGGAGGTCAGAAGCAGCTTGCCCGCACTCGGGGGCACGTCCCGGGTCTGCTGTCTCCCCCAATCCACAGAACCGGTGTCTTGGCTCCTAACGCCTTACTCCACTGTCTTATTTCTCAACCGATTACGAATCAAACATGAAGATGAGCGCCGACAGATAATGTCCCCCAAAGACCATGAAAGCACTTGGATGTGTGAGGACGGGAGGCGGCAGCAAGCCCGTGAGCCGATGCTGGGCAGACGTGCCGGGACAGCCACCGAGGCTGTCACGACCGGGCAGGGAAGAGGGGTATGCCAGCATCAGGGAACACCGTATTAACCTTGTGTACCCCTCACTTCAGAGGCCAAAGTGATAGTTTAGAGAAAGAAATGTCCCAGAAAGCAGTTAACACACCACAACTCTGATTTGTGTAGGAATTCTCAGAGGGAGGTGCATCAGGAGGGGGAAAAAAGGAGCAGGACATCCACGCCTCACAACTTCCTAGAGCTGCCATTGCTCCTGCAATAACGTGTGTTGTTCTTGGCTGTTTAACAGAATTTCTTCTGAAGGTAGTTTATATGTATGCACTTTGTGAACACTAAAGTTTTAAACAAATGAATATATTATATCATTATATCATATATACATTCTTATATATAATATATAATATATACATATACATATTATGTACATATATAATACAAATTATCATATCATATACATAATCATTTATAATAGTTATATATTAAATAAACTATTACAACAATAAGATGATTATATGATATAATTATATATGTACGATATAATTTATGTATATAATATGTATAAACTATTATAAATTATATATCATGTATAGTATATATTATACATTATATAATATGTATGTGTGTATATATATATATTATTATATATTGTATATTATATAGAGGGTTTTGATATATGATAAAATACACATTATATATAATGCATATGATGTAACACATTGTATATATTGGTTTTGTTGCTATTTTTATCATTATTCCTTTTTTGCCTACTTGGACCAAATTATTGTCAACTGAGCCTAATAAATAAAGTTTGAGTGTGTTTCAATTTCTGGAGTGCCCTGACCACAAAGCGTGTCCCCTGAATGAGAGCTTCCCCAGCCTGGTTGGTCCCCAGCCTGTATGGACATTAAAACCACAGCCTGCCACAGGCTGGGAGACATCCACACTGCAATCTTACTGGCTTGATTCTGGCCAAGCAAATACTGCAGATGCTTTGGTTCATCATAATTAACTAATCATCACCATCTCCCACATTATACCTCAGGCTTTTAACTTAGAAGTGACCCTATTTAGAATCTAGGTAGAGAAAGTAACATCTTTTAAAGTGTATAATATTATTAATATTGTACCTATTTTGCTGTAATCCAGGAAATGAGTTCAGCATTCCAAGAACAAACATTTCATCTGATTCAATTTCACTTGTTTTCTTTTAATAACTTGTTAGAGTACATCTTATTTATAGTTATTCTCTCTTGCAAAATTTACCAAAAAAAAAAAAAAACCCCACAAAAAACAAATGTAGTGTGAAAAATACTCCCCATCAACATCAAGAGTGCTCGCCAACTTGAACCATGGGGATACACATTTCTTACATAATGGTTTTGACATGATTACACATTTCAAAAAAATGGAGGATTCATAAACAATCAAAGCCTAAGTTTATCCAAATTTTGAGACCTCTCTGAGACTTAGGAAATGGGTCTGTAAATCTACAAATCCTTCAGCTTTCCATGAATTTCAATGAGTTAGAAATACTGCAAACATAACCTTTTTTTGCAGTATTTTGGGATTTAAATTTAGGTTTGGGTGACCCCGGGGAGAAATGGGAGAAAAACATGGGAATTACGACTCATCTGAGGATACTATGTCTTCTAAGTTAAACTTCTAATACATTAAATCATTACTTATTTCCTGCTAATCCCTGTCCTCATTCATTTGCTTGGTAAAGAATTTTAATAAACAGCACTAACACCATAAATTTACATACTGACCCAGTGACAATGTTACCACTGAAAGGGAAACAATATGCTTTCCAAGGTTTATATTTGTATATTTTTCTGTGTGTGTGTGTGTAGTCAAATATCGAGGCTACGTATAAGTTTTTCCAGTTATATAAATTTAAGGCTCTGTAAGATTTAAATGCCAAATGGAGGGGTGCCTGGGTGGCTCAGTCAGTTGAACATCCGACTCTTGATTTCAGCTCAGGTCGTGACCTCAGGGTCCTGAGATCGAGCCCTGCTTTGGGCTCTGTGCTAAGTGTGGCGTCTGCTTAAGAGTCTCTCTCCCCCCTGCCCCCTCCCCCCACCCCTGCTCATGTGCGCGTGTGCTCTCTCTCTGTGTCTCTAAAATAAATAAATCTTTTTTAGGGGCGCCTGGGTGGCTCAGTTGGTTAAGCGACTGCCTTCGGCTCAGGTCATGATCCCGGAGTCCCGGGATCGAGTCCCGCGTCGGGCTCCCTGCTCGGCAGGGAGTCTGCTTCTCCCTCTGACTCTCCTCCCTCTCATGCTCTCTGTCTCTCATTCTCTCTCTCTCAAATAAATAAATAAAATCTTAAAATAAATAAATAAATAAATAAAATAAAATAAATAAATCTTTTTTAAAAAATAAATGTCAAATGGAAATGTTCTAAAAGTTTCTATGTACAGCTGGATTTATAACATTAATTTTTTTCAATGTCAATTTCAGTTGCACAGCCAATAATTTCACACAAGATTAATTTGCAAGACTTAGCATATTAGTATCATTCTGTGAATTATCTTCATATTTTACGGAAAACTACAAATTGACAATAAACAACTGTAAGCCCAAGAATCCTCACCATACCAAACTCTAAGGTACAGCTGCTAAAATATCGATAATATTACACCTAGATCCCAAATCCCAGACTGTACTGTGTGCTGATGGACGTGCTGTGAGATTTATATGTGCACATTTTAATGAGATCTTCAGTATCCCTTTGTCCTTGAAGTCTTCTGAGATGTCCACATTTCTTTAAGAACTGTCCCATCAATACATGTTACTTCTAGTGTTTTCCAAGAAACCTCCAAATGTAGCAATTTTTAGGAATTTAGTGAAAAACTCTATATGGACAACAAAGAAATCCTCAAAAGATTTCATTCAAAGACAAGCATACGTGTGAAGACCTCTGGATGCATTTCTGCTTTCAATGGCCTGCCCAAGGTCATTATTAGTGACAAGAATATTAACAAAGTTTTCCATTGACAAGATGCCATGGAGGTCTGTAATTTTTAGATTGTCAAATAATCCTGTAAAGCTACTGCTTTAAAGGTGATTAAGGCTATGCATCAAAATGATTACCATAGAGACCTTTCGTCAAATAATCTACAAATACGTGAAGAGTTGGTCCTAAGAGAGACACGGACTCCTCAACAAACGTTAAGTGCTTTAGATATTCTTAAACAGTCTTCTTCCCAGATTTATAATTTTTATTTACATTTCTTGGTGCTCAGAAGGCCAGATATACCTTCAGCCCAGAGAGAATGTACGTGCATCTCCATGCATGAGATATGATTTAATTAATTCATCAATGTGTGGGGGTGGGGAGTTGGAGGGGGTGTTAAATCTCTAAGAAAGAGTCAATAAAACCCTTTAGGTAAAATCACTTGTTAAAATGAGATGTTTACACGATAGTGTAACTTACATGTCCCATTGGATTACAAAGCACCTGCAGGAGGGGAGCCCTTTAAGTTGGCTACTACAGGAATAACTCTGCAGACCAGTGTCCACCAATCCTACCTGCTGTGCTCATCTTGACTGTGGAGGCAGCAGTTCATGGTATTCACCAAGAAGCTAAACAAACGCCCAAACAGGGACTTGGCCAAGAGATCCCGGTAAAATTCAGCCATCTCCACAGTATGTCGCCGTATGATGGTGTCCCCTGGAACAGCAGAAAGGAGAGGAGGTAGAACAAGGTTCCCCTCACATAGAACAACACTGCGCACATCCATTTTATCCCTCACACATCCCCCTACACCAAAAGATGTTAAAACTATGCGACAAGGCTGATAAATGAGGTCTCTGCCAGTTATTACTTAAAATGTTTCCCAAAGTGAGGGCCATGTACCCTGCAGTCTTATTTGTTACTGACACAGCACAGCTTTGGATCTCGAGGCAGGCTGTGTAATTTCCTTTCCGTTAGGGAACCAACTGTGGACGGGGCCTTCTTAACAAGCTTTCTGATAACCGCTCACTGGCTTGAATATGAATTGTCCCCAGGGCCTTTGGAAACCTGGCCATCTGGAAAATCAGTCATATTTTAAATATTTTCAAAGACATGGTCCAGCTAACCAAAATGTGAGTGTGGAGTTTGGGAACGGGTTGGGGCCTTCGGATAGAAATGTTTATTTCATTCTCTAAGAGACGGTGATTGAAATCTTGAGTGATAGGGTTTTTAGAAAAGACTTGAGAAAAAAACTAAAGAAAAAAAAAACAAAAAACAAAAAACAAAACAGGTGAGGATGATTTGGAGCTGAGCCTGTGATAGTTTTGACGCTAGAGACGAAGAGGAGGAGGGAGTCTAACACTCATACCGTGTGACCATGGCCAGCCGGCCAACCTGGGACACGCGGCCGAGCAGGGGGTTAAGTAATAGGATGATGACCGTGTGAAATAACAGCTGAGTGAGCTGTTGGTCAGTGGAGGAGAACTTCTTCTGAGATAGGCAGAGATAAAAGAAAAAAAAAAAAAACAGCAGGTAAGGAAGACTCAGAGACCTACAAGTTCAAGGCCATCGAGATCAACACTCAGAGACCTACAAGTTCAAGGCCATCGAGATCAACAAACAAGGTGGCCGTGAAAGCAGGTGCCATTTATGACATTATAGAATTAAGGTCTCCAGAGTCAACATGATTGAGGGTGTTGATGGGTCACCAACATAGTGGGCGAGTAAGGACACGAGGACGGTGTAAGCAGAAAAATGTGTGTATAGTAAATTCTAGATATTAATGGTGCGTTCAAGTTTTCTTTAAAAAGTCATGAGATATGATGATTTTGGAGAAGTTCAAGAAACAATATAATTAGATGCAAGGGCTGGTGGGAAAATGGCTCAGAATAAAGTATAAAAGTGAGGTGGGCCCGAATAATAAAGGGCGTGCGTGCTGGGCTATCCTAAAGGGATGAGGTTTACTCGGAAAGAACTGGGAGCATCTTTGAAAGGCTGTAGTCCACGGATGAAAATCACATTTGCAGAATATGATTCAGCAAGACTATTCTTGAGGCAGTGGGGAAGGGAGACAATAGGAGATAAAAGATTAAAGAGGATGTTGTTCCCTGCTCTAGGGAAGGAATGACATCTTAAGGCAGTGGTGGCAGAAATGAAGAGAAGGTAGTGAGAATGAGAGTGATTTATGGAGTAGAGCTGACTTGCGTCTGGTCTACTCAGTGGAGAAGGAGGAGGAAAAGGCATCAAAATGACTTTTGCACAGCTGACTGGATGATGGGGAGATTCATAAAGTTCCGGAATATGGAAGGGAACCCTCTAGAGCTAGGAGGCAGAAAGGATAAGCCACGTACCTAAACATCCGCAAGTAGGTTCAAGAGGAGCAACGGGTAAGGACTGTGGTGATTTCAAGAAAAAAGATCAGAGGGATGGTGAGTTCTCAAACTTTCACTAAGAGGAAGGTTGGTAGGGCACCGATTTCCAGGGAGCAACCGAGGTGCATGTGGGAAAACCACTCTCCTCGCCCACTGCACAGAGAGAAACGCACATGGCATGTGGAGAGTCATGGCGGGAGTCAGACAGCATTCGATTCTAGTTCCAAACATGCCTTTGCTAGTGGTTTGATGTGCAAAGTTACTTAGTCTCCTTGAATCTAAGTTTTCTCATCTGTTAAAAAGAAAAAGTGATGCCCACTTCATAGCGATTGGTGAGAATGTTAAAATTCCAGCATTATAGCACTTGGCACAGTGCCCGTCAGCTCCTAAGTGCCCAAGAAATGGCAGCTCTTCTTCTGACTTATGCTGTAGAGGGGAGGGGATGCTCCTCATTGACGAGGGTGGCCTAGGCATACACAAATGGTTCCAATTATTTAGATGAATATGTCCTCTTGGATTGATGACTTGATTTGTCTAAAATGACTGATTAGCGAGAGAAGGTGACTAGTTCATCAAAATGGTCTCTCAAGAGCTTCAAGGGTTTCCAACACAGAGTCATATCAAGTGACCAGATGGGCTCATAATGCTTTTCTCATTTGGCATTCAGTTCATAGAAACAGTTACACGGGGTGGGGAAAGGAAGGTTGCATTTGCTCTCCATATCTCAGAGAAGACCACAAACTGCACAGAGGTAAACATCAGAGTATAGTAGACTTACCTTTAAAATACTGGATATCAGTTGTTAGAGCAGACACCAACTCATCAGTTGATACTTGTAACAATCCGGCCACTAAAATTAAAGCAGCATTGAAAACATAAGGTTAGTATATATTTTTGGATGGTGAGAACATTATACTTTATGGTTATTATTTACAAGGTTATGATATAGATCCATGAGGAACTGGGTGTATAACAGAACACTGACTACCGCTTTAATTATCAAAACAAACTAGAGAAACCGCTTCTAGTAATCACAACGCTAATGACTGGTGGGGCCTCTGCCTGAAATCACTACCAGTCTTTTCTCTCCTTGCCCTCAGAGACGGCCCTGGATGTTTTTCCCAGCCCCTGGTTAAATTACTTTGATATGAGGTGAGGATATGACTTTCACTGACAATCTGTGGCTTGAAGGTATTTTGAAAAAATTGGGGAGTGACTAACAAGGCAACTTCAAAGGGGAGAGAGAGGTTTTTGGCAAGACCTCTGAAGGAAAGTAATTACATTGTTTAAAATGTTTGGCTAATAACATGCCCCCAAAATACACTGGGCGGCAGAGGTGGGTGGGGGTGGGATAATATTTAGAACAACATAAATAAGCCCAAGAATGTGCCTAAGAATCGACCCTGTAAATGTGGGAAGCATGAGAACATCACGTACGTACCGTTATTCATTCCCCAAACCATTTGTAAGAAAGAAGAACAAAGTGGATACGGGTCTTTTATTATTATGTTTATCATTATTAATATTATTTTACCACTCTGAATTCTACTCTGGAAGAAAGGGCTTCTTCCCCTGGCCTTTCTGTACTGTGTCTCCATCTACCGGCAGGTCCGCAAAACTGCACACTCACGAGGTTAATGAGAGATCTGTTCCACTGACCTTGTTCCAGAAACTGGAGGTCAGAGACAAACGCAGAGTTGGCCTCGGTCAGAGCAGTGAATCGAATGTCTCCAATGTGTAATATCGCTGCCAGGATCACAAACAGATTCTCTACTTCCTATCCGTTTTACAAAGACAGAAAATGAATAGAGTTGCTTAGAAGAAAGATGAAAAGACAAATCCTTTAAAAACCTAATAGCTTAAAAAAACTGACATGGACCCCGTTGGTGGGGCTGTGACTTCTCAGATCCTGCGTGTCTAGTAAGAGAACTACCCATCTCCAGCTCGAAACCAAAATCGCGTTAGTGCACGTTTCCTCTAAATCAATGTCTCTGCTCCTTAAAAGAGGGTAAGGAAGTGATGCTCTGATATAAATGGACAGTTTCTAGATAAACCTCATACTGAAACAGGAATCACTGTGTCCTGATGGGTCGGACTGGCGGGCCATCGCCGGCGCGGTCAGATTGCACGCGTGCTCCCCGGGCTGACGCGGGGCCGCCCACCGAGGCTGCTTCCCCAGAGGCCACGGGCTCTGATGTCCATCTTCCCGTTATGTCCCTTCTGAGATAAACTGATGGTATGATTATCGGACTTCTCACTTCTGCTGGGAGATTCAGGAAGGCACGATAAAGGCATCTATGCCTAGGTTAAAAAATGCTAATTGTTTTTTAAGGTATCTTAAGGAAAAGAGAAAGAAATGGATGTTGGCAAGAGCTATCTTCGAGCAGAAGGGAGAAGGAAATAAGAGAGTGTCTGCTGAAAGAAGAGATCTGAGAATCTGGAACTCTGCATAAAGAAAGAAATTTGGTTTATGGACAGTCATTTTGTGGCGACAATGAAAAATCAAGAAAATCTGTAAGCTGAGAAATACACTTCTCTAGAACAAGTATTTAGTATCATGATATCGACAGTAACACTGGCTGAGGTCCACACTGGGCAAGTGACACAATCTTTTAAACTCTCATTCTCCTAATCGGTAATTTTGAAATAAAAAGCTGCTGCCTGTGACAATTTACTAAGAACAGCTCGTATTTGCTTTATAAATACGTAGGTGGAGTCATGTAGCCCTTAGGACCTCCATGACTCTCCTCTAGAACTGCTAGTTTTCACCACAAAGTATAACTCTATCATCTTTAAAATGAGGACACGGACAAGGACAGTCTCCAAGTAATTTTTAGGTATAATACTCTAGGATTGTGGCATTACTTACAAATGGTTTTGGTGACCCACCAATCACAGGTTATGGTTTCAAATTTTATGGAATTATGCTGGTTTGAGTAACAGTTTACTCCTCACGCTCCCTGATAACTGCTTTCTCCCCTTTGTAATAAATCCAGTCCCGCCTCAGGAGGTTTCCCAGTGGTGCTCTGCGAGGTAGGGACTTCGGAGACATGGTCACAAAGACTGTTCTGACCTCAAGGATCTCAGAGTTTAGCGGTGGAGACAGAGTGTGACCACTAGCCATACTACGAATTACGTGTGCTGGACACTACGCCGTGAGCAGAGAGCTGTGTCCCGTGTGTGCGGAGACTGAGCAACTGTCCCCCCACCCCACCCCCCACCGTCCCTCTGGGCACAGGCGCCTTGATGAGCAAGTCTTCTTCGAGGGCCTCGCCAGCCCAGACATACCTGGGCATGATCCATCCCTCCTAAGTGCACTAAAATGTCCCCATACTCATCGCCCTAAAGCATCTCAGTGACACAGTTACCTTCATGCCTTTTGTTAAAATGCACATATTTCTTTTACCAAAAAGGCTGTAGATTCTCTTATTAGCTACCTTAGGAGGAAAGCATATTTTGGTTACCCTGCCTTTGAGAATCAATCATGGATTTTTAAAGCCCTGTTTCCAAGCAACGGGTACTTTGGTAGAATGATTCCTTTCCCATCTCTCTATCCCAGTTTCCTAGAAGGAAGCAGAAATTTTAGGCACAGAAGAAGGGGAAAAAAATAACAAGAAAAGTACAATAGTAGCAAATGCAAGGACAGAAAAGTGCAAATGGGTGGGAGTCACTAAAAGACAAAAATATAGAGATTGGATCATTAGAGAAAGAGAGAGAGAAAGAAAAAAAACAAAAGACCGTATGATTGTAGGTCCCTAGAATTCCCATCTCCGAATGTGGTGAAGGTGAAGTGCCCAGAGCTATTTCATTTATATTCCCACGTCTTGCTCTCCCGTGAGCTGTATCTATGTGGGCTAGGGAAAAAAAAAAATAAAAACAAAGACCCCAATCCATCAACTTACTATAAGAAAGAGAAGGTATATAAATCTATGGCTAAATCTGGGTGGCTAAACTGCGGGCATACCAAAGTTACCCCTGCAATCTCCTATTAACTGCCAATGAGGAATTGGCCATTAATTCAAAATGACACCAAACCAAATGAGGAGGGCACAGCCAATGTGTAAGGGGAAGAGGAATTTGAGGGGATGGTGGGGGGTCTCCAGGCTTATCTCATTTCAGATCTCTTGTCCACTAGACCTGTGCTGTCTGATTCATTAACCACTGACCACACAAGGCTACTTAAATTTAAATTAATTAAAAGTAAGAAATAAAAAATTCATTTCCTTATTCACACGAGCCACATTTCAAGTGCCTGCTAGCCACACATGGACCTACCATATTGTGAAGCACAGATCCAGAACATTCCCATGAGTACAAAAATTTCTATTGTAGAGCAGTGGTTTAAACATTTTAAATTGTATTTTTCCGCTTCATGATGCCTGTGGGTATTTGGTAATTCTTTAAGAATAAAAAAAAGCTTTATGTTGCAAAGAAAGATACCATAATAAGTCATTAGGTTACTTTTCAAAGCGATTCTTGGCAGCAAACAGTTCCTTCAGATTTGCCAGTTTTCTTTGGAGTTGGTCAATGCACAGTTCTTTAATCTGTTTGCTCACATGGTTCATTTGGGAAAAGGTCTCCTTGACCACCCTCCTGAAAAGAGATGCCCCTCCTCTGGTCACTATTTGTCTTCATAGGACCTATGACCCTGGGCACAGTGTTGTCTAACTCCCCCATGGGAACATAAACTCTAGGAGGCAGAGATTGAGGCTTATTCTCTGCTAAATCATGAGTATTCCCACCAATATCCGGAATACGATAGGGCCTCAGTAAATGTTTTTGAATGAATAACTTTTGTACATTAGTAGAAGGTTGGTTTTCTCAGTGAAATATTTATGGTATGACTCACCAAGTGACTGAAGCCAATTACATTCAGGGCTTGTTTCAAAAGAGCGAATTTCTCCCTGTTCAGAGAATGCTCTGCTGTTGATACATCTTCTGGTAGGGTCTGGTTCAAATACCTGTGAGGACAGAAAGCACACAGCTTTATGGCTTGGCTTGTGGTCAAACTCCAGTGGTTACAAGTCACTTCCGCCATATTTGGTCCCCAGAATAATAGCAGCCACCTGGACATTGTGTACCCTGTGTTTACAAGGCTTTGACACATAATAGCACATGATGTTTCAGGAAGGAAAAAAAAAGTTCTTGTTGTACCAGAACCTATTTACCCTGTTTTACTTGGTTCTCACCTGAGCTGTACCCTTCCTACCTAAAGGAGAAGGTCACAGATGTTTTATGTATTTCATATAGAAATCTGCTGGGTCCTAGCTTATGCTTTGTAATTAATACTTCTATTAAAGATTTTTAATTTAGAGTAATTTATTATTTCTTCTTGTCAATATCCTTTAATTATGTGGTAGTTGATTAATCTGCTGATTTATTCCTGTCATGCAACAATCACATAGGAATCACTTCCCAGACATAGAGTACTAGCAGCTGAGGATATACAGATAAAAGGCTCATCCCAGGAAGCTCAGCACCAACAAAAGCGGTATATTGCTGTGCTCAGGAAGGAGAGAATATCATATACAATATACAGTAGAGTATATTAGCAGAATAGCAGAGATGGACAAGAGGTGTTTGTAAGTATTCAGGGAGGGGACCAAACCCAGAATGGATGATGCAAAAAAGCCTGTGGGAGAGGAAGAGGCTTCCCATCCAAAGCGGACACTTGAATAAGAATTTTCCAAGCAAATCCAGGACTTCAGGGTGCTCCTGGAAGACTTAGCAACATGTACAAGGACACACAGCCTTGCCCATGCATGATGTATACAGGGACGCAGGTACGTGGGCAAAATTGGGAGTCTGTGGTGAGAGAAGCAGAACTCAGTGAGGCTGGAGATGTAATCAGAGGTTTGTCTCTCTTGCTAAAGAGCTTCCATTATCTCTTAGAAATGACAGGCAGTCCTAAAGGTCTTGAAACAAAGAAAGGGCAGGATCAGAGTGGTGTGTGAAAAAGAGTATTCTGATAGTCCGGTGAAAGATAACCTGGAACGGGCAGGGCTACTAAGGACTTGGTGACCAGTGAGACCAGCGGTGGTGAAGAAAAGAGGAGGGACAGAGGTGTCGTGGAGGCAGACCTGGCTGGATGAGGGACCGAATGGATAGAGAGGAAGGAGAAGGGTGAGGCATTAATGATGCTTTCCACGATGACATCTTGGGAAACAGGCTGCAGAGCGGGCTCATTCAACCAGAGCGTTCTCAAAACGAGGGGTATGTTGTTGAGAGAGAAAGTCTTCCCTTTTGTATTAGTCATGTTGACTTTGACCTACTCATTGAAGTTAGAGGAGAATTCCAAAAAATAACTGGCTGGAAGGACCTGAAATTCAGAAAAGCCTAGAAAACAAGATCTGGAAGTCATCAACGTGCAGATGACTAAAACCATGTGACTGGGTGAGCTCACCCCAAAGAAGACGCTAACGTTCTAGGGATGAAGAAAGAACTGAATGTTCGGGAAGGGAAGAGGAAAATCATAATAAGCCAGTCATCAAAACAAAAGGCTAACATTTTTTAAGACTGATGGATGGGGACAGAAAAGAAACGAGAGAAACAAGGAAACGCGTGGTGTTGTGGGGAGGACACAGACCACAGTCGGCACTGTGCAGGTGGGGCTGGGAGCCCATCTCCCTCGGTCCCAGCTCCGAAGCATACAGGTGACACAGTCTAGCCTCTGGGGTGGGAGCCGGGAGGGCCTTCGGAATGGCTATGTGCTAAGTTGGAAGCACACAGAGCCCGGATAAAAGGCTGACAGAAAGGGAGCTGTGGGGGTTTTGAGGAGGGAAGAGGGTTTGGAACGGGTTACAGTGGAGGGTGTGCCTCGCCCTGCGGAGGGGCTTCCCCGACTTGCCGGGTAAGGTGATAAATACGGTCCGGAGGCGGCTAGCATCTCAGAGCAGCCCCTCTGAGGCTTCAGTGCTTCTAGGAGTTAGAAGTTGGATTATGAGTTGGGATGGGCAATGGAACCAAAGGAAAAGGTCAAGGGCAGCAATATCAGTGAGAACCTGGGTTATGGTGGTCAGTCATTTTGCCTAAAATTTACAAAACTTTAGCAACTCAAAAGTCTTAAAGATAGGAAATTGCAACCTCTCTCAAGTCCCCTGGTTCCCACAGCAGCTTTCCCAACTCCCTGATGCCATCTTTTCTTTCCCACTTACTAGTTGCCCATTGCCTAGGTCCGTATCCCATCAAAAGACGTCACCAAGAACCTCTTGCAAAGAACAAGGGGCTCCCGTGAATATTACAGAGTCAAACGGGCAAAATACCACGGTTTCTTTTAAAATAATAAAAAGTAATCAATTATGATACCCTTAATTGATGGGCCATTTTAAATATTTCAGCGTCCCCACCCCCCATGTCTTGTGTCCTTACAGCAGAGAATTTCCAGAAGCTATGACCTGCTGCGTGGAGCCGTGAGAACAGGCATTTTCGCTTCCATTACATTCTGGATGGAGGAAGCCATGTGAAATTAACCCTGGTTGTTAAGTATGAAATGGTCCAGGAGAAACCCCATCACAATCGAGGCTTTCAGAGGACAGTTTGCCTGATGGAGGAACGATGCTTGAAGATGGGTTGTATTTTTCTCTGTAGCCAGAAAACTTGTTGGCATGAAAATGACCTCCCCCCCCAAAAAACAGAACTCAATGTCTTCTATATAAATTTAAATTTTCTCCCGCTATTCAATAGCGTCTAGAATGATCACTAGAAGTATAGTTCTTCACTATCCATAAAACTGTATCTTAAGATGGAAAGGTTAGTATCAGAAAAAAAATTTAAAGTTTATTTTTTGGAGATGAAAAGTACTCACTTTCCCTTTGACATTATTTATTAATGAAACCACACATAAGGACAGGGAAATACGTGAAAAATATGCCCAGAAAATATTACAACCAAGAATCTGGAGACTTAGAGTCAAGTCCAATTTGACCCTTTTGGACAACATTTTAAACCTTTATTTTCTTATCTGTAAAATGGAGTGTAAGTAGATTAAAAATTGACTAAAAAATTCTCCACTTGTAGTTCATGATGATTTTATGAGAATCAAATAAGATATTGTGTGTGGTATGGTTTCTACACTCAGACTGCAATGCACATGTAGAGTATGTTTCCTGGAAATAGTGTATCTTACACGTATGGGCAGCTTTTAGTCAGCGTGCTCTGTCATTAATGAAGCTTTTAATCATATAAATAACCAATTCAAATCAAGGAACATTTTGAGATATTATAACAAATGTTATTGGCAACACAGAATATTTTAAACTATAAAATATGTTTTTCTGTTCTTCTACAGATAAAATAAATGAAAGGAATAGAGATCATGGTTCTCACTTCTTGATGATGTTTTCGTGATAAATTGAGTAGCGTGCAATGTTAATGACCGCATGTGCAGTATTACCATGGTATTTCCAGATGTTTCTAACACTTGGAAATAGCTCATGATGATTGTGGGTTATGGGTTACAGACTCCCCTGTGGAAGCAATACTCCACTGAGGTTTTCCCATCATCACAACACAGTGGCTGAAAACCACCCGAGATGAATCTGTGTAAGTGTTTCATCTGTTTCCAACTTGTCACCTAATAATTAGTGGTCCCACAATTCCCAGTACTGAAATCTCAGAATTAATGTGTTTTTTATCATCTCTTTGATGACTCAAAAGAGTACACTTACTACTCAAATAATCTTTTTTTAAAATCATCTCCTTCTCACTCATATATAACTTGGAACAGTAATGTTTGGCAACATACAGATATCTCAGAGTCCAGTGTCAGAAGCAACAGAGACTGTCATTTGTTGAACCAAGAATCTTTGCTATTTTGTTTTGACAGGCTTGGCAAATCGAGGGTACGCTCCAGACGAAGCTTCTACCCCGGAGCAGAAGAGTAACATGTGGGTTGTATAATGTTAAAAACTGTAGTTGGATTAACACTGCTTGACTAATTCTACTCAAAGGGAAAGGCAGTGTGAACGAATCATTCTCGACTCTATTTTTCAGAAGCACTGCTTCAGTTCATCCTCACATTGACCTTGAAGAGAGGACCTATCATTGCTCCCACTTAAGGTGTAAGGGAGCTGAAGTTTCTGGAATGCCTCCCAGCTGTAAGTGGTGACCAACACACACTGGGTCCAGAGCCCCCAGGGCTCCCTGAGCTCAGTTATAGGTTTCCGGCAGGGAAGACCAGTCTTATGGCTGCACTGCAGGCCAGAAACAGAGCAGCTCCCAGCTCAGGGGAGCATCTGGGAAATGCTGCCAAGCGCATGCTGCCTCTGCATAGGGGTCTACGCACTGTGGCGAGGCCTCCAGCGAAAGGCCCAGACACCTTTGAAGCATCTTTGATGTTATAATGGAATTCAGTGGTGGTGAAGATTAAGGGAAAACCACTGCGTTGGATGGTGGGTTAAGGTAAGGAATTTGATGGTCTAGGTCAGAGAGACCCAAACATACATCTTACCCCAAAATTCACACCACACTACTAAGACAGGCGTAGCATGAGTGAGTAAAATCCCAAGGATTTAATGGTTGCGAAGAGTAATCTGACCAAAGGCAATATGTGAATTTAGGCTACATTAATGGTCAATCTGTAGATACTGTCATTGTCATCATCCCATCATCATCATCAATATTAGTTTTTAATTGAGAATTTGCTATATAATAGTATTTTTACATAAATCCAAATATGCAGTAAGAACCTACAAGGAAGTAGGTTTCAATGCAGCATCAGAAAATATTTTCTAATAAACAAACATTCTGGACAGCCATGCATTGCTTTTAAGGTAGTAAGCTCCCTGTCATTAGCAGGTAAGCTGAGGCTCTACAGCCATTTAAATGGGTTTGCCGAAAGAGATTCAAGGATCAGAAATCAGGTTGCATTAGATGACCTGTACTGCTGCTGGATGGTGATATTCATGCTCTACACTACATCACTGTAGTAAACATTGTGTTACTTCACACCAAGAAATCTCAAAGTGTACAATTCAACTCTTTATGCATACACTCCAGGCATGATGTGCAGACGGGCACATGCATTTGATGCACATGTGCATTTGATGCACACATGCATGTGCCTAAGCAATATTTAACTTGAATTTATGAAATGTCATTAGTACATATTAAAACTCTGTAGTCATGACAACATATTTAGCTCTCAATAGGACTATGGATAATTCTATTTACAGTCCTATCAAGAAGCAAATAATTTGCAAAGTCAGAGATTTATTTCAATACAAATCTTGACTGAGTATAATTGCATGATGGTTCCTCTGTTCAATGGTGGAGGAAAAAATGTGAAATGAGATATTCAATGAGGAAGATGAGTATACCCTTATTTTTATCATGGATTATTTATTATGTAACTCCATTGTCTGTGAAACAGATAAGGACAAGCTGATTTAGGAGGTCAATTCTATCAAAAAGTAGAAAATGAAGTTCTATGGTGGGAAAGTTATGTCCATCCTGATTTCTGGAAACAGTAGAAATATTCTACTAAAGAATAGATCTAAGTCCCCACTTTTTTCTGAAGACACAGTGAAGAGCTTGCTGTTCTTCCTCTAAGAAAGTCAGTATTGACTAAATGTTCTTAGGTTTCATTAACAAAGGACAAAAACACGGGAAATTAGGGAGTCCAATTTTGTAGAAATTTTGATAACACTGCTATCAACTATATAAAGTTATATTTTTAAAGAGTGAAGATTCTTGATCATAAGTGTTGGCTGAATTGGTCACCGCAAGGAGACTTGTTAAATACTGCTTCACAGCAGATCTTGTCTCTACCACTGTTCCTGTTCATTCCTTCTCTCCAAATGTTAAGCATGGTCAATCCTTCTTGAGACAAATTCTAGGAAATATCTTTCTCAGTTCCTAAATTAATGAATCACTCCAAAGTCCTAATAGATGTAAAATGTGTTACTTAATAATGTTTCCATTAAACGGGTATTTAATAGCAGGGGCAAATACATAGACTCAGGATACAGAACCAACCAACCCCCAGTCTTTGTCTTCACAAAGCTCAGCCATCCAGACCCCAGCACCATTGCACACTCTGTAACTTACATGATTGACTTTACTTTTTTAACCTTCCCTTGGATAACGCTGAATCATGAAGCTGTGCTATTTTCTCTCTCTCTCCATGGGTAAGTTTAAAAAGTTTCAGGAAACCAAAATGGAAAGACAGAGGAATAGACGGCAGATTGGAGGTACATTTCTTTTCTTTTTTTTTTGTTCCATATTCTCCAATTTTCCAAGAACCAATGACTATTATGTATAACCAGAAAAAAAATCTCCATAAAACTATGAGTTTCAAGAAATAGGAGCATAATTCTATAGAGATTCATCCAGTGTGTTGTGTGTCTCAGTAATTTGCTTCATTTTATTGCTGAGTAGCATTCCCCAGTAGGAATGTACCAGTTTGTCATACCACGTGGTCACTGCAGGAACATCCAGGTTGTTTCTAGTTTGGGACTATTATGAGTAAAGCTGCTACGAACATTCGCATGCAGGTTTTTGGGTAAATGGAAGTCTTTGTTTTTCTATAATAAATGCCAAGGAGTGCAAGAGCTTGGTCATATGGCAGCTTTGCCTTTAGATTTATATAAAAAACTGTCAGTGGCATCACTCTGACAGGAGGGCTGGGAATTCAAGGTAGTGCTGATATGATCTGAATATTAAATACAAACAATGACTGTTTGCAAAAATCTCCACTGTGGGATTTCAAGGGCCTGTGTCCCCTCCGGGTGTCAGCAGCTCCTATCTCCCAGAGGTGCCAGGGACATTAAAATAACAGACGTGCAACTAGTAAATGAATACATTCTGGAGATGCAAGGCACAGCATAGTGATTACAGTCAACATAACTTAAAAACTTCACAGTTGCTAAGAGACTAGATGTTCATTGTTCTCACCATAAAAAAGAAATAATAATTATGTGACAGGATAGAGGTATTACTATATATATATACATATATGTATGTATCGAACCAACACGTCGTACACCTTAAACTTAACACAATGTTGTATGTCAATTATATCTCAACATAAAATGAATTAACGAACAAACAAATATCAGCTTCCCAGCCTTTACTCGCCGGGCAGCACCACTCACCAGACCCAAACCAACTCTGTGCCCAGGACACACTGGGAAGGACGGGCTCGAACACAAATAAAAGATATACTAATTAAAGCCTTGTGCATGGCCCATTCACCAAGTCAGAAGCTCACCGACTGTGAACATGATGAATCTCTCAGGGTTTTATCTGCCCCTTATAAATACAAAAGAACAATGTCTTCTCTGTTGTGGGCAGAGCTGCCTTCTACTTGGGGATGTTTAATATGAAAACAGAAGCCAGATAAGGCAAAAGCAAAAAGTTGGCATCAACAGTTGGCACTGTTTACTAGTTTACCGATGAAGGTGGTAAACTACCCCTTCTTGCCCACCCACCCCCCACTTTGCTCCTAAAAAGGAAATTCTTTTCTTTATTGTTTTTAAAGTCTCTGGAAAGTATTAACGAATTTTAAATCCCCCCAAACTGGATATGAATAAGGTTTTTATTAACCACAGGTTCGGATACATAAATCTCCACCAATGAAAATATTAATATATTAGCCGCAAACTATTTTGTTTGGAAAGAGGAAACCCTGCCAGTGGTCCTCAGGAAAAAAACAGAATCCATTTAATAAATTATGCATTCAGAAAGACTTTGGGTCTTGTGACATTCCCAGAATAGTTTGTCCATATTTTTCTCATCAGTCAGAATATTTCTTCAAAACATCTGGTGAAACAAATTCTAAACTCTTACCATCTTTCAAATAGTGAGTGCTTACGGTCAACTAACTGGTTTCTTGAAAACGTCTAATTCCAAGAGCTGGGGGTGGAGGCCCAAGGACGCAGTGGCTGCGTCTTGCACAAAGACTGAGAGCAAGTGTCTGGGGGGACTGAACCCCGGTCTGCAACCAGGCCCCAAACCTTGTGTCCGGCATGGGCCCCCTTCTGCCAGAGGAAGGGGCACCTTCCCTTTTCTTTTCACAGAGGCACTCCCAGAGAACTGTCAATATTTGAATGAATGAAATGTGGTGGGGGAGAGAAATTATTGCTCAGAATGGGTGGCTTGGTCTGGCTTTCATGCACCTGTTTAACAAGCCCCAGCCAGAGGGGCTGCATCTGCAGGGGTAGAGGAGGGGTCCATAGTGACTCATACCGAGTCACCCCGAGGCTGGCCCCAGCTCTGTGCACAGGGAGAGGCGGTACGCAGTATATATAAATATATAAATATGCTCCAGGCAAGGTTGAACAGGTACCGAAATCCTCCTCGTTATGAAAAAGCATTGTGGGGGCGCCTGGGTGGCTCAGTCGTTAAGCGTCTGCCTTCGTCTAGGGTCATGGTCCCAGGGTCCTGGGATCGAGCCCCATGTCAGGCTTCCTGCTCAGCGGGAAGCCTGCTTCCCCCTCTCCCACTCCCCCTGCTTGTGTTCCCTCTCTCACTGTGTCTCTCTGTCAAATAAATAAGTAAAATCTTAAAAAAAAAAAGAAAAAGCGTTGTGCAAGGTCATGTCCATAACGCTGTTGTGAAGGATGAACCTCATCATCCCCCTGTGGGTTTTTTTTTTTTTTTTTAAGATTTTATTCATTTGAGACACAGAGATAGAGAGAGAGCATGAGCAGGGGGAGAGACAGAGGGAGAAGGAGAAGCAGGCTCCCCGCTGAGCCAGGAGCCGATGTGAGGCTCGATCCCAGGACTCTGGGATCATGACCTGAGCCGAAGGCAGACACTTAACCATCTGAGCCACCCCCAGGTGCCCCCATCCCCCTGTGTTTTAAATCCTGGGGTAGGCACCTACACTGAAACTCTTGTAATATATAAATACGACAGAAAATGCGATGCAGACGCAGGACCATCTACCAGCATCTACGCTGGGGAGCATGCTGTGTCCTGCTCTCCTCTGGGACCTGCCCATGAACTCATGGACTCGCACCAAGTGTTTCTGCAGTGCTAACCCTGAAAAAGCAGACTGTAACCCACCTCTTCCAACTCAGTTATCCTCAAAGGGACTTCTACTTTCGTGTCAAATGAATTATTTCTATCACCTGCCCGACTTTACTCTTTCAGTCGGACCGATTAGAACATTCACAGCATCCACACTTCTTTCTCTTCTGGCACTGTGTGGAACGTCCCCTAACTGGGTCGATTCTTCATGCACCGTGAATCTAAGAGGTAGACCTTCCTCCACGTTCCCTGCAGCCTCTAGCATCTCAGCAGACACCCAGGGACCGTGGTATTCGGTCTCCATCGGTTCAAATCCCCCGGAGCACGGCAGGAGCCTGGTCTCCCGGAACCCATTCCTGCGCACCTCCAATCTAGTTTCTGCATGAAAGGCAAAGTTCTCTTTTTGGAAGGGAAAGTTAGTGAACTCACTTCCAGGTCAAACCCCTTAAATCCTGACTCCCCAGTGTGGCTCATCAAAGGCCCGCATGATCAGGCGCCGTATGTTCTGTTCCTCTAGCCTCTCCGTGTCCTCTGAGCTCATACACGGAACTTACCTTGGTCCCTCAGACAGACCTCATTCTTGTCCACCTCTGGGCCCTCACTCATCCTGCTTTCTCCACTGGGAACATAACCCACACATACCCAAGCCCCACAGAACATTCTGGATAAGTTCCATTGTTCTCGGCAGCCCACTTTCTCTGGGAAGTCTTGTCGGTTTAGATGCCCTTTGTACGAACTCCCCCAAACAGTGAATTTCCTCCATAATAGTGCTTTATCAGACTCTATGCAAATTGCCTGGACGTGGGTCCCATGAAAAAGCAAGGCCAGCCTTGCGAAGTAGTTGTCATTCTGGATTGAAGAAAATAACTGTATGCACAGCCTCTATCAGATTAATCTTCCCAAACCGTACTGCCATCATGTCAGTGTTCGACTCATAAACATTTCGCCTACATCATAAATTCTCTTCCATGTTTTCCAAGACTCCTCACAACATGGCTCTTCCCCATCAGACTCTTCTTATTTTGTTGTACTTTGCACACACCTTCTCCCTCCCCCCTGCAGTTGGCCACCATGTGACTTAACACTGACCTACCCTGCTCTTTGCCACTTTCTCACCAGGATTCTCTTCCTGACCAGCCAGACGCAGGCACCAGGCCAGAAGAAGCTCTCCTGTCTCCAGCTTGTGGACCGCAGATCTTGGGACTTCTCAGCCACCATAATCATGTGAGCCAATTCTGTATATGTACATGTATATTTCTATCTGTATCTGTGTATCCATATCCATATCCCTCCTACTGGTTTTCTCCGGAGAATCCTAATGAATACACTCTCCTTTCTCCACTTTATTTATTTACACATTTAATAGTTCTTATTTAATATATAGGAATTAAATGTCACCCATGTGACTGTTTTTAGAAAGAGAGCATGTCTTAAAGTTTCTCATGGGTTCTCACAAAATCTAAGTCATTAATGATAGGCTTTATAAACACCTGAAAGCTTCCACATGTATCTCAAAGTTTCCATATGTACCTAGTCAGTTCCACGTATAGCCGGTAGGTTCTCAATATACCTGGAAGGGGCTAAATGTAGCTGGTTGATTTATAAATAGTGAGCACAAGCTCTACCCTTTTCCTTTGGCCAAAGATTGGCAAAACTAGATGAAAAATCCATGTCATAAAAATCAATTCTTTTGACAAAATAAACGATAACCCATAAACACCACAGTGAAGAATTTAGTGAAGAAAGGTTAGTATAAAGCAACAAACACGCAGTAAATTATCAGAGGTATCAACCTGCTCTATGTCTTTACAGAAGTTGTAGGAAAGAAGTAGGACAATATGGAAGGAAGACAGGGGTGAGGAAATAATAAAACAGCTTTAAAGAAGAAACATAAATAGTTCACTTAATTAGTTTGATGGCCTTTCCTGATAATTAGTCAGACAGTAAACTTAACCTTTGGCAAAAACATGGCATGTCCACATCTTCTGCAAAGGCGCAAATCCCACAAACAAAAGCTCAAGGCCCGGCATCCGTATGGCACCCAGAATTATGCGAAAATGTTTCCGTCATGTGAGTAAGAAACATCAGCACCTCGGTTTCAACAAATGGCGATTTTTATAGAGAACTTGAGATGATTAAAATAAAAATGTACTATATAATTTTTAAAAGGTTTTAAAAATAAGGAAAATCTCCTCAACCACAAGACATTATTAAAATGTAGATTGTCCCTCGTCAAGTAATCTAGCCCAAGACCAAATATTCAATCAGATGATGTCAGAAATGCAACATGTTCATAAATTCGAGTAAATGCCTTATTTCTCCTTTTTTTTTTATTTTAAAGATTTTTATTTATTTATTCATGAGAGACAGAGAGGCAGAGGGAGAAGCAGGCTCCCAAGGAGCAGGGAGCCCGATGCGGGACTCGATCCCAGGATGCTGGGATCATGACCTGAGCCGAAGGCAGATGCTTAACCATCTGAGCCACCCAGGCGCCCTGCCTTATTTCTCCTTTTGCTAAATATCAATTCTTATTTAAAACCTGAACAAAATGATTAAGTTAGCACATACAAAAACACTTCTTTGCCCATAACTGACCTAAGAAGAAAGGGATGGAATATGTGGGCTCTACACCAAGACCTTCTATCTACTGTACCTCTTTTCGCTCCCATTTCTTAGTAATTTCTAATAAGGTACGGCTGTGGACTTGTCATTGTCATTCTAAATACACTACCTATGTTCAATAAGATTATATATCATACAGGGGTGCCTGGGAGGTTCGGTCATTTAAGTGGCCAACTCTTGATTTTGGCTGGGTCCTGATCTCGGGGTCCTGGGGTCAAGCCCTCCCATCCGGCTCCACACTCAGTGGGGAGTCTGCTTCAGATTCTCTCTCCCTCTGTCCCCCCCACAGCTCGTGCTTGCACACATGTTCTCCCTCTCTCTAAAGTAAATAAATAACTCTTTCATTAAGAAAACTCAAGACACAGGGCTCCTGGGTGGCTCAGTTGGTTCAGCCTCTAACTCTTGGTTTCAGCTCAGGTCATGAGATCGAGCCCTATGTCGGGCTCTGAGCTGGGCATGGAGCCTGCTTGAGATTCTCTCTCTCCCTCTGACCCTCCTTGCTTGCGCACCCCACCCCCCTGGGTGCATGCATTCTCTCGCTCAAAAAAAATTATATATCATACAAAGATATCACCCACAGATGATATTACAATGAAGAATGTTTAAAAATGGAGCCAAAGTAATCTAAAAGAGAAATGATGGACGTCATTAGCACTCAAAGTAAGCTCTACTTCTTGGTTTGGTTCTGAACTTTGAACTACTCCAGGATTTACACCTCCATGCTGAAGTTAAGCTACTTATAATAAAAAGAAAACACTTTTCATGAAATAATGCATGCAGTGCAAATAATAGGTTAATCCTACAAGAGGTCCCTGATCATGTCGTATTGTGTTTTTAGGTCAAAATGCTTCCACATAAAAAAAAAACATTTGCAGAAAAGACCCAAGCACGTTGTCTAAAGTTCATTACAGCTGACATATAAAAAATTAACTGAAAGTCAAAAAAATGTGAAAACATATTAAAATCCAAATGATGTGCTTTGGCTCCAGATGTAATGTATAACTGTGAGAAGTTCATATGAGAAATACAAGTAAGTTACACAAGGATATTAACAAGTAATCGCTTACCTAGGAAGGTACTAAATCAATAAAAGACCAGTTTTTCCAAAGATGGGTTCTGGAGCCTTCAAGACCGGTAGGCATAGCTATTCTGGGCTTAATATGAATGTCAATCCCAGTAGTTAACATTCTGCCTTAATTTTCCTTCAGACCCTGAGAGAGTGAAGTGACATTCTGACCTGGCAGGATCAGGTCATCCTCTCACTAATATTACTAATATATAGTATATAGTATATATATTATACATATATATAGTATATATATTAGTATATATTATCACAACATTATTCTCTGCATGGAAATAACCTCGTAGCTCTCCTAAGCCAATTCCACTTACTAGAAATGTTTATAAAATAAAATTATAAGGATAAATATGATGAAGCTCAGATGCATCTTCACTGTGAGAATAAATAAATAAATTTGAATGGTTGTGGGTTTTTTTGTCTTGTTTTGTTTTGTTTTGTTTTTGGTGCTGTGGGTTCCTTGAACTTTATAGAAATCCCTCTGGTATCTTCTTTCAGCCCAATCTGCTGCTTCTAGTAACTTCGGTACTTACGTTTAAGGTATGAAACCCTTCAAAGAGTTAACCCCGAATCTCAACTTGGATGAAAATAAAAGCTCCTAAAATTAAAAAGATTAAAACCACTAGATATTTCCTTCTGATTTGTTAGGGAATCCAAAGCTCAGAACTAAATTATACAAATAAACTGATAAAGTTAAAAACCACAGTTGTCATTATAAAAGAATGACTGCTCGTGCCCTATTTCCGTTTCCTTTTCGGCTTAAGCAGATGATGATCTCGGGAAAGCTTTATTTCAGAAGCTGGGGGGCTGGCCCCTTGCATGCCCTCTCCGGGCGTCTTCACGTTTTCACGGGGCATACTGGTGCAGGGCCAGAGAGCTCTCTGTGTGGGTGCGGGGGAGCGACAGAGACCCAGAGCAGGCTGAGCACAAAGAGGAAAGAAGCCGGTATTACAGTGCATCCTGGGCTCTGCTTTCTGTCTGTTATCCAGGCTCAGAACCTCACGCAGCTGATTTTCTAACACCCACCACTCCAAATGCCCTTTTCCATTTCCTCGGATTTCCATTTTCACATAGGAAATCTCTTCCTGCTGAAACTGAAAATACCTACTGAACGGGATCAATCACACATCTTAGCCAAAGAAAAAAACAAGACCCATTTTATTAACTTTTTTTACAAGATCCATTTAAAAATGTCAGATAAGGTAGGGCATTTGAATGGTTCACAATCTTACATTTAAACGCCTGTACGACATCTATATAACGATCTCGATCAGGAAAATTGCTGTGGGGTTTCATATGTTAGTTATTTTGCATTTCAGCAACCCCTCCGTATTGTGATGTGATCTAGTAAATACTATTCTTGTCGATAAAGCAGATATTGAAGGGAAACATTGTACCAACCACCATTGGATTTGCCAGGTGTAGGGTGCTAAAAAATGCTAGTGCTCATGTTTGAACCATGGGTACGCACAAACATGTTTTCATATTTTTCCTCTTTGGGGCCAGAATATTCATTTCTTTCATTGGATGAACATTCTTATCCTCACAGCAAATAAGCCAAATGTCCTTCATTGATCAATTCATCCACTGTATCTCAAAATGTTTAATTTAATGCCAACCATGCTTCCCCACAGGGGCCCCAGGCCTCAATAAGGCAGGGTTCCCACCGTCTCATTACTCACTACTAGGGAAAATTTTAAACAAAAATATAGACTATGAAAATGGCTCTAATAGATGTGACCATGTCACACTAGGTCCATGCTGTTTCAGTGACTCGGAGAAGCTTTATAGAGAAAGATTTGAGCCAACTGTATGCTCATGATAGATGGCATGTCACGTTTCTGTTATTATCAACTGCTAATATAAGATCGGAAGGCTTCAGTCAGATAAACGAAATACTGAGTTTCTACATGTGCCAAGAATTGTGATTACCGAGGGTTCAAAGACAAACGAGACACAGTATTTATCCAGATGACACACACTTCAGCAGGGGAGACAGACATGTTAAGACAAAATTACAGTAATATGATAACTTGTTCTATTATATATTACATAGAGTGCTAATACATATTACAGCAATGAATATCTAATTATTAATTCTGAGAAAGCAAACTGATATTTTAAAAGGTCGATTTTATTTTTAATACTAAAATGTCAGTGCCTGTTTCAATCAGCTGGCTTCAACAGGAACTCTAGATGTGCATTTCAATGAGTCAGAGAATAAAATGTTAACGATTCCATAAATGCACTCACTCTCATCAGCGTATTGTCTAAGAGGCTTTCGGATCTTGGGGATTCTTCAAACATCACACAAATCCCTGTCTAAGGGAGGTGAACTTAGAAGTAATGCAGATACTTAGAGGAAATGTGCCTGTAATAATAATGATAGCGTGCAAGACAAGAGAAGCAATAATCAAATAACAGAGTAACTGTTTGAAAAAATAAATCAGAATTTAAAAACCCAGTCTCTAATCAATAAAGCACCTTCCATGAAATGCAGACCTGTTGGCCTCTCCGGTATTCTGGGGAAGTACAGAACTGGGTCAAGTACAAACTTAAAACATGATGGATTTATGCCAATTAAGCCACAAAATAGATGGTTGTACATAGGCATAATTAAACCGACTTCCAGATCTTTCAAAATATTCAAAGTTAATTAAACAAAATTAATTTTCTTTGCAACAAGGAGGGGAATGTGCTTGCAGGACCCGAAGTAGTAAAACATGACAATGTTAAATCCGAATTAATCTGAACTTCCCTTGCTGCAGTGAGCTTTTCCTATTGATACCAAAAGGAAAGGACATTTCTCTCCATGAATCAATGTTGGGGGAACATTCTTTAAGAAGACAAAAGAGCAAATGGTCACAGATGTCTATTTCCTGGCCCCTTCCTGCAAGTTCATAGCTCATCTTTTCAAGGTCATTCTATCACACCTGGTAGAACCCTTCTTTCCACAGCCTGTTCTCCTGGGATGCTGGGTGCTTCCAGCTCATAGTCCCCATCACAAATATATAACAGGCAGGTGGCCCAAGTTCAGCAAAACATGTTACAAGTAATCCTTCGTCTGAAAGATACATGGAAGCGGTCTACTGGGCCACCTAGGCCAAAATCCCCAGGTTTATTTTATTCTTAAGGGATTCTCTGTGAAGAGCTACTCAGTGCAGTATCAGAATCTTGTCACCTGAACTCCCCAGTCGCTTGTAGCTGTCACCTGCTGCTCACAGGGCTTAGGGTCTCGTTTTATTTTAATTTATTTTGCAGAGGCCATAAGTCAGCTGTAATGTCATGGTGAGGGTTTATAGGTACAATGTGTGGACTATTTTAACAAGCTAATGCATTTGGTGTAAGAGACAATTGAGAAATGAAACCAGTCATCATCGCATGATGTTCTGTTTACCACGAAATATTTAAACAGGTGAAATATTGTAAGCATGCCTAGGGCAAATCATTTTATACCTGGATATCATTCTCTCTCACTCTCTCTCTCTCTCTCACACACACACACACACATACACACACACACACACACACAATGCATGACCGAACAGGTCATCAACAACAGCATGGCATCACTACGTGTAATATTACCCGGTACCTTCCATTGACATTGATATCCTGAGTATATTATTCCAGATAAAAGGGTTAATCTACTCTATCTGAAAGGTAAGCCTCTGGATTAGCTTTTTCTAATAACATTCCCCAAATAAGTACAAGTGTTTAGAACTTGTCAAAATATCTAGCGGTGATCACATTTAGTAACATCCTTATCCTGCAGATGTAAAGATGCTTCATTATGCACACATGCACATACACATGTGCATGCACATACCAGCATGATCTCATCTACAGAGACAGGGAGCTGATAGCCTCAAAATAGCCTAAGACCACTATTTACTCTGGATTTATAGTGAAGAGAAACAGAATCTCTTCATTTCTTTAAACAGTAAATATACCAGTTGTGAAGAAGACCTTGCTTCGTAAACTTCTGGGACCATATGGACCATGCCTTTCAAAGGGAATGCTGAATCTCACTGCATACAGAACAGTCCCCGGGCCACCCAGAGGGGACTGTGATCTAAATCTCTGGGTTACTGGGAACTCTGACATATTCTATTAACCAAGGGGCTAAGGTCCACCTGGGGGAAAGGAGGACACCTTGTTGGCCCTAGAAACTACATAAAGCCAGACAATCACAAGGCTCCTACCTCAGTGGGAGAAATACCATACAGTATCTGCCTACAGACAGACAAAGGCCACAAGGAAATTTATCTGGGTGAATTCGGGGTGGGCAAATGTCTCCCTGCAGAAAAATCATAATCATAGCCAGCCTTCCCTTGGTTTTAGAGGTTTAAATTTAGACTCCATGTGCCCTTAGGACATTTTAACTAAAGAATTAACATAAAAATGGTCCCAGGCTGGTCAAACTCTTGGAACATTTCACCAAAGCAGAAGGACGACAAATGTCTGTACAGGGCTAACCCTCCATTCAAGATTCTCCCCGCCTGGCCACCACAGGACACCAAATCACACCCCAAAGGACAAAGACACAGAGAAATAATCCCCTTTGGGCAGACATAATAAATAGCACTCGTAGAATCTCGAGACCTTCAGATAATGCAATGATTGGTTATGTATGGCATAATGAGCATGTTTAAAACAACTAAAAGAACTGGAAATATAATATGAGAAAAGAACAAGGAATAATATTTAAGAAAAAGCAGATGTGAAAAAGAACAAAGAACTCTTAGAAATGGAAAAAAGGTCATTGAAATTACAATGCAATGCACGTGTTAAATATCACATTAATCACTGCTCAAAAACGGGTTCGGAAACTATAAGAAAGCGGTAGAGAAATCGTCCAGAATGAACCACCGAGAGACTGAGATGGAAAATATAAAAGAGAAGCTGGGGGAGGAAACAGAGAAGGAACAACAGGAACCTAAACGAGTTCCAGGAGAAAAAGAAAAGGGGAAAAAAGAAAAGATGAAGAGAGAACATTCGCAGGGATGATGGCCAATAATTTCTCAAATTTCAAATAGTTTTTCAAGTTTGGTAAAATAAATGCATCTGATGATTTACAAATGAAAATCTCAAACAGAATAAATAAGATGAAATTCATATGAATAATCATTGTAGCAAAACTAGGAATCTGCACACACGCGCATGTGGGCTCACACATATAACAATGCTTATTGATTTATCTATCTTATCCCACAATTCCTATGTGCTAATGATAGTGCCAGGGTCTAGGGCATTAAGTTGATTAAGTCATGGTCTCAAATCTTAGGATGCTGGCTTTCTGAATGAAGACAGCCATGCACAGAAAGACTACGTGGGTCATGTGGATTCCACAGCAGAGGTGTGCATAGAGCCCCCTGCAGATGGGAAGATGCAAAGGTTACCTACCCGTGACTACAAAGGACAGAGAAAGGAGTCAGGAACAGCTTCAGAGGACAGAGGTACTCTAAGACGAACGTTTAGAATGAAAATGTTTTCTAGGTGGAGGAGAATCCACACAAAAGGAAGGATGTGAAGGCATTCATTCATTCATTCTTTTATTTGTTGAATTGAATGCGGTTGACCAGATTCATGACACACGCTCTTACCGGAGGACAGAAGACTAGGTGGGAACAAGTAACAGGTTAGCTTGGACCAGAGGAGCCAGACATCTGGATACATAATTTTTTCCACCATGAAAACTTTGAATCCCAGTAATTCCAGTACATAAAACAGGTAAAAGAGTGATGCTCAGATGAAAGAGGAGATGTATGTGTGTTCGGGACGCGTCTGTCATGGCTGGAGCCCTGGGAGTCGGAAATCCCTGCTCTCACGACTGCATTTTGTTTGTGGATGTCTTTGTTAGGTTCATCTCATGCACAGATATTTCATACTTTAGCAGCATTGTTCAAAGACGGGTAGTGTCTCCATTTGTCTCTTCTAAGTGGTTTTGGCTGGTATACATGTCATCTTTCTATTTTTGCATAACTTGTTTTGTAATTCAAAACTTTACTGAAATATACTATCAGAGAAAACACTTTGCCATGGATTGATTGGATTTTTCAGGTGGACAATCATCTGATTTATAAATAATGTAGACTTTGCCTAATCCTTCTTGATAATGTTTATTCCTTTTTATTTTCTTCCTTCGTCACAGTGATTCCAACTTTAGGATCAATGCTTAAAAACGTCTGAATCTATTTCGCAACTAAATATGATGTCCATTTCAGACTTCAGATAATTTTGTGTGTGTATTCGTGTGAAAGATTCCTTTCACTACTATAAAAAAAAAAAACAGATTTAGGGGGCTCCTGGGTGACTCAGTCGGTGGAGTGCCCAGCTCTTGGTTTCAGCTCAGGTCGTGATCTTGGGCTCGTGAGATCAAGCCCCGCGTTGGGCTCTGCGCTCAGCGCAGTCTGCTTGTCCCTCTCCTTCTGCTCTTATCCCCCACTTTTAGTCTCTCTCTCTGGAATAAATAAATAAAATCTTTAAAAAAAAAGCCTCATATTCCACAGGTTAATACCAACAAGGCGTATATCCCAGTAATTCCTTTAAAAACAAAAACAAAGGAGCACCTGGGTGACTCAGTTGGTCAAGCATCTGCCTTTAGCTCAAGTCATGATCTTGAGGTCCTGGGATCAAGCCCCATGTCTGGCTCCCTGCTCCACAGAGAGTCTGCTTCTCCCTCTGAACCCTCCCCCCACATGCTCTCTCTCTCTCTCTCAAATACATAAGTAAAATCTTTAAAACAAAAACAAACAAAAAAACCAGATTTGGAGTTGACTGTTACTGTCTTTTGGCACCTTCTAAAATGGCCAATTGATTTTTCTCTTTTTTCTTACTAATGTGATGTATACTAATAATTAAAGTTCCTGATACTGATCATTGAGTATCTTTCAATGGACTGCTAGATTCTATTTGCTAATGTTTTATTTCTGCCTCTGTATCTACCAGCCAGATAACAGTCTATGCTTTTCTTATACTGGCCTATCTTTTGATGTGTTACCAGCATAGATATGCTAGATTTTAAATTTTTCTATAAATTTTTGACAATGGGAAAAGTTTTAAAAGAAGAATATAGAGACAGACAATGCATCATTCTCCAATGTGAAAAAAGCAATGTTGTGACATACTTACTTCAGATCATTGTTTTCAACAAATTTCACAAAGTAACATCTCCACATCAATACATTATTTTACTCCCTTATCAGATGAAATAAGCATAATCAATTTTGTGCCTATCTTTTCAGTCTACTTTTTCTAATTATAAATGTATACATCTACAAAATATGTAATGTTACTACTTAAAATTATATAAGTATTACTTACATTGCATCATTCAGCAAATTGCTTTGTTAACTCAACTTTAGATGTGTAAGATCTATTCTTACATATAGTTAGGTTCATTTTTCTAAATTGTTTTAAAATACTCCACCATGACCACACCTGACTAATTTATTCATTTCCTTAAATGCAGTAATTTATTTTCTTTTCTAATCATTTGCCAGTTTTGGAAATGTGTCAGTGAAGACATGTACATGTTTTTCTTTCTTATTTATTTTTTTAACGCACATACATGTGAGTTTACCCAAGCCACAGTTTCTTGACCTTGGGACTGCTATTTCAGGCCGGGTCTGATAATTCTTTGTTGTGGGGCCACCTTGCGGAACCTAGGGTGTTTTCCTGAACCCTCTGCCTCTGCTCGGAAGATGCCAGTAGCAACCTCCCAAAGTGTGACAACCAAAAACGTGTCCAGATATTGCCAAAAGCCCCTCTAGAGTTGCATCAGCCTACGATGATATGTTATGTACATGTACAACTTTACCATCTATTACCAAATTGTTAGTCAAATTGGTTTTACTAGTTTAAACTCTCATCAGGAGTGAGTGGCTAGCTCTTTGCGTTACCTGATTTTTCTTATTGTAGCAAATGTTCTCATTTTGAAATGGTATCTGAGTATTCTTTCCATTTGCATTTCCTTACTTATTTGTGAGAATGTGCATCTTTTTCGTATGTTTACTGGAAATCTGGGGTTTCTCTTCTGTATATGCTGCTTTCTGAAAAAGGAACAGGGGATTTTCTTCATTCTTTAATTTTTGCAACGATTAAAACAATTTTCTGTGCTTTGACGGTTTGGAAGTGCATGCTTAGGAATTTCCTGTGTGTGGCTCCTTTCATGTTTGGAAATTGTCCTGGTTCTTCTATGGTTATTCATCTCATTTGATTTTTCATTTCTTTTAGAGTCAATTTCATATTTGTACGAAGGATTCTTATTCATTTAGTGTTACTACCTTTGTGTTTATACATACCCCTGGTTTCTATCACCAAGGATCTACCCTTAGTTTTCTAATACATTGTGTACAAAGAATATACTCTATACATTTTCTTAATTTGGGAACTTATTCAACTTTACTCTATGGCCTAAGATATTATAAATTTTTTTAATCATTTTATTTATTTCATCATGACAAGTGCACTCTTTAATCTCCAGCCCCTATTCCCCGTTCCGCCCACTCACCTCCCCTCTTGTGAGCACCAGTTTGTTCTCTATAGTTAAGAGTCTCTTTCTTGGTTTGTCTCTCTTTTTTTTCCCTTCGCTTGTTTGTTTCTTAAATTCCACTTCTGAGTGAAATCATAAAGTATTTCACTGACTTATTTCACTTAGCATTATCCTCTCTAGCTCTATCATGTTGTTGCAAATGGCAAGATTTCATTCTTTTTACGGCTGAGTAGTATTCCATTGTGTGTGTTTATATATATATATATATATATATATATATATATATATATATATATATATACATACATACACATACACACACTACTTTTTATCCATTCATCTATCCATGGACACTTGGGCTGCTTCCATAATTTGGCTATTACAGATAATGCTTCAATGAAAAGAGGTACATGTATTCCTTTGAATTAGTGTTTTTGTATTTTTAGGGTAAATACCCAGTAGTGTACTTCTTGGATTATGGGGTAGTTCAATTTTTAACTTTTTGAGGAACCTCCATACTATTTTCCACAGTGGCTGCACCAATTTGCATTCCCACCAACAGGGCACGAGGGTTCCTTTTTCTCTACATCCTCCCAACACTTGTTGTTTCTTGTGTTTTTGATTTTATCCATTCTGACAGGTGTGAAGTGATATCTCATGTACTTTTCATTGCATTTCCCTGATGATAAGTGATGTTGAGCATCTTTTCATGTGTCTGTTGGCCATTTGGATGTCTTCTTTGGAGAAATGTCTGTTCATGTCTTCTGCCCATTTTTTAATTGAATTACTTGTTTTTTGGTGTTGAGTTGAATGAGTTCTTTAGGTATTTTGGATACTAACCCTTTATTGGACATGTCATTTGCAAATATCTTCTCCCATTCAGTAGGCTGCCTTTTAGTTTTGTTGATTGTTTCCTTTGCTGTGCAGAAACTTTTTATTTTGATGTAGTCCCAATAGTTTATTTTCGCTTTTATTTCCCTTGCCTCAGGAGACATATCTAGAAAAATGTTGCTACAGATGATGTCAGAGAGATTACTGCCTGTGTTCTCTTCTAGCATTTTTATGGTTTCAGGTCTCATATTTAGTTCTTTAATCCATTTTGAGTTTATTTTTAGATATGATCAATTTTTTTTAGTAAGTATCTAAAATACAGTATTGATATGGAAAGCTACCATTTGCTTGCCTGATATATCTTTGCTCTTTATTTCATTTTAGGCAATTTAAGCTCAAAAGCAAATGCAGCTTTGGGCCCATTTGCTTTCCATGAATTTTATTTTATAGTACTGCTATTTGTATGGTCCCTCTCATTAACTTAAAACTACACATCTGCCCACATACACTCCTTTTCCCTAACAAACTACTCCATTCTTCCTCTCAATTATTCACATGTTCGAGTCTTTATATGTATCACAAGTCTCTCTTACACGTTAACATCCACTCAAGGTGACCTATCCAAATGCAAAACTTACCCTATTTCTAGATGAACACCACGTTGCTGGCTCAGGCATAGAAGATGTGGGATTAGGTATTTTAATAATATAGTGTATGAAATAATATATAGCACGTTTATGCAACATTTACATAGATGATATGTAATACAGTACATGATGTAATTATATAATAATATAGCTTGCTGTTAATAACTCCATCACTGCAGTTATTGACGTGACATAGGAGGAAGCATCTGGCACTTGGATGGGCCCTTCTGCTCTTGGCCCCCAGAGTCTTTCCTCTCCTCCAGGTTGGTCCCATGCTGTCCTCACTTCTTTCCTGGAAGCCTCAGGAATACATCCTCATTTCCTCTCTTCTGCAACTTCTCTGTCCCTGTCCCCTTGGCCCTCCTCCTCTCCAAGACCGGGGAGAGGAGAGAGCCTGGAAGGCAAGCTTGCCATGCCTCTCTGGAAGATCTGCTGCTGAATACAGCTGAGAAGAGATGGGCTGGAGGATGACAGTGGGGCTTTCTAAAATGACAGACGTGGGAGCATAGAAAGTTCTAGAAATCTTGCAGGGCTGTTTCAGACAGAGCCCCTCCTGAGCAAGTCCTGGCCACCGCACTGAAAAATGGGTCTGGTGGAAAGAACTTGACGGGAGAGACAACATAGCATTGAGAGCTCACTGGGCTCGGAGTCTGACTGAGGTCTTGCCTTCGGACATTCCAGAGCTCAGCGTTCTCTGCATTCTTTTTACTTCCTTATCGGTGGAAATGGCAGGAAAGGCAGCCTTGTGGGGTAGCCCCGAGGACTCAGGTTGGTTTGAGTTTCTGTGCTGTGCCCAACACGTTCCCACCATGGCCCCAGAGAAATGTCATAGCCATCCTTTAGGTTCATTTACAGCAAAATATTTGCCCTGCCTGACTTTACCTTGTCTCAGAGGAAAATCTGCAAACCTTCAAAAATCCTGTAAAATGTAAATACATTTCCAGGTCAGAAGGTCTTATCTGAGAATCAATTCCACAAGCTGGAGCTTTATTTAGGATTCTCGGGGAACCTCTGAAGGTTGGCGCAGCATCTGATCCGCCAGAGACAGTGGTTTTCGTTAGACCATGTCCGAGTCCCATGGCAGTGAGTCTCAGTGCCCAGGCCATGCCCCGGTCCCATTATCCCAGAATCTCTGGGAAGTGGGAGGCACCCATAGGCTTAGCAGACCCCAAGGGATGTGAGAAATCACTAACTCAGACAGTGTTGTCTTGCTGCTCTCTGAAGGAAGGCACGAGAGGGAAAAGATGCTAAAATGCAAATATAACTCATTATAACTCCATCCTCACTTAGGAACACCACTGGTATTTTGACACAACCCTCATTTTCACCAAGTGTCCTGTTGCTGTGTTCACTCTCCATCTGGGACATTGTCCATACTTGGTGAGCGCCTTCTGCGATCAGGGGGACAGCATGCTGCCCAACACCCGTGTGTGGCTGAGAGCCCCAGGTCAAGCTCCTCCGTCTGACCACGCTCTCAGTTCTCGCCTCTTTATGGGAATTTCTCACACCAGGACTCTGGAAACTCGGCCCGGGTTATTTCACACCTCAGTATTCATTGCTCCCAACACTGCGCCTTTCCCCGAAACAGAACTGCAATCTGAAAGGACTGATTTCTGCCGTATGCTACGTGCTTCTCTTATTTAGCACCAGCAATTCAAAAGGTGTATTGAGTATGAGTCGGACCGGTTCATTAGCACGAGTCACTGTGCAGTATGTACTCTTCAGGGAAGGAAGGGACCCGTCTGGAAGAAGCCCGCCATCAGCATTCATTTATGGAATTGTTGCTGTTTCGCTGTTCTACTTCTGTGTGGTCGCTGCTCTCTAGATACCTGTCCCACGGGTCCTGCCTGGTCCCCACGGACCTTACACTCAGCCGGTATCTTTGCTTCTCTATTCCCAACGCCTTGCCTTCCTGGGCTCCTCAAGTTCATCTGTGGGCTTGTAACTCCTGCTTCCCGGCCCCCTGCAGCCGGCACGGAGCCTCCTCGCCTGCTCCTGGGGCCCTCAGTCAGATGCTCAGGACACTTGTCACACTGTCACTGAGAAGCTGATGGCCCAGATTTTGAGCACTTTGAGCGGCTACCGAGTAGTGACCACGTCCTTTCCTGCATCCTCACAAAAGAGCACCGGGCCTGGGGCTCAGGAGATAATGCTTCCTTTCGAATGAGTGAGGGAAAGACGAGTGGAGACTTGAGTCTCCTGGGACCGGCTGCCCGCAGCCTCTGGGTGGCGGGTCTCCTGGGCTCCCCCTCCTCTGCCCAGGAGGCCGTGGGGACCCCTCCGCCCATTTCAGCTTGCAAGAGCTAGACCGTGCGCTGCCAAGAGTGGAGGCAAGGAGGACCGAGGGATGAGCCATCTGAGCGGTGGCTGCATGGGGGCTTCAAGCCACGGCAGCCGCCACAGCCCAGCCACGGCAGCAGGGACCGGACTAGAGAGCCTGCGGGCGAGGCCGAGAGACGCAGTTCTGCTCTGTTTGCTGGGGGGGCTTTAAGCAGGGTGCACAGTGAGGACCTGACTTCTACTTTAGAAAGAGCACCTGACCGCAGAGCAGAGTGTAGACCGTGGTGGGGCCGGTCGGTGTTCGGAAGCCCGAAAGGAAGGCTTGAAGAATTTCAGGTGGGCGAGGCTGGGCACCAAGCCCAGGACTGTAGTAGGAAGATGGGGAAAGGGAGCTGGGTCTGCTGTGTAGGTAGGCGGCACGGCCAGGACTTGCCCACAGACGGGGGTGGGAGGGAGGAGAGGGAAGGACAACACTGCAGGTTTTGGGAGGAGTGGGATGCCGCTTACAAACGCAGGGGCGATGGAGGGGAGAGAAGAGAAATGATCACCCCAAAGCTATCAGAACCTCACAAGTTTGTACGTCACCTTCTATACACCCAAGCCCCGTTCCCGCCAGCCCCTGCTGAAAAGGATTAGCACCACCTCTGCAGGTAGGCAAAAGGCAGGGTTCGGAGAGACACCCTATAACCTGTCGGGCGTCCCTGGGCTGGTGAATGGCTTACCCCGTGCATCTCTGCAGCCCACTCTCCCTTTGCTGCATTGTTATTCCTGAAAACAAACGCCCTGCAAGAACCTCGTGGTTCCAGAGATGAGTCGAACCCCTTAGAAGGTAACCCAGAAAAGCCAGGACTGGCGGGAGCACTGTCATTCCAGAAGGAAACGCGGCCCCCCCCTTCGTCCCACGCCACCCATCCCTGCATTCGGGGGACCCTGCAGTTGATGCTCAGCTAACTCTTCATTCTGCAGAGCAGTGTCCGGAGATCCCAGGATGCCAACCCCCCCTGTTGGACACACAGGAGTCAAGAAAAGAGAGGTCACATTCAGAGCAACGGACTCCAGCAATCACCTACTTGCCAAGAGGAGTGAACAGGAAAAAGTGAAGCTGAACCCCTCAGGGTGTGACAAATGGATTAAAATAAACTCGGGGCGCTGAACAAAGCCCACCAACCCGCACTCAGGGCAGAAGGGCTGAAATTAGGAGCATGCCACATGCTGGGCCACGTCGCCCAAGACAGCCCACTGGCGCACACCCAGGCCGCGTCTCGCTGAGGGGAGGACACATGTCCTCACAGAGCTGCCTTTGTCCCCGTCAGTGACCAGTCCTCAGTGCAACAGCAGAGCGGTTCTTTGAAGCTCTCTTCGGCTGAGCCTGAAGATTTTCCTGGCTTCCCTGAGGGTAGCAACTCACTGACAGCCCCCAAGGCCCTGTCTGATCTGCTCCCTGTGGGCGCTGACCTCCCTCCTTGTCCTCTGTGGGCTCCCCACTCCGCCACGGAGGGCTCCACGCTGCTCCTTGAGCTCTCTGCAGCTTCCCATCCTCGGTTTGCTCTACCTGTTCCCTCTTCCTTCCGGAACGTTCTTCTTCCGATTCCACCTTGGCTAACTCCCTTACGTCATTAAGAGTTTGCTCACGTCTGCCGTCTCTGTAAGCCCCCGCTGCCCAGAACTTCCACCCGAGCTCCAGACTCCGCATTCCTGGTCCCTGTTTGCACGCCCTGCTTGCTTCCTTCGACAGCACTGAGCACCCTGGCATGCTCTTGAATTTCCTCGTTCACGGCACCCACTGTTCCTCATGTGTCCCTCTGTGGGAATTTAAGGTCCAAGAGGGCGCAGATGCTTGTCTCAATCACTGGTAAACTGAAAAATTCTCAGCACAGAATAGGGTTGACTCTGGACTGTATGCATCCTTATCCCCAAAACCCTGCTTGTGCTTAAGATAAACATTTTCAGAGTGATGTCATGCCTCTCCTTGTTTGGGTTCATTTGCCACAACCTGGGGCTTTCCAGCACTGCTCTTGGGGTGTTTATTTTCGGACTTGGCTGGTTTTATCTGTTCTGACACTGAGGTCTTGCTGTTACTGAACTCCGTCAGCTAGAACCTTCTTACAGAATCCTGGAGGAAGCAAGCGTTTCTGCTGCCTGCCACTATTCATTTAGAGGCGCCCAGTCAAAGCATATGTTGAAATATACCCCATAACCTCTAGGTTTTTATACCTAAAAGCTTGATCTGGATAGAATGTTGGCTGCATCAGTCTCCCCAGCCGGACCCCACAGATCAGACTGTGAGGCGCTGTGGGAGCTGTGGTCGGGTGCACCGAACTGGAGACGCTGTGAGCTAGCGGACTGACTACCCTGGGCGGCAGCCGTGCCGGCCTGAGGGGTCACCCGGCACTGGGGACGAAAGGCATCCAGGAGGCTCAGGGAGCTTGGTCAGGGGCGTGGAAGGCTGGGGTTGCTGGGGGGGCAAAGGGGAGATGCCGCAGGTTTGTGTGGGGGGTGCTTCCCAGGACCCCAGACTGGGACATGTCCAGTTAGAGATCTCTGGTAGGTATCCCAGTGTTTAGGGGGCCACGGAAATGTCCCTGTCATAGGCATTTGTTTTATGTGTTAGTACCAGGACCCACATGTTTTAACAGGCCAATTCCTGCAAGACAACTGAGGCTGTGACCGCTAGCCGAAGAAGAAGTTGCAATCGCTGTGCTCTCCTGGAGGGTCCGCAGGGAAGCCTCCTGTAGCCAAGAGCTCACCCGGAAAAGACGCCACAGTCAGAACAAAGCGAACAAGCTGCCACGTGACAGCTCACATGTCAAGGCCCACACCTCGGTTCCAAAATCAGTCTACACGTGCGGGCCGGGAAAGATCTGGCTTGGGAGTAATTCCTGTAAAATATCAAGGCTCTGCATGTCCATTCACGGTGAGGCTCACAGACAGTCCTGCTGTGGCAGATTCCCCAAACCAGCAAAAAACAACGAGGCCCAGAATGCTTGGCCTGAATCCTGAAAATTCTGAATCTGCAAGAAAGCAGGGATTAAGAGGGCAGAGGGAGAAGGAGAGTGTGTGAGCAGAAAGCTTGCAGCAAGAAGGGGAAGTGAAAGTGGGGAGGTTTGGGGTCATGGTGGGGAGAGAGGGGCAGGGTGGGTGGAGAGGGGGTGGAGGAAGAGGAGACAGAGGGGAGAGGGTGGGTGGGTGCGGAGGAGTGGGGAGGAGAGGGGCCTTTGGGGGCTGGTGCAGAGGGACCGGCCAGAGGTCAGGCTTCTGCCTCCTGTCCACCCTCACCAAACCTCACTCATACCAGGAAGATGGACAACTGTCATCGGCGCCCTTGGGGGCTCCGGCCTCTCTTGATATGTCAGAGGACGTTTCTCTGGCGGCTGCGAGCATTTCGTGGCTCTTTTTCCAACGCTTGCCTGAAATCTTTCACCTGTTATTTGGAGATCAGGGTTTGAAAGGCAGAGATGTGATGTATTTAAGAGAGGCCTCGGGGCGCCTGGGTGGCTCAGCTGGTTAAGAGAGGCCTGGGCAAAGCCACGTGACACTGGGTGATTCCGTCAATGTTGCCTTGTGTCAGGCTGAGCTGTGGGATGAGTGAGATAACATCTGTCAAGTGCTCAGCACACACAGGTGTTGGGTAGTATGGTTTTAATTGTACTTCCCACATGCTTGCTGATTCGGCGGTGGATCCGCAGGAACAAGAGCCCCTTCCCGTCACTGCACGGGATGTAATTTTCGATTTGTGTGCACACACATTACACACACGTTTTATCACAAGGGTCTGTGTAAATATCCACATCACATTATCCGTTTCAAAACCCGCCCTGTCGTAGGCACGGTGCATGTCTGCTCTGACCCTCACGCAATCCACTGGAGGAGACATCTGACCGCTAACAAAGCACGCATTCCCAAATCTTACTGAGGTCATCACCTCTTGTGATTAAATAAATGCAGGTCTTTTGGCTTGGAGAAAATCTTTTTTCTGACTCCAGCCGATACAGAATGACAAAGCATTTGAAGCATTCAAATTGATTTTCTGTCCTAGGGAAAATGTGAAACAGGAAGTTTTGCAGCGTTCGGGTTCTGCCTCAGGTTGTTAACAGGACTCGCTCTGCTAGCCTGCCTGTAAGGGGGGGGGGGCAGCTGAGCAGCCCCGCCTGTGGCTGGTGGGAAGGCCAGGCCCCTGCGCCCACCCCCCCAACACACCTGCTCTCCGTCACCCTCGCTTCTTCAAAAGGCTGTGCTGATTGTCATCAAAAGATGCAACTAAATTTCACAACTGCAATATGTCAGAGTGAAGGACTTAACGCACGACAGAAATTCAGGTCACACACACGGGGGAAGACTTCCCAAGGTCCCAGTTCTTCTAGGGGAGCTAAAGCTCTCATGCCAACTCATAATCTCTTGCAAAGCAATGACTACTTCAGTTACTCACACATGGCCTCAGTGGAAAAGAGCCTTCTATAATAACAGTAACAATGTAACGGGTCCGTCCGGTCCGTCCGGCGCACCCACGAGGCCTGGCCCTGCTCTGCGGGCTCCCACAGGAGCCCCCCCAAAGGATCACATGCACCACTGCACTGAGGCTGGCCCCCTTCACAGGAGAGCACGGGGAGCACAGACAGCCTGCACGACTCCCCCAAACTACCGAGGCAAGGAGAGGGGCATCCGGTAGAAGCTGGGTGCTTGCAGCAGCTCACATGCCTTTATCATTGAATATTTACCAAGCACAAAACACAGTCACCCCATTGCGAGGACACAATCCCCCTAAATGTCAGCAGGAGCAGGACTGGACTTTAGAGGCCACGTCGGCGTGTGATTTTGCTAAGAGTTATTCGTGTGTATTGATTTCGGCAATGCGGTTCTATCAGCCGGACAAGGAACCGCATCTTATCTTCCGCTGGGCTGTGTCTGTCCAATGCTTCCTGTGAACTACAAAGGGAGACTGGAAGACCACTGGGGAGGGAGCATGTGGAAAGCACTGCTGAGAGAGTTCTTTACATGGCGTGGTCACTGACTCAGTAAGGGGAGGAAGCCAGGCCGGAGCAGGCGCGGGTGGGGATGGTGGGGACGGCTCACCCAGGCCGTTCCACCTGTCACATGGAAATGGTCACTCCACCTCTGACCCAGAGGAAGGCCAGTGTGGGACTGCCAGGTGCCAACAGCAGATGACACTGACAAGCAGGGATGCGAGCGAAGACATGACACCCACTGTATTAGCCTGACAGCCATGGTGGACGGGAAGCAGCCCTCACCTGAGTGTGGTAGGTCTGAAAAGAAGGAAACAGATTCTCTCTGTCTCTCACATGGAACTGTGAATGAGTCCCTCTAAAATAACAGGGAGTCACCAAGCAAACACTTGAGCGTGCCCTGTGGCCCTTCTCCACAGGCTTCGTCAGTCGGCCGGAGTCACGCCTCCCTCTACAGAGGACATCACCACCGCTGGCGGAGCGCTGGTCCTCTAAGCCCATGCCCGTCTGCCATCTTGATCCAGTTCTTCATGGTTTAGAATGCAATAAAATCACTGTTACTCATAAGGGGGAAATAATGCTAAATGGAGAGAGACAGAGAGGAGGGAGACAGAGAGAGGCTGAGAGGGAAGGAGGCTCCTGGGCGTCAGACACTAAGGCAGGTGGGGAGGTCATTTTCCAGTGAGTGTTTGCTTGGCAGTCCTGGGGAGGCTGAGTCTTCACTTGAGTGAGAAACAATGACTGCCATAGTTTCACATCACAAACCAGATAACACCAGCCACAACTCTTTAGCCTAAACTGTTGGACACAGTATGTTCTACTATTCACATTGTTTTCCTTTTGTAAGTTACTGTAGTGTTTATATTCCCAGCAAGGTTGGCAGTATGCTTTCATCAAATACTTTAATTCTGGGAAAAGCCATATGAATATTCTCAACAAGTGAGAACTATATAAAGATTATAAATACACTCATATCAATTCACGTTTAGATTCTGCTTCAAATGAGTTCAGGTTGTTAGTCTTTCCACTAGCACATGAGTCATAAATAAAGTTCTGGTTTTCAGAATATTTTGTATTTGGGGGCTATAAAGACTCGATTGAAGCTCTATACTACAAATTTTTACAACTAATTTACTGACTAGGAAAGTGAGACACAGAGCACTTAACTCTCCTAATACGAGAGTGGATTTCCTTTTTCTAACTGAAAGATAACAGGGTGACTAATCATCTAATGTCAACTGACTGTTTATTTCTTCACTCAGCATAAAACTAAATTTTCCCTTGACTGATATTCAACTCCACTCTGAGACAAGAGTAGAGAGAATCTCAAAGAACATGTTGACAATCTCTTCCTTCAAATTCCTTCCGGCCTCACCAGCTCTGTTTCCTTGTATCATCGAGAAGACTTTATTTGATATGACAGAAAAGCAATATTCATGAAATATTTCTGAGCTAGGTGGTTTCATAGTTAAATTGGTATTTACCAAATATTCATCTGACATGAGTGTAAAGAGTGAGATTGAAGGGGCAGGCAAATAAGCATCTGTGCAGACAGGACAGGCGGAGGCCAGTCCTGGCCGGGGAAGAGAAAGGATATCAAAATGGTCAGCACATGGTGTTGCATTTAAAGAACAAAGCCCGAGCGGCTCAGTCAGTCAAGCATCCAACTCTTGATTTCGGCTCAGGTCATGATCTCAGGGTCATGAGATTAAGCCCTTCGTCAGACTCTGCACTGGGCATGGAGCCCACTGGGGATTCTCTCTCTCCCTCTCCCCCCTGCTTTCTCCTGACCCCCCAGGCACACCCTCTCTCTCTCTCTCAAAAATAAATTTAAAAAATCAAATAAAGAACAAAGATGTGAGAATATTTGCGGATCAGGATACCTTCTTTTTGCACCGGTGACTGGGAAAGTGAACACGATCCAACTGGAATTTCAAGGAACAGAAACAAAACTCTGAAAAGAGTGTAAGAGGCTGGTTATGCTGAGAAAAGGTATGTTTCATCTGTTTTCTTCAAATCATGAGGGTGCAGACAGTGAAATTAATGTTTATATGTCAGAAAAGACTGTCAGTTTCTAAGCGCTAAGGCTGGCTATCGCTCTTCCCAAATGGACAAACAGTGATCAGTGGCAAGCGGTTGAGTGCTTGAGTTCTGGAGACAGACCAGCAGGTTTGAAATCACTGTGTCCCCATTTCCTTCACGCTCAGCCCTGGGCAGTTACATGTCCTGCAGAGCTCAGTGCGCTCATCAAAAAAAAAGGAACAATATTAATATCTATATCACAGAATTGCTAAAAGAATTAAATGAAATAATACAAGCAATTACTGATCACAGTGTCTGGGACTTAATGTCAGTGGACCATATAATACAGTCCTAAAAGTAGTTTCTTGTTGGTTTTCGTGCCTGTCCATAGAGGTATGCATGTTTGTTTATACGTGTGAATGCACCCTCAAAATTTTGACCATGCTATTAGTTTCAAAAATCTGCGGAAGAAAAAAGAATTACAAAGTTGAATTTAGCAAATGGTTTTCTCACTCTCGTAGAGGCACTAAATGTTAACTGTGATGCAAATTCAGGTATGGAATAATTTCAACTGTTGATTTAAGTAATGGAGAACTGAACAGGTCAGAGTTCAAACATCACCTCCACCCCACGCTGGTTAACCAAGTACCCACAGCTCTCAGGCACCCCGTCCGCAACATGGGGAGATCAGTTATAACCTTCCACAATTATCCGGAACAAAGAGAAAAATCTGTGGCAGGTGTTCAGTCAGTGATGGCTTTTATTAATTTTGGAAGTATCACCATGGTAACCATAAGGGTACCATCAACAGAAACAACAGATGCCCACCATGTAACGCACATCACTGACTTAAAGTAGAAATCTGAACTTTTGAGGTATATTCAGACATCAAAATTCTCATACACAAACTACTTAATAACATTGTGGATTGGGTGGATCATAATGTTGGGGTTTTTTTAAGATTTTATTTATTTATTTTATTTTAGAGAGCGAGCGCAAGCAGGGGGCAGGGGCAGAGGGAGAGGGAGAGAGAGAACCTCAAGCAGACTCCACACTGAGCCCAGACACCAACACGGGGCTTGATCCCTCAACCACGAGATCATGACCCAAGTGGAAACCAAGAGTCTGATGCTCAACCAACTGAGCCACCCGGGCGCCCCTCATAGTGTTGTTTTAACCTTTAAACCCCAAAAATATTTTGGGGGAAATACACATAAAACAGAAATTATATGGCAATGCCTTACAGTTTTTATTTGCAGGCCTTCCGAAATATGTTTGCATAATCAATGGTCTTGCATATGGGTAGCTATTTGGAACTGCCAGCTAGAAAATCCACAGGGTAAGCTGGACCACAGTCTCTCAGCGGGGGCAGAGCTGGGCCTGCTGCCCGGGTTCCTGACACCTGTGTCCTGACGCTGGGGCTGACACTCCTCTGGGCGGCGGGGGACCAGCCTGGCAGCTGAAGTATCATGGGCTTCCTGCGGCTGCTTATTGGTGCCCAGCTTCCCTGTCCACCTCTGTGGTTAAACAGCTCCTATCGTCCACCCTTTCCCCTTGACTCCGGGGCTCGGGTCAGCCTGAGACCTGAGCCAGGCTGCCAAGGTGGCCCCTAGGAGACAGAAAATAGGAACTCCTGCTTCCTCCCCAGGGTTCCTAAAACATGGAAGGTGAGGGCTGTGTGTGTCACATTTTTCTCCATGTTCCAAAACACATGCAAATAAAACAGATGTGAGAGAGAGAGAGGGAGGCAGAGACTGAGAGACGATCTAGTTATGCGTGTGGGAACACCACTTCTTATTTTCCAGTGAGTTATGCGATCCTCTCAATCTCCCTCTTTTTCTTTTCTTCTTCCTTTCTTAAATGTGTTAGTGTTGGGTATATGACACTTGCAAAGAGTTCTAATGAACAGCAAATTTGAGGCCACACATACCCGGGTTTGGAATCTGTCTCTTTCATTTACTACACTTACCAGCTAAATGTCCTTAAGTTACATTTCTGTGCTTCAGACTTATTATAAAAACAATTTAGAATATTCATAACTCCCCGTAGGGTTCTGAAGACTAAAGAGGTAGAGCATGGTGCCTGATATCTGTGTGTGCGTGTTTTTTTCCCCTCTCTCTCCTCTTCTGGGTACACATCACTCAAGAATAAAAAGAAGGAAGAAACCCCTGCCCCTGACTCCTCGCTGTTGGCTTTCCACAAGTGGAATTCGCCTGACCATTCACAGAGGTGACCCAACCCTTTCTATATTTCGAATATTATAACCTTCAGCTAGGATAATGCCATCTCTTATGGCTTAAAATTTTAATTATGCTACTTGATAAAGAAGCAACCCAGAATTGTTTTCTCTGGTAGAGGTGACAAGGTCTACAATGCCCTAAGTTAGTTTTGTTTAACTAATTTTAAATTAAAAAAAAAAAATGTACACACTGACCTTGTGCTTTCACTTTCATTTTCCTTAAAAATGTCCTTGACACAAAGTTACAAAGGCAGTGGTTATCAATTTATAGGCAACATTGTTCTGGACACAATACAGGGTTAAAGCTAAAAGTCAGTAGGACTTGGACTCAAATCTGGCACCTGGTTGACCTCTCTGTCTTCATGGCCCGGTCTATCCAATGTGGATGTGGTCCTGCACGCTCCGCTCAGTTACAGGTGAGGACTCAAAGAGACAAGGAAGATGACACGAGAACAAGGTCTAGAACCTGACGGGGGCTGCTCCTTAAGCTGTATGTACTACAACTGTGAATATTATTTAGATAACTAATAATAGGGACGCTTGGGTGGCTCATTCGTTAAGCATCTGCCTTCGGCTCAGGTCATGATCCCAGGGTCTTGAGATCGAGCCCCACATCGGGCTCCCTGCTAGGTGGTGAGTCTGCTTCTTCCTCTCCCCCTGCTTGTGTTCCCTCTCTCACGCGCTCACTCTCTCTCTCAAATAAATAAATAAAATCTTTAAAAAAATATACAACTAATAATACAGTCTGGTAGAAAACAATTTTGGTTCTTCTTATCTTGAAACTTTGCCTTGGGAGCACCTTCAAGATTTGCTTGCCTAAACTACGTGGCCAAATAAATCTTTTATGTATCACAAAACCCAGAAGACTCATCCTCAAATAATATTTAAGTTGACCCTTAACTATTTTTTAATTATGCGAGACTTTCTCAGATGAAGTCAAATGTACATAATAAATCCTTAGCAAAAAAAAATAAACTCTCACTTAGAGTTAATTGTCGGAGCGTCTACTGCGACAGGTGTACTCCCAGGCAGGAATCACAAGTTCAAATACTCGATGAGTCAGAGTTTCCTTTCACTAACACGCAAGGTTAAAAACAGGTCACACGCTCTGAGTCAACGATTGCTTGCTTTCAGCTTATAATTCAAAATCTGACCTTTTCTGAAAATGTTACTATGCAGCATCACAATCATTTCCATCGCTCATCAGTAGGGAGGAAGATTAGGAATAACTTCTTTGCTTTTCAGAGTCCAGCTGTTCTGGGACTAAACCCATAAAAGCTGTTTAAATGAGGTTGAAGATCAGCAATTAATGACTATTTCTAACTTTCATTAAAGCTCAATTCCCACGAACACAGACTATATTTATTCTGTACAAAGGAATTTCAAATAGAACTTGAAAAACAAACAGCCAGGAAAAGAAGAAGTAAATCATAGGAAGAACCATAAATAAAAAAGAAACCTTAAGTGAGGAGCTTTTTTTGAGGGGGTGGGGGGGGGGGGCTCCTGACCCTGTGGAGAGTGCGCCATCTAGTGGGAATTCTTGATGAACGCAGTCTTATTTCCACTGCTTAAAATGTTAAGACTTGTTTTCCTTGTCACCATTGTTGTTGTTTTAACAATCTGTACAGAAAGATCCTTAGGCAAAGTGTTATAAATATTGTTTTCATGCAGATTCAGCTATAGGAACTCATGTCTGTACCATTTATGTTCCATAGTTAAGCAAGAGTGCTATCTGCTTGTTCTAGGTATCCTTCCAATTTTACAAGCAGGAAAGTATTTTTAGGTGCATTTAACACTGAAATAAACCACCATAAATTTTCATGTGAGACTCTGAAAACTTTTAGTTCCAAAAACGGAGTCAAAGTTTAAAAAAAAAAAAAAACACTTCTGTAGCTTTAATTCTAAAGCATCAGCTCCAGCAATGTTTCCTTCTCCTTGGAATTCAATTATATAAGAACAGAGGATGGATACTGAGTAGGTCTCCAGCTCCCAGTTACTGTTCCATGTGTTTTTCATGTTTCACGCAGGTAATGGGTTGTTAATAATGAAGAGGGAAAAAGGTGCATTTGGAGGAAGCAGGCTTGCAATTCTTTGTAGCATTTGCCTTAAGACTAAACATACCTCATCAACATTTCAGTACAAGTTGCACTGTGGAATGAGCATTGAAAAAGCAAAGGCATATTCAGATGGTGTACTTAATAGATACATAGGTGCCTTTTTAAAGAAAATCAGATAAATAGATGTGATGGTAGCAACAGTGCTCTTCACAATAGTATGTGTCCACTTAGTGATTTTTCCCAGACCTATCGAGTGCTGATTTTTAGGAGGAACCTGGAAGGGCCACTGATTTGTGAAAAGTTAGAAAGTCAGCAAGTTGAGATTTATACTGCTGACTGCAAACAAGCCAAACAATTTTAAAAATTATGGTCCTTAAGGCACATCATTACCAGATAAAGATTAGACCCCAACCTCAACTCATATATCAGGCAAATACTTGCCACCACACTGTAAAAAGCGAGAAGACCCACACAGCACAAACCACAAAAATAGTATGCTATATAATGCACTGTAACTTGCAAAACAGCTTGTTTTATTATCAAAAAACATTATGCCTGTGGAATTCTCATTGTACAAATGTTCTGATCGATATTTTTATGAATCTGGGGTTGTAGTATGTATTTTTATTGAGGAATGTTGTTTTGTTCCCATTAGATATTTACAATACATTTTAATAAAATAACCTCTTTGTTCAAGGGAATTGAATGATTCATGATTTTGCTGAGTTCTTTCCTGTTGGAGCTTCTCACAAAGCAACCCCTGGCTGTTTGACTTTCTAAATAGCCTGAGTGATTCCAAACTCTCTTTAGCAAAGAGAGATGAATGCTGGAACTGGACCTCAATAAAGAAAAGCTTGTTTTCTCCCCCACACTCACACACTTGGAGAGGCGGGTCCAAACCTCAAACCCAGAAGTTAGACGGTTTCTTTGCATGGTAGATTAGATTATGGTCCTTTACTCTTCAGTGGTCTATGTCGGAAATGCCAAGTGCACTGTGCAAATACACAGAGATGCACCCCCCAAACCAATTATCTATCAACGTTGAGTTTTTGCTTGTAAGCAAGACTAGGAACGCAGAAATCCATGGGACTTTTTTCTCGTGCGCCTACTCCTGAACACCTGACCCGGGGTTTCCAATCTGATGCTTTTCTTCCCAGGGAGAATGTCTCCCATTGGAGATGCTCAATGTGGCAAAACAAAAGCTAATTCCAGGGAATGGGTTTTTAGCACGGCTGTTATGGCCCATATTCCCTTTGGCGCAAGCTTCTTTATGGTTCTAGGTTTGATTTCCTCCTTTACGAAATGAGGGGATTTGATAAAAACATTTCTAGTGCCCTAGGAACTTAATATTTCCATTTTTTCTTTTCTTTTTTTACGACTTTTACCTGAGCTCCCATGCTCTAATACTAGTGTTTTCTTTATCTTTGGAATTTCTGTTGTTTGGGAGCACAGTAAACCACCAAAGTCTTTCACTTTAAATAAAACACAATTTTGATGAGTTCTTAACCTCTTGACTACCCTTCCCCCTTTCAACATGACACATTGTACCTCTACTCCTGGATATCATATCTTCAAAGAAATGCAATGAGTGGTTAATATTGTCGGCGTGAGTTAGAATAGGGACAACTCATCCCTTTGCCTGGCCCCTGTGCCCCACCGTCAGGAACACCTCATGGCAGTCGCCACGGTAAAGGCTGCCCCATGCCTCTCCAACCCCATGCCTCTCCAACCCAGGAGCTCAGCACCCTTGAGACCCCATCGCCCCCCCAAAAGTCCCTCAGCTCTCACACTGGCTTCTCTGCCCCGTAGACTTCTCTACCTTCACCCTCAAGAGGGGTCCTCAGGCCATGCCCTTCCTCTCCAAGCATTCTTTAACTCTTCTCACAAGATTTCTCAACAATTATGAAAACACACACCATTCTTCTTGAATCCAATAACAAACACCCAATAAACTACTAATCAGGTGGTAACAGGTATCTGAAATAAATCCCTATCGCTTTGAGCCCAGTGCCTCTGCCCAGCCATGGATTTACCAGTGAGCTCTCTTGCTCCTTTCTCCCACCTGCTTCTCTCCTGAATGGGGCTTACCCTCCTCACTGTTTCCTTCTCATCCTGATCCAAATCTGGACCAATCTTCATGGGGAGACGCCTCGGATCAGGCAGGTGGTGGAAATGCGCACAATGTGAAGACATGCCTCAGCTCCCTACCTTTACGTCTCCCTCACCCCTATCCCATCCCATGACCAATGAGTCTGCCTTCTAGCAAATGCTTTCTGCCTCCGGTGCAGAAAATCAGCTCTCCAGTTTATGTGTGTGGTTTGTCTTCATCCATCATGCAATTTCATCTGTTACTAATGAATAATGATTGTCAAATAATATTTCCCATTATTTCAAAAGACTACCAAAGATTAGGAATGCATAACTGATGTTATATCCAAAATACCCAAAGGAATATAAAAGTTCATACATACACTAATTATTTAAATCTAATCTGAAAACCAGGAAAACAGAAACATAACTTAATACAAACACACAAATACATGTGCACACCTCAACATTCAATTAAACTGTTACAATCCTGTTACCCCAAAGGTTGTAACCTAACAGTGCCCAATTATTCTCTTTGACTCACCACTTCTTCTCCGAAAAATAAGAAGAAAATTTAAGACTGCTAAAATGCCATCACAACTTGAAGACAGAATGACTACATAGAAAATATGCAGTCACTTACCGGTGCGCACATAAATTATTAAGGTGAAGTCCGTATTTGTCTTCAGCAGATAACCCATCCATCAACAAGTAGAAAATGAGAAAATTGCTCTGGCCAACAGGTTGTGAAACAAGTCTGGATTTCTCGAGCATATATGTATAAATTCTGGCTGGTTAAGGAAAAAAAAAAATGTGATCCTGTTAAATGGCATTACTAGTTTCATTTCCATAAATTTACACAAACTAATTAATTGCAAGAGATAATAATGCAGCCGTTTTCAAATACAGACCTTTTGAAAAATATCAATCGGCTTTATTGTTTAGAGCAGTTTTTAGGTTTGCAGAAAAATTTAGCAGAAAATCCTGAGAGCCCCATTGTACCCTCTTTCCTCCCCAATGCACAGTTTCCCCTTTATTAACATCTTGCGTTACTGTAGTAAATTTGTTAAAACTGATGAGCCAATATTGATACTTCATTATTAACTAAAGTCTGTAAGTGTATGTTGGTGTTCGCTCTGTGTTGTACACTCTATGGGTTTTCAGAAACTCGTAACACCACGTATCTACCAGCATAGTATTATACAGAGTTGTCTAACTGCCCTAGAAATCCCATGCTCCACTGTTTCTCCCTTCCTCCCTCCCTAACCCCTGACACCCACTGCTCTTTTTACTGTCTCTGTAGATTTACCTTTCCCAGAATGTTGTACTGTTAGAATCATACAGTACGTAAACTGTTCAGGTTGTAATCGTTTCGGTTTCTCTCATTCAAGAATATATATTTAAGGGTCGTCTTTGTCTTTTCATGGCTTGATAGCTCATTTCCTATATCAGTGAATATTAGTCCATCATAGGAACGTACTATAGCTTATTTATCTACTCACCTATTAGAGGACATCTTGGTTGCTGACAGTTTTTGCAATTATGAATAAAGCTGCTATAAACATTTGTATCCACATTATGTGTGGACATAAGTTTTCGACTCAGTTGGGTAAATACCAAGGAGTGTGATTCGTAGATCGTATGGTAAGACTATGTTTAGCTTTGTAAAATACCACCAAACTGTCTTCCAAAGTGGCTGCACCATTTTGCATCCCCACCAGCAATTAACCAGAGTTCTTGTCGATCCACATCCATTAGCTAGTAGTTAGAGTTGTAAGTGTTTTGGATTTCAGACATTCTAATAAGTTTGCAGTGGTATTTCATTTTTGTCTTAACTCACATTTCCTAGATGACCTATAATGTGGAGCATCTTTTCATATGCTTATTTATTTTCCATTTGTGTATCTTCTTTGGTGAGGTGTCTAGATATTTTAACCATTTTTTAAAGTGGGTTGTTTGTTTTCCTATTGCTGAGTACTAAGAGTTCATTGCACATTTTAGCTAACAGTCCTTTATCAGATGTGTTTTTTTGCCAATATTTTCTCCTTATCTGCGGCTCATCATTTCATTCTCCTAACAGTGTCTTTCACAGAACAGTCATTTTTAACTTGAACGAAGTCCAGCTTATCGATTCTTTCTTTCATGGATTGTGTTTTTAGTGTTGTATTAAAAAGGCATTGCCAAACGTAAGGTCACCTAACAATTTATCTAATATTATCTTTTAAAAAGTTTTACAGTTTTGTTTTTACATTTAGATTTTTGATCCATTTAGAGTCTTTTTTTTTTTTTTTTTGCATGTGGATGTCCTGCTGTTCCAGCATAACTTGTTGAAATGCCTATCATTTCTCCATTGAATTACTTTTGTTCCTTTGTTAAAGACCAGTTAACTACATTTATGTGGGTCTGTTTCTGAGCTCTCTATTCTGTCCCATTGATCTATTTTGTCTATTCTTCACCAATACCACACTGTCTTGATTCCTGCAGCTGTAGAGTAAGTCTTGAAGTTGGGTAGCACCAGTCCTCCAATTCTGTTCTTCTCTTTAAATGTTGCATTGGCTATTCTGGATCTTTTAACTCTCCATATAAACTTTATGTCAATATCCACAAAGTAACTCGCTGGGATTTCTATTAGGATTGTGCTGAACCTATAGACCAAATTGAGAAAAACTGATGTCTTAACGATATTGAGCCTTCCTATCCATGAACATTGAATATCTCTCCATCTATTTAGATCTTCTTTGGTTTTTTTATCAGAGTTTCATAGTTTTCATCATGAAGATCTTATAAATATTTTGTTAGATTTATACCTACGTAGTTCATTTTTTGGTGGTAGTGGAAATAATATTGTGTTTTTAATGTCAAATTCCAATTGTTCATTGCTGATATATAGGAAAGCAATTGACTTTTGCATATTAAGCATGTATCCTGCAACCTTGTTGGCTTACTAGTTCCAGGAGATTTTTGTTGGTGTGATTCTTTCCAAATTTCTTTTTTGGAAAGAAATACAGAGATAATCATGTCATCTGTGAACAAAGACAGTTTTATTTCTTTCTTCCCAATCTGTATATATACATATTTTTTTCTTGTCTTACTGCATTAGCTAGGACTTCCAGTACAATGCTGAAAACATGGAACTTTTGTGCACAATATAATCTGACGCAAAACACGTCCTTGGGTATAACAAAAGCACCCAAAAAAGTTTTAGAATTTTCTTCATTATTGTCTTACAATTTGAAAGCACAAATCATATTGATATGGTATATATATATATACATTGATTATAAAGTGTTCTGCTGTAGGCCCCCTAGCAAGTATTGCTATCGACCAGATCAGAATTGTATAGAGCCACACTGTACAAAGACCAAAAACATAGACAATAGTCTCTCACTGCTGCAAACACTGGCAGCAACCCTTTGCCAGGAAAGGCCAACATGACTTGAATTTATGCAGACGCAATTTAATATATAGAAGGTATATTAGGAAAATTTCAAGACCTATATTGAAATCATAAAAAAGGAGCCAACTCATGGTTTATAGCCTGGTAGGAGATAATGAAAGAGATGCCTCGATAATAAGGTTTACATCCCAATTAAGGAGTAAGGCAGGTGATGTGTTTATAAAGTAGTGCATGCCCAGCGTGAAGAGTGTTTAGCCATCTTGTGGTCTGTCGTGACCTCACATGGACAGTAGAGAGTAATATCTATCATTTGGGGTTTCTGTCTTTGAACATTACAAAAATACAAACAAAAATAGCCCATGTCATGAGGACATGTTGTTGACATTTTATTTCACAGAAACTGACAAAAGGACGCTTTTGTCATTGAGCCTTCCTATCCATGAACATTGAACATTGAATATCCCACAGGATGGGAATCACACGCCTGATTTTGCTTCAGAGATAGGACTGGTAATACAGAAATTACTGTCAATCAACATTTATGGCTACATGTTTGGCGGGCTGAAAATTCTCGTTTTTCTGGAGTATTTTTTATTTGAATTTAGGTTTATTCTTATCATTATGAACAGCCAGTAAACAATTAAGCATTCCAATTTCAAATGCAACTGTGAATTACTGTAGTTTCCCACTCCAAAGTAAGGATCCAAGGTCAATATATATATATATATATATATATATATATATATATATATTTTTTATCAAAAGGAGGCAGTTCTTAGGAAGTCAAATGGATGTAATTATACCCTACATTTGAACTAGAAACATCATCCTGCGTAATGAGTCTGCTGATAATTATTCTAGAGTCCTGCCTCCAATAGCAAAAATGTGAGGTCTCCTAGTTTTGGTTTTACAGAGCAAATCTACTTGAACAAATGGAACCACTCATACGTGCTCTCCCTCTGGTAAAGTTCATTAAATGGTCAATCCAGCCTGTCATCATGATTATTAGTGCAAAAAAAGAAGAAAAAAAAACAAACCCAAGACCTCAAAATTAACACTCCCTACTTAGAAAAGTTGTTTTTTAGAAACCTTTTAGAAAAGTTGTCGTAAGTGCATAAAGAAAGTCTCTTTCAAAATATCCCTTTAATTAGTTGTCCAAAGGTGATGCTAAAATTAGAATGGGGTAGCGTAGTTTCTTTCCCATCTCTCCTTGAGTGTTAAATCAGGTGATAATTTCAAGGAGAGGTCTTAACTACTACACTTTCTTTCCTCTCTTTTTTTTCTTTCTTAAGCAAATTATTTGCTGAAAACATTTTCCATGTAGTATTAATAATATTAGCCCTGCTGGAAAGGATATTTCTAAAATCACATAGGAAATAAACTGCCATAATTGTTCCTTCCCATTATTTTTTAGTTGTCAACTACAGAAGCATCAAGAGGGAATGGAGAGCTGAACAGATGTCTCCTGACCATCCTGCTTCTGTATTCAGATAAGAGGCTGATGCCCATTTGTCCCAGCCAAGGTACAAGCTTTGTTTAGAGTAGCATTCAAAACTAATCCAATTCCACATCATAGAGTGACTTCAGTACCTTTAATCTAAATTCAAAAACAGTGTAATTAGTAATCATCCCAGTTAGCTCATCTCCCGCAGTGAATAAAATTGCTGTGGGTTAGCAGGATTCTGATCAGTAGGATTTTGAAAAAAAAAAAAAAAAAGATATAGATATATATATCTATATATATCTTAAAGGGGCTTTATAGCTAGAGGAAAAAACAAAACCACCAAGAATTCAAATTTCTATGAGACCCTAATATTCTTCCAAATGGAGAAAATACCAGCCTTTTTGTTGTGTCTGAAATGACACTGAAATAAAGGAAGGAAAATGATAGGTATGGGGTTAAGGAGATTTGACTCATTCATGTAAATGTCCACACACAGAAAAAACCTTCTTGCTGGTTTTTTTTTTTTTTTTTTGACTTCTCAAGACCCGAATGCTTTAAAAGATGTTTTATTTCAGTAATATCCCTGACTAGAAATATACCTGTGATCCTCTATCTTTCCAGAAATCTACATATGAATATGTTGCTCAGAAAGTTTGGCACTGTAAAGACATACATGTTTGCAGACTATATAGAACATAATATGCAGTAAAAGTATTTTACAGAGCTATACTAATTTTTCTTAAATTATAAAAGAAAATGGAGGAAATAAATCTCCTCTCCTTCAAGAAAGACAAATACCTACCCTCATTGCCCTTCCCATTGAATTCCAGAAACTTCCAGCACTCACTGTCACCTGCCCCACCCTTCTAGTTATAAATCATGACCAGTTAGGATCTCTTCCCAGAGAGCCCCATCATGTCTTCAATTGGCAATCACCTAAAAGCACACTGTTGCTGAATTAATATATCCAAATATTCTCTTTCACCCTTATGCATTTTCTTTGACTTCATTATTCCAGATTAACACAAGGAGTGGTATGAGGAAAAGTGCCTCAACTAGGATCCCAAGTGTGGCTCCTGGTCCTGAATCTGACATTGACAATTTCCACATTCCTCTTAACTTCTATGTCCCCATACTAATGTGGGGGTGAAGAGATAGAAAGGTCCCAGGCCTCCTCTGGCCTCCAAGAGGAAGGGACTACCATTCAACGCACCTGCTGTGTATCAGGCTCTGAGCTGGGGCTTTTCAGATGTTGGCCTCATTTAAATTCTATTGTCAGCCTTTTCATGTTGAAACCCAACTGGCTTATCACCACTAAAAGATGCTGCTCCTCAAAGGAGACAAGATCACTTAAAGCACTCTGAAGCTTTTAAAAAATGTCCAAATGAGAGTACAATACTAAGGATAATTGATGATGCTAATAATGAAGAGGAAGATGACATCTGGTTTGTTTAAAAACAAACAAACAAACAAAAACCACACACAAGCAAAAGCCCTAATAGATTTTCCATCCCATCTGCCTTAACTGTAAGGTTAAGTTTCCCAAGTATATAACATAGCCTTGGCATATTTATTGGGAGACATTTCTGATTGTTAGTAAATTGCAGTTTCCGCTTAAATAGACGTGGGCATCTTTAGGGTACAGATAAGACAGGAGCCAAGTAGTCTCAATTCCCACATGCAGACTCTGTGCCCACCTCCCTCTGCACACACTTCCACTTTACCAATCCCCAGGGGAAAGAGCGGGCACTAAGGAGGCAGAAAATGGTTCTATTCTTACCATACACAAACTGTCGTTACGAAGAGGAATTGGATCTAATTTTTTTAAAAAGTCGAGTTAAATATTGATAGCTTTCCTTATCTACTTGCACTCTCAATAATATGTGTTCTTTGTGGACATGAACAAGTTCATGATGGCTTTATACAATTTCCTCCCTGACATGAAGAATGGCTGCCTCATTTTATTGACGCTTTACATACATTCCTTAGACTCATCAATCCAACAAATACTTAGCGAGTGCCCACTCTACTCTATGCTGGCAATCTGGATCTGCACCGCCAACTGGCTTATATCCTAATAGGAGACACAGACAGCAACTGACCTGACAAATCATGAAAAGGACACTTCCAGATTTTGACAAATGCTGTGGAAGAAATAAGGAAGGAGACAGATCTGGAGTGAACAGAGCTGGGATCCAGAAGTCACCTTAGAAAGAGTGGTTTGGGGAAGAAAGAGGGATTTCTCTAAAGAAGTGACCTGAACTGAACCCAGTACAGTGAGAGCAGCCTGCCCATTCCAGGAGCAGGCAAGCCTCCTCCAGGCAGCCAAGAGGGAAAACCAAGCCTTAGGCCTCATATACCAAGGAACCTAAAAAGTCCAGTGAGGCTGGAGAATGTGGAGCGGGTGGGGCGGGGTGAAGTGGGAGGTCGGGGAGGACTCGGGTGCAGTGGGCTGTGAGGGCTGTAGTCTGAAAGAACAGGGAGCTGGTCCTGGGCTTGACATTTTGATGAGGCCAGCAAAAGGCTCTGTGGATTGAGAGGAGAATAATTGAGGCATAATCATAGCCTGACAGCAATGGCTGATTTCCATTTCCACTGAGCTACAGACTACGCTATCTTCTTAATTAACATTTATGTATGTAAATGAGGCAATGACTTAGAAAAAAAAATACTAGTCTAAACACCACAAAGTGGGTTTGGTTTGTCTTTTGGAGGGTAGGGTGTTCCAAACAAGGCTAAATTCAGAAAACATGGGAACACAGAACCTCAGTGGGGGGCCTCCAGTGCCCAGAGAGGAAGGGCTGTCCTCAGCTCATTAAACCAGAGGACATTCTTACTGGTGGGCCACCCAAGGGGTCCAGGATGAGATACCACTGGGCAGTAGCACCGGGTCCAGAGACACGGCCAGGAATACCGAAGGGGGGTGTCAGAAAAGGGGTATGTCCAAAACATCCACAATAACCAAACTATGGAAGGAGCCGAGATGCCCTTCAACAGATGAATGGATAAAGAAGATGTGGTTCATATATACAGTGGGATATTACTCAGCCATCAGAAAGGATGAATACCCACCATTTGCATCGACATGGATGGAACTGGAGGGGATTATGCTAAGTGAAATAAGTCAAGCAGAGAAAGACAGTTATCATACGGTTTCACTCATATGTGGAACATAAGGAATAGCATGGAGGACCACAGGGGAAGGAAAGGAAAACTGAAGAGGGGTAAATCAGAGAGGGGGACACACCATGAGAGACTATGGACTCCAGGAAACAAACTGAGGGTTACAGAAGGGAGGGGTTGGGGGGATGGGGTAGCCAGGTGATGGGTATTAAGGAGGACACATGTTGGGTGTTATAAGCAACTGATGAATCATTGAACACTACGACAAAAACTTACGATGTACTATATGCTGGCTAACTGAACATAAAAAAAAGAAGAAAGAAAGGAAAGAAAGGAAAGAAAGAAAGGAAAGAAAGAAAGGAAAGAAAGGAAAGAAAGAAAGAAAGAAAGAAAGAAAGAAAGAAAGAAAGAAAGAAAGAAAGAAAGAAAGAAAGAAAGAAAGAAATGGGGCGAGGCAGGAATGGGCCAGCATATCTGACTTGTCTTGCAGTGACTCACCTGAGCCCACAGACAGGTGAGTCCCGGGAGAGCCCAGCCCGGACACATCCCAACATGCAAACAGTCATACTGGTTTATGCAGGGATATAAATTACCAACAACAGGACAGGGGAAGAGGGTTAGAACGATCAGCAAAATGAGAAGAAGTAGACTTTAAGGGGAACTGGGAAGTACATCAAAGTGAAACCAAACAATATATTGTAAAGAAAATATTAATTTATACGAGCCATGCAGAAGAGAGCATTAGAAATATGTAAAAGCTTATTTCAAAAGAAATCATAACAGAAAAATAATCTGACTTCATTTCAGTATAACACAATCAAAAATTTTTTTTAAAAAAGTCACCTTTAGTCTACAAAGACTTCAGGAGAGCAGCCTCCAAAGTTTGGAAGTTTTAGCTAATAGTCCTCATATGAGACAGTCTGATACTTTCCAAAACCACAGTTTATTTTGTTATTATGATGAGTGTACAACCCCACAATCAAACAGTTAGGAAAAGCATTAAAAGCCCGTGTTTGCTGGGATGTGGTGAATTGCAAAAGTCTTTCAATCAGTGTTCACGGACCAGCATCCTCTTCAATCGTCAATGTCCCAGAAGAGGAGACAACGTTACCACGCAACAAAGTATCCGGTGGGGAGTGGGGTTTACCTTGGATCAGTGGAACGCTCTGGTTTTGAACGTCTAGTTGCCAAATGAGGTCTGGGACGACCAGGGCGTCTCGCCGCGCCACCTGCAGCTCGCTGAGCCAAGCGCGGGGGGGGGGGGGGGGGGCACGCACCGCCGGCCCCCCACCACCGTCACAGCCCCGCCTGCCCCCTCTGGGGTGAGGGGCAGCTGCAACAAACCATTCGTAGCCTCTGCCGTAGGCCTGAGAAATGTTCAACTTCAAAAGTCGTTTCTCTCCAATTGAGTGAAACAGGCTGAAAGGAGCATAGGAGAGCCCGGTCTGGTGTTGAATTTTCCAGTTGGGAGAAGGCGGCAAGGGACATTCACCAACGTCCATGCTGAGATCGGCCTGGGAGCCCCTCTGTGCTGCGCCAAGCGCCCTTGCTGAAGAATGCTTTGACCTATTTTCCCAAAGACTGCGGAGGCCTCTATCACGTATATCTGAAGATTTAGAAACATTAAAATGGTCCTCTGGGGACAAGACTGAAAGGATACTACTCTATCGTATGTCAAAACATTGCACATATTCTACAATGAATATCAACCTTATACTTAAAAGGACCTTAAAAAGACCAGATATGATCTTGACCACAAGAGAAAGAACTGGGAATAGGGCATCCAATATACTCCTTGCCATTAACTTCGTAAGTGCACTTGAACCTCACACCCTGAAAACCTCCCTACACTCTTAGACGAAAAATATAAATCATTAGGGATTCAGACAACCATACCTGCAAATTACCTCAAAGTCCCAAGTGTACTGGATGAGTGAAAACAAATTCTCACTGGCAGAGTTTTCCTACTATCTGTACACTATAAACTCACCTATGGGGTGATGGTAAGATGTTCTGGACGTTACTCCATCCCGAGGCTGCTGGCATATACACCATGGGACTCAGAATAATTATATTGTTAAATAAGTAATCAAATGGGGGGAAATAGTGGGCTGAAAGCCAGACTAGAATGTTCTTTATTAATTAAATTTTCCTCAAAATAAGAAACACTCCCTACTTTTCTATAGCTGGTGTTTCATAAAACTGAGCCTCATACTTTCTATTATAATCTGTGGCTACATCCCTGATTGGGCATCTGGCACTAAGTTATAAAAGTATGAGCAACAGTATCCATAAAGGAAACAGGCAACATCTCTCAACCTTAAAATTAGTAAGAGAATACTCCCCGTCCAAAAAGACCTATCATCACTATTTTACAAAAGTTGATAATTTAAGGGAAACTCTAGACTACCATGAAGTACAAAATCAACCTGTAACCTACATTTACTCGACCTAGCTTGAGGTGTAAGAACCCTACTCAGGTTTGGTTTACTATTTTAGTGAACACTTAAAATTCAGAAGCCTTTTCCAGGGGACCCATTTGAATAACTCAGCTCTCTTTAAAATTTGTTAAATGAATATTTCTTTTGTTTTTCTTTCAGAAAAGGAGCCTGGATATCAGATGAGATTATCAAAGGTATCATACTGGCCAGTAGCCACCTCTAGTGCTCAGTGCATCTTGTTTGAGAAGCCAAGACAACACAACAGATTCTTATTCTCTGTGGTGGGCTGGACTGTGTCCCACAAATGGTATGCCTACGTCCTAACCCGAGGACCTGGGGACGTGACTGTGTTTGAGAGCAGGGAACCTGCAGATGTACTCACGTTAAGATGAGGTCACGCCATAGGGCGAGTGCTTCTAGACTGGCACGGTCCCCACTGTCCTGCACATCCTACTTCATTCACCTGTTCTGCCTGGTCTCTGTGGTCTCACCTTTCCATTCTACAAATCAACCTTAGAGAGTCCACATGGTTTGATCAAGGTCATAGGTGCACTGGGTGGGCCTCGGACCCAGGACAGTCCAATGCACTGATGAGCTAACACTTCACACAACAGTATGAGCATGTAAGTGTCCAATAAAACATAAAATACACTTTTTTTAGACAAGATGAAGTCACACTGGAGCAGGACAGATCCTGCTCCGATGGGACCAGTGTTTATAAGGAGGGAGACACAGGGACAGCACCTGTGACAAGTGAGGCAGAGACCCGAGTGCCACAGCTACCAGCCAGGGAACCCCCAGGGCGAGGGAGCCCCTGACCTAGGCTGCAAGAGGCAAGGAAGGACTCCCCCCCGGAGACATCCAAGAGACCGCAGTCCCGCTGATCCGGACTTCTGTTCCAAGCCACCGAGCCTGTGACGTTTTGTTAGAGTGGGTCTCACACGCTCCCGCACTCGGCAGAATTCCCATATGGGGTCTTTCTTCTAGGCTGACGGGCGCCAGGGCACAATCTGTGCCATCCAGTCACTCCGCTGCGCATCGGAACCCGGTCACCAGTTACCAGGCGCTTCCTGTGTGGACTTGGGAAACGTGGAGCGTTAGGCAGCTTCTCTAGAACAACCCCGCAAAGGTCCCGTGGAGGCTGTCGGGGGCGCCGGAGGGGTCTGCACCTTCCGGCTGCTGCAGCGCCCCCTCGGCGGGGGAGAGAGGATGGGGGCCTCACCAGGAAGTCGCTGGGAAGGCCTCGTGATTAGGGAGGATACAGTGGACCTTCCAACAGAGCTCGTAGTCAGGGATTTTTAAAACATAACTTTCCTGTTGCAGAATTTAAGTTGCTAACTTCAACATCGAAAATTATCTCCTCTGACTCCTTTTATGCATTTTTTCTTACCCGATTACATTTAGTAATAATGGATTTTGACAAACACGTACTGCAAAAATACAGGCTTTTTGTTTCTAAATTAGGGTCAAAACTAACTTTTGTTTCCTGAAGAGCACTTGAAAACATCAAATAAGATTGATCTCTGTCTAAAATCATTACACTTAGCAATCATTTGTGCGCTAACGGCTATTAAAGTTTCTACAGTACTTGATTCTCCCAAGTGCATTAGGCACCCCACCTACAATTCTGTTCAGATGATTAATTTGCATGGATAATCTGTTTTGATTAGAAAGACATAAAATCACAAGTGAATTCTAAATTAGTTGAATTTTAATTTTTTTTAATTTTTTTAAAGACTTATTTACTTATTTGAGAGAGAAAGAGAGAGGGAGGGAGAGAGCATGAGCAGGGGGAAACGCAGAGGGAGAGAGAGAGAGAGAAAATCTCTAGCAGACTCCCCACTGAGAAGAACCTGAAGCAGGGATCAATCTCATGACCCTGAGATCATGACCTGAGCGGAAATGAGTCAGAGGCTTAACCGACTGAGCCACCCAGGTGCCCCTAAATAAGTTGAATTTTAAATAAGCGCTTTTCATAAAGTACACATTAAACATTTAAACAAAAAAAAATAGTTCTGTTTGGCTTTAGTTGGGTGGTTATTTGTTGTTTTGATTTGTTTTAATTCAATCGTTTTTAAAAACATAGACTCAGCTTTACTTAAAATAGATTTCAATGTCTGTTGTATGAAGGAATTATATGTACTCAAGTAATAATTTTTTTTTTTAAGATTTTATTTATTTATTTGAGAGAGAGAATGAGAGACAGAGAGCATGAGAGGGAGGAGGGTCAGAGGGAGAAGCAGACTCCCTGCCGAGCAGGGAGCCCGATGCGGGACTCGATCCCGGGACTCCAGGATCATGACGTGAGCCGAAGGCAGTCGCTTAACCAACTGAGCCACCCAGGCGCCCCAATAATTTATTTTAACTGAGTATGTGAGTCATTTCTCTGTTCAATAATTAGGATTCATTTCGTTTGGTTCCATATTATATAGTTTATACAATAATCATCTTGAAAAGGTTCACCTCACATTTCTGAATATTTTCAATTCACAATAATTTTAGAACTCCTAACCTGGCATCTCAGGTGCGCACATTCAGGCGCGCGCCCACACACGCACCCACGTGCATGGTCCCTGTTGCCGCCACGTTTGGTGTTCCTCTGCCCTCTCCTGGTAGCTCCTGAGATCTGCCTTCCTTAATTTTATTCTTACCTCCAGTTAGGTGTTTTTTCCTCTCGCAGAACTGAAGTTCAAAATATTTTATGAAGCAACTGGACAGATCATTAAGCGTTGTCTTGGCATGTCCAAAGGCTTCCAAGATGCACATGACCTGTAGCAACATGGAAACATTTACTGAGCTCCTCATTTTTCAAAATAAAGGGAATAATAGCAAAGATACAGAAATATCCCCTTATCTAAGAGGCTCTCTGTTGTTTGTATGATACCATATTGAATTTTTACACTCTTTCTTCAACAGCAAACTACTAGTATCCTCTGCCTCAAACTTAATAAGATAATGATACACAGAGGATTTCCCTTGGCTCTGCTATCTCTTCACACAAACATAAACAACTCAACACATATTATTTAGGCTTTTAGACTTAATAGGACAGCAGAAATGCTTTTGTGGTTTTGGAGGGAAGGAATTAAATTTAATAGAAGCGATAGTGAGAATTTCTTTTGAAACAAATGAACTTAAACATTTGCTTCTAACCTTCTTTTGAACGGGGATTGACACACACACTCTTTCAACCCCGAGCCTCTACATGTTCTCTCCTGTTCTCTCCCACAGAACAGGAATAAGAGCTCTAGATGAAACTGTTTTACTCGGTGTGTCTCACCACCAGTGTTCTCTTTCAGAGGGGGGAGTTAGGGCTTTAAGATGCTGTTAACAAAGATCTTCAGATCAACCCTGGCATCTGAAAGTCTTTCCTGACATGTTTCCTTAAACCCTGACTATGGAGAAAACACCATTTCTTATCACAATCGATTGTGTCTGTGATGATGATGATGACCAAGCAATTCTCCAGAAAGTGAAAATCTGGAAGGTTCAAAGTATTTTTTCTGTATCTTTCAAGTCATGGATGTGAAATGCAGTTCCTGCATCAGCCACAAGGAGGAGCACACTAACACATTACTTTATTGATACAGTGGTTTCTTAATAATTTCTGGTGATAGTAAATTTTGAGAATTTTATTCTAAGTTAAAAAAAAAAACTTTGCTGCTACTTTTTTACTTTCTGGATACTGACCTATTAAGGTATTTGGTTCACCTGGAAGTATTTTATATCTTGAAAGATTACAAAACAATACTTTGATTCTAATCACAAATCCCAAGTGCTAAAAGTTGTGGTAATAGTAAAATACCAAAAGATTGGTTTTTGAACTTTTGAACTTTTGAAGGAAACATGTTGAATCTTTAAGGAAAGCCCAGGATTTAGGTCTCTTTGTAATAACCTAATTTTAAAGATCATAACAGTGAATTGATAGTAATGACGGCAGATATATATTCTGAAAAATAATTTGAAATAGTATTTTTAAAGGTCCTGCTTTTTGCTTCTTTTCCAATAGTTCAATATTAAAGAAATATACTGTGGAATTAACAGGGTAAGTAAATCACATTTTCAACGTGCAAATTACATTTAATAATCACTTAAAAATTCATAACAAGGATTAGAATGAATTTTTTTAAAGTATTCTGGCTTCTAGCTATTTTGGTGCTATATCTGAAAATAAGCTGGCTTGTTATTATAGAAAAGAGACATAAAAGATAAAGAATAACATGTGCTCAAACAGGATATATAGGGTAACGGTTCAATACGTGTGCTTTGGAGTGAGAAGTAGCTGCCCCCACATTCCAGCTCTGCTAGTAACAAATTATATGACATTAAGCCAGTGTCATGAATTCCCAGAACCACATTCTCCTTTACTTTAACACAGGAATAACTCCTTCAGTGCTCATCAATGTCAGCTGTATGAAGTTCTCAGCTTCGTGCCTGGTACATGGTATGCATCCAACAAAGTTTAACAATGATTAGTTTTATTTTTGTTAATAATAGTAGCAAAATTTATTCTGTGTCAAGCATTATTCTCAAGTTTTTTATATATAACATATATAATATAAATGAAGTTATGTATAAAATTATGTATACTCTATACACACATAGATATACATGTGTATGTACATTTATGCCTATATTTCTTTTAATGCTCACAACAGTGTCTCCGTTTTGTAGAAAAGGAAATGAGAGCTTACATAACTTCCCCCAGGGTGAGAGCTTGGAGATAGTGGAGCTGGGATTTGAACCTAGGCAATCTCTCTGCGAAATAAGATGTGCTTCCTCACTGGGTGACAGGCCGTGACAGCTAGAACCACAGCAAGGACATAGAAGGCTTCAAACTATAGGAAGCTAAACCCACTGAACAAGATGCAAGAGCTCATACGGCAATCTTGCACTATGCTCTGTTGATCCATAATTCAAGCTTCAGATTCGGGTTATACCGGAATAACATTTTTTATCTTTAATTATCCCTTTGGCCAATAGGTGGCACTAAATAACAATGTGTTAAGAGAAATACCAAAAAAACCCCAAAAAACAAAAAACACAACTGGTATTGTTCATTGCTCACCTTAACTTTGAAAGAAAATAATGAGAACGTTGCATAACACCAAGCTTTAAATAAAAATATAGAAAAGGGAAGTAAGTAAGTATTTCCTAAGTAGTCCCCAATTCAAATTTTAGTGGTAAGATTTTTTTCTATTTACAATTTTATGTTTTTTTCTTCCAAAGCCTTAATAGCTGTGTCTCTAGAAGTTATGCACTCCTATTTTGGCAGTAGTTAACGTACGGTATTTTCTGAGAGTAAAAATCTGTGGCTTCCTCAATAAAAAACAATGGCTTAACCAAGTGGACCCCATCACTCTGCTCTGTAAAAGCAGTTACTCAATAAATGTTTATTTAAGCAATTTAAATGGAACTGAATGTTCCTCCAATCTGAAAGTCATCTGGGCCAGAATTAGTGAAAAGCACCAGGCAGTTGGTTTTTTTTCCCCCAACACATGATTTTTATGTTCCAATAAACCTATTGCCACAGAAAATCCCCTGCTTCTCCAGTTTGAAATCCAGATATGAGGGTTAAAAACGGCAGCCTTCTTCACTGATCTTAGCTGTTCTGAAATTGTACAGGGGTATCAAAAGACACCTGCACGGTGATGGAGTTCAAACCCATTGAACGCGGAAGCCCACTGCTAGGGCAGAATGTAAACCTCCGTAGACTTTTGAGGCAGGACAGCCGAAGTCTAAGATTAAGATGCAGGAACATGACGGCTGAGTGTCTCTTGATAGTACATGTGTGGCCGGCATGAAAATATTACAGATCATGTCTGGGACTTGGAGCCAGGCTCTCCCTGGCCTTCCAGAGCCCACCCGGATCCCCCTCTTCCCCTCTGTGCCCCCGGCGGAGAGCGCTGCTTACGGCTCAGGAGGGATTATCAACAGCCAACTTGCCCCCAAACCTCTTCACTCTGTTCTTTTGCTCCCCACGCTCCAGATAATAATCTTTAATTAGGTCATCAACGGAAACCACAAGGAAAACACTCTCTACGCCTCAGCTTACAGGACTCTCTGCTGACGGCCAGCCCACTACGCCTTTCATGTCCCCACCCTTCCTTCACTCTTCTTCAGAAACTGCTGATCAGAATAACCTCCAAGAACTGATTTTCTCTCGCAGTATCCTAAGACCAGGGCAAAACCGCGTGGGCTAGAGGCAGCCAGCATCCCCAGTGGAGACGCCCTGTGGGTGTCCGTCGCACACGCGGCCCCATGGGGCAGCCTCGCGCACCGCGCCTGCTGGTGCAGAGCCTCAGAGCGATGTTGCACCATAGGGTCTGGGCCGAATGGCTTTCCTATTCAGCTCACCCACGTCTCTCCTTTCAGGGGTCACCTAACGAAGCTTCCTTTCACCCCTGAACTTCAAGCCTTCTACTGAAGGCTCCACCATCAAGGATGCTCTTAGGCACTCATCTCCTTAATCAGACTTTTCTTTCATGCAGGAAGTACGGGCCCATCTCTGGAATGCATAAAATTTCACTGAACCCCTATGATGTTATAAAGATTTACAGTCAATTCAGAAGTTTATCCAACACTTGTATTTAATTCCCACACGTATACTTGGGCACTGTGCAAAAATGGACTGGGTAATTTTCAGGAATGCTTTGGACCCCAAACAATATTCATGAGGATTGTAATTTCGAGAGAAACAACAACAAAAAGCACAATTGACATGAAGTTTAAGCCATACTCAATCCTGGGCAATATTATTTCACAAGACTAGAAATCACTTATTTTAGGATTTATGAATAAGACAAACACGTGAATTAGAAATAGTTGTACTTGAAATTTGCATGGATATCATAATATTGATTCCCAGATGCTAACTGATCTGGAAGAGCTATATCTAGCTAAAGAAATGCAACTTGGTATGTATTCACTTAAGCTAAAATGCAAAGCCAATTCACATAAAGTAATCTAGAATGCAGTTTAGAAATTATGCAGCCTGCTCTTTCATGAAGGATCATTTTAATAAATGATTGCTTTAGTCTAAATTTACATTGGAGACTATTGTTCCTTGCCAGTATAATTAGGCCAACAGATCCCATCTTTCTATTAGTTAACCTAAGTCTATTTTATAACCACGTTGTTCTATAAATTCTCGAATTCTTATGTGTCAGTAGGACGTATCCGACAATATCTGCAGAAAGATAATTTATGCTATTCTACCCAGTTCGACCCAAAATGTGAAATCATTTTGAGCTGTGCGGTAGAATTATGCAGGTTCTCAGTATATAGTTTGAGCTCAATGAATGGTTATGAATTAGAGTCATTAATGAACACGTATGTCACCAGAGATATGCTGCAGAACTGATTGACTGTACATTCTTCACAAAGAGAAAAATCTCCAGAATCAGGCATAGGTTTGGGAATCCAGAAGAGCAGATTTAATTTTTTTTTTTTTAAGATTTTATTTATTTGACAGAGAAAGACACAGCGAGAGAGGGAACACAAATGGGGAGTGGGAGAGGGAGAAGCAGACTCCCCGCCGAGCAGGGAGCCTGATGCGGGACTCGATCCCGGGACTCCAGGATCATGACCCGAGCCGAAGGCAGTCGCCCAACCAACTGAGCCACCCAGGCGCCCGAGCAGATTTAATTTTTTAAGGACCTCTTTTTCAAAAGCAGAAAATATGAGGAAATTACATTGATCCATCGATTAAACAGAAGTCCCTCTCATTTCTAAATGAGGAATCGCGTACTGAAATGTCCAGAATATTCCCTTGTGAACACCACCATGGCAGAAATAACTCTGGCCTGCAGCTACAAGTCAAAAGGGCAGGGAGAGAAAACCAAACACAAATAGCACAATTCTCTCAGGGCGATGGGTTTCTAGATCTTCAACGTTTGAACTTTCAGAGGGTACCATTTTAGGGAATAATCTAAGCTAACAGCAACTGTTTTTATTCCAATGTCATCAGACATTTCCAAATATCAAATTGCCAAATGAAATGTGTGCACGGCAAGTTTTGTGTAGGAGAGATTCTAGAGGGGCAAGGTGTGCACCTGCCAAACCTCACTGTGAAATGCACACCGAGAGAGAGGGTGCCGGGGCAACACGGCCAATGGTGTGTATCCTCACACACACGCAGCAAAATTTACAGGGTCCTGAAGACATACAAATGGTGTATCCACATTAAATCAACTTGCTATTATTAAAGTACATCAATTTGGGTAACTTGGGATAATTAACTGTATCTCAGGTGTGCCAGGAATACTTACGGGTACCCTATGCCTGCCCTCATTCCTCTGCTACCTGGAAACCGATCTCCTACTATGTGGCAGGCTCTAAGATGGTGTCTCTGAATTCAAGGGACATGCACATGGCAGCCACTTAAGGTTACTGTTGAATAAATGACTAAGTGACAGGGGTACCATGGCCCAGTCAGGGGGGATGTGCGTTCAGAGGTGGCTTTGGCAAGATTAAGGGAACAGGGAACCTCGAGGGGGCTGGACAAGAAAACAACAGCTGGTGTGACTGATGGGATACTGTGATCCTGGGGGAAGCCCGGAGGGGCTGGCCTCAAAGTGAAAGCCAGTTTCCGGCGTGGAAATGAGAAAGTGATTGTGCCATTTATTTGATGGGTGACCTGGGAGGAAATGCTGGAGAAATGTGGGAGCCCAGGCATTCAGGTCTGGCCATGTCTTAGGGGCACACTGTGGTATGTCCAGGAAGGCTGCTGGGCAGGAGTCTACACGGTAAGAAAGGGGTCAGGTGGGGTTAGGACAGAGCGTGACACACACGGAAGGGACCAAGCCCTGGGACCACTGAGCACAAGCAAGCGCAGAGTGTAGGACCCACGGCCCCTCAAGTAATGGGGTGCATGTAAGAGAACAATCATCACGTACTTGGATTACTCTAGAGTTATTTCCTATAAAATGATGAAATTGGAGGGTTACCCCTACAGATGGAGACTCCCAGAGCAGCACACTTGTGAGTTCTGACCATTTTCCTGATTGGTTATTGATCATCTCTCTCTGTCTGTTCCCACCCCCTAGGGGTTCCCAAGCGCTCATTGCAGGATCTTTCTAGCAGTTCCCGAGTTGGTTCCTCCAGTCTACTGTGCCAGGGAAAACCTGCTAACCAAACTTGACAGAACCGTGCAAGAACAAGAGACAAGCACCTGCAGGTGTGTCCTTGGGTAAAATTTCTGAGTTTTTCTGACCTTTATGTTAGCTGCTCAGAGGCCTTTCTGGTTCCTCCTTGAATCCTGACAATATTTTAGGTGGATGAAGGAACACGATGAGAAGCAAGTGTTACTGAATGTAACTTAAAATCAGTTCTAAACTGGGCAAAGGGAGTCAAAAGGCACAAAGTCCCAGTTATAAGATAAGTAAGTCCTGTAGATCTAACGCACAGCATGGTGACCACGGTGAGCAACACTGCTCTGTGTGTTTGAAAGATGCTAAGCGAGCAAAACTTCAAAGTTCTCAGCACAAGACAAAAAAATTTAACTATGTGTAGTGATGTATGTTAATTAAACTTACTGTGGTGATCATTTTGTAATCCATACACATATCCAATCACTATGTTGCATGCCTAAGACTAACACAATGTTGTATGTCAAAAAAATCAGTATTGGGGGTGAAGGTATATTACCTGCCCATCAATGTCATTAACATTTCCTGTTATCAATTCTTTTAAATACATTGAAACTTTATTATCAGCTCTCAGTGATCCCCCCAAAAGAGGTGCTTATCAGGCCAAATCCCTCAAAGGAATCTACACACCAAAGTGGCACTTTTTAGGTGAACAACAACAATCTAAGTATTTTATATGTTTTCAATCCAACTGTTCTGAGCAAATATAAAAAGAGTATGTTCAAAGTATTTGAAAATATGTACAAAAAAATAAACCTTCACTTGAGCAGCATTAATTTGCACCAATCTTTTTTTTTCCTTTGTTTCTACAAACTTCGACCAATTTATGGTCAAACTATGGTCTTACTATGATATCTCCTTTTATTTGTAAACTACAGGTTTCTTGACTCAACATATTCTCCAACCCAAACAAGAAACTTACATGTTTAAATTTGGAATCAAACATGGGTCTGCTGGAGCCAGACCTGCAGATGAGGTGTCTCATTATTTGTTTGCTGGCTTCAGACTTGCCAGATCCTCTTTCTCCACTAAAAGAAAACAGAGAGAGAAAACCTAAGTTTACTGTTTTGGAGAATGTAGTAAACGATCCAATGAGCAGAGGTAATCCTCAGACACAAAGATGGTGAGGGAATGACAGAACCTTTAATGCAGGTATGGTATCATCTCACTCTTCCCTTTGATTGGTTCACCAAAATATTTAGTACATATGTCCTATGTCACATGCCCTATGGTGTTCTAGATGCTGGGAAGACATGTGAATTTAACGCCAATGTCTCTAAATGCTGGGACATCATATCAATGGGATGCGAGTCTGCCATCCAATGCCTCACAGGGTAGAACCACACACGTAGGGGAATTACAGTAGAAAGGGGTCGGGCTGGAAAGAAAGACAATGACGACTTGTCCTCAGCTTTGTAAATGAAGGTAAGTGAGGTGGCCCCCAGGGGACGGCCGCTAAGGTGGGGATGTATGTGTCCTAGAGCTACATGACCTTGTTAAATCTTTCTGAGCCTTCCAGGAAAGACATTACATCTTCCTCGGGAGACCCATGAAATCTTTCTAAGCTTCCCTTGTCTTCTCTTCAAAATGAACATAAAGCAAGCAACTCCTGAAACTAAGTTGTTAAGATGGTCAGATGTGACCAGCTGAGTAAGGTGCCTGGCACGTGGCGGACCCTCCAATGGCCAGTTGCCTCTTGAGGCTGCTCTCAGTCTGACGTTCTGTGCGTTCAGGTTTCCTTCGATCTAGGAACAAACGAACACTCACCAAACTTGTTATTTATAATGACGGTACTTTTGATATTTCTCAGGCATACTTCATAATTCATCTAATTTCTTTTTTAAAAAAGATTTTTATTTATTTATTTTAGAGAGAGAAAGAATGTGCGTGCATGCACACCTGTGCAAGCAGGGGGAAGGGCAGAGGGAGAGAGAGAGTCTCAAGGAGACTCCCTGCTGAGCGTGGAGCCTGACTTGGGGATGGACCTCAGGACCCTGAGATCATGACCTGAGCCAAAACCAAGAGTCAGACGCTTATCCAACTGAGCCACCCAGGCACCCCATAACTCATCTAATTTCTATAAATAATAACTATATTACATTTCTGACATGAGATGAGAAGATTAACATAGAAATCCAATACAGTAATTACTGATACAAAATAATGTTCTTACTGCTTCCAGTAAGTAAATGAAATGAAAAAGTCTTTATTCATCTGATAGCTTAAAAATTAAAAATATATATAAATCTCTTAACTAGTGCTAATTTCTCAGGCTTCTCCCTTGATATTTGTACTAATGAATTTGATTAAAGGATGTTTGCCAGGAAAGAAGAAGCCCAAATTTGCTTCTTTTATTCAGGTCTCAAGTTGTTAAGAAATGCTTTTCTACTCCCCTCATCTACACTCCCCATAAATATTTTAACAACGTTTGGAACAACTACCCTAGCAGCCTCAGGGAAGCAGGTGACAGAGACCTGCACAGGATAAGGAGTTCCTTTTCTGGGTTCAAAGGCATTTGCTTTTAACCTTCTCATTTCAGGGAAGAAACAATTTAGCTCTTTCATGGTGGAAATTTAACTTCTACACTTGTATTCGCTGTTATAAATATTCTCTTACTTAACAAAATAAGTGGATGTTTCTTAAATCTTGTCTTTGGAGAGATTCTGTTCACAGCTAACAAGGTGCCCAGAGGTGGAAGAAACCAGGGAAGACCTCCCCATGAGGTGGGGGTTGAGCTGATTCTTGGAGAAGGGGTAGCGTGGAAGGCAGTGATTATTCAACAAGAAATTCTCAACCAGTACTTCCCGAGCACATACTATGCAACCTGAAACGGGGTGAGTCTACAAGGTGGACGAGGCCAGCAGTCTGCGGACACGAAGACCCCAGAGACCTATGAGGATGTGCGGCTGAGCTGCCCCCCTCCTCCCACCACAGTGCTCACTCTATCAGGACATGTAGGAATAGAGAAAATGGCCGTCAGTTCTCTTAGCTGGCTAAAATCCCATGCATTTGAACCATATCATAAAATCTCAAAATGGCCATATTCCACTTAAACTCTGAGTAAAATACAAGGAAATAAAAGAAAAAAAAAGACATGCGATATGTCAGGATAGGGTTGACACTATAGGGCTATCACATTAAAACTAAAAATCTTAGCTCAGTGTGTTCAAGAAACATTCCTTGACCTGCAAATCCAGACTGTGATTCAATCAGAAATTGACCAGAGATTTTGGGTGGTGCCAATCAGGACCCATAAGAATTTTAAAACTCATCTGATCAGTCTTGTCTGCTAAATCTGCACGTGATAAAGGCAGACCCTAGGCTGCGTATTTCCCAAGTTACCTGTATGTTCAGCATGTAACGTTAATTTAGATTTGCTCCACACACTGTTAGGATAATGGATTTTTGTCACATGTGCTCTAACAACTAATTAAAACCATCTATCAGGGCCTCCAGAAAATTAAAGATAAGATAGATGATGGTGAACACCAAACTCTCAGTTATAACCCAGGACCAAGTTCTGAAAATTATTAAAAAACTATTCCTCAAGGGCGCCTGGGTGGCTCAGTTGGTTAAGCGACTGCCTTCGGCTCAGGTCATGATCCCAGAGTCCTGGGATCGAGTCCCGCATCAGGCTCCCGGCTCAGCGGGAAGCCTGCTTCTCCCTCTCCCACTCCCCCTGCTTGTGTTCCTGCTCTCACTGTCTCTGTCTCTGTCAAATAAATAAATAAAATCTTTAAAAAAAAAAAAAAAAAAACTATTCCTCAAGATGAAGCCTAGTGGCGCTAGTAGGGCCTATAATTATCAACAAAGTGAAAAATAAAATTAAAATTTGAAAATAAAATTTTAAAAGTCCCACCCTAGTCCTAAGTTACAGGATGGCTATTCCAGGAATATCTGTGTTTTGAACTCCAAGTCTTAAATTATCCTTTGTAAATGCTGGTTGTAAGATAGAATAGACTCTCTTGGGGCGCTTGGGTGGCTCAGTCAGTTAAGCATCCAACTCTTGGTTTTGGCTCAGGTCCTGATCACAGGGTCGTGAGATGGAGCCCCACATAGGGCTCTGCGCTCCCCGAGGAGTCTGCTCAAGACTCTCTTTCCCTCTCCCTGTGCCCCTCCCTCCCGCTCTCTCTCAAAAATAAATAAATCTTTTAAAGACACAACAGATTCTCAAAAATTATCTTTAAACAATGTATTTAGCGGACTTCTAAATTTACTAATTTTAATGAATTAGTATAATAAATGCAGAAAACCTTTATCTTAGTCAAGACAATCAAGGAGATAGAAAAGCCACATAAAAACATCAATCCTGAAAGAAGAAAGAGAATGACTAAAATAGTAAGTCCTTGTGATCACAGATTTGTTCTTCATTTCTTGAAACCTGAACAAGGAAATCTTTTTTTTTTTAAGAAAAACTGGTTGATACATGGCATTATTAGCCTTTAAAAATGCCCCGAAGAAATACTGCTTCTGCAGAATATTAACAAGTCCTACTGGAAAAGCAATTCCATGGGCAAATTCACGTAGAAAGCACTGGGTTACAGATGAACAGGTTTATTTACTGAAAGAACTTGCTAGATACTGTAAAATCTGTAACAGGCAGATTCCCAAAGGATACAATTCATTGACAACTCAGAACTTTGCTATGGACCAATGTCTTTCAAAAGAATTGAGTGGATTCAATAAGAATTTAGGAAAATCCGTGGATCTGTGGCCATCATTTTAGGGAGGCCCAGGTGGGCCGCTGGAAACCTCCTTGGGGTAGCCGCAGGGGGCCGGCCATGCACTCGTGGGTAAGCTTCATTCAGGCCCAGAAGCCAAACTATGGGCTCCCATCCCACATATAGCATCCACTGGACCCTACACTAATTAATCACCATTTACTAATTCACATTATGGGGCTCACATCCCAGATTCACTATTCACTAATTGCAGACCCTAGACTAATGAGTTACTCCTCCTAATACACAGTCACCTGACACATAAAATCATGATGCTAATAATAATACCAATCTTATAAGATTGCTAAAGCAATGGGTAAGGGAGTATGTGGAAAGCACCTAGTGGAGGGTCTGGCACTTACTAAGTTCTCAGTAAATATTAGTTGTTATTACCACACTAGTATAACATGCCCCACAGTCTCATGATTTTTTTAAAAGTGTTCCCCTTTTTGGTCAAAGTTAGACTAGACAATTGGACAGATAAAGCAGATGAAAACACAGTTGCTTGATTCAAGAACGGCTGGGGCCACCCTGCCCCCAGAGCCTCTCCTACCCTGGGGACTCTTCAGAACAAGGGTGAAAACAACCACTTGCTCACAATTTTAAAAACCAGAACACTGACGTTTGCAAGCCATCTATCTGACCCTCTCTGGAACTTTTTGATCAAATTGATAATGTAAAAGTGTGTAAGTAAGTGCTTACTTAAGTATTTAAATGTCTTTTGGGGGCGCCTGGGTGGCTCAATCGTTAAGCGTCTGCCTCCGGCTCAGGTCATGATCCCAGGGTCCTGGGATGGAGCCCCACTTCGGGCTCCCTGCTCAGCAGGGAATCTGCTTCCCCCTCTCCCACTCCCCCTGCTTGTGTTCCTGCTCTCGCTTTGTCTTTCTCTGTCGAATAAATAAATGAAATCTTTTAAAACAATAAATAAATGTCTTTTGGGTTCTATCCAGGTGTCCATGTGTCCTATCTTTCATTTCACTTTGATGAGTTGGGCAAAGCTTTATTGACAACATTCAGTTGCAGCCAACACGACTGATTATAACTCGGGCAAAGCCTTGAGGATTTACAGAAGTCCCCTCTGGTAGAGGTTGCTCCTAATACGAAACATAATTCTCAATGCAGATCTTATATTAACACCGAAATAATTCTTTAATCCTTTATCAATACATAATCACATTTCACCTCTACGTCTTGCGGTTCGTGTGTGTGTGTGTGTGTGTATGTGTGGGTGTTTGCTCCAATGTGAATCATTGTCCTGAGCTTCTTGCTATTCATGAGCTCATGTTACCATGATATTTCAGTGTAAAATATGTCCGGGTGTATACTTTTGGTAAAATATGAGCAGAGGTAAATAGCTAGAAGCAGGAGAGAAAACCCACAACTGCAGGGTAATAATTTGTATTCTGGACCACACCACACAGTGGGCGCTAATAGCAGGTGCCTTTCTTTCCCGGTGATTCCTGAGGTTTGAAAGCAAAAACACTCTGGTCCTAAGTAGTAAATCTTCAAAATGAATTGAGTTTCAGGTTAAGTGTGTTGATATTGATTCCGCCACACTTGGGGCTATTCCTAAGAACAGAGATGTTTCTCCTTGGTAACGAGTCAAATTACTTATTGCAAAGACACGCTGGACCGCCAGGGCTGAGGAAGTCAATAAACGTGAACCATAGGCAAGGAGAAGGGTCTCACGCCCAAGCCCCCAGCATTGCATCAGCGCATAATCAGCGCATCATCAGCGGGTGGGCGAGCGAGGGGCGGGCGAGGGGCGGGCTCACCTGAGAATGAAGCACTGGGGCCGCTGCTCCTGGAAAAGCTGGTGGAAGGCTCTCTCGGCGCAGGAGAAGATGTGAGGCGGCAGGGAGGAGGAGCAGGGCTGCCCCGTGCTGCTGAGGTAGAGCCGAGACACCTGCCAAGCAGTGCGGGAGACAGACAGCGGTGAGAAGGTGCAGGCCCCCCGCCTCAGGGCACAGCTGCCTTATTTCCATATCCAAACGCCAGGGAAGCTCCACGTGTGAGACTCATTTGTAACTACAAAACTGCCTGGGGAATTACGCCCTTTGCAGCACGTTTTGAGCATTCATAATGATAAAATAGAGGCGGCTGTGTCTGATCCCTCATTACTTGGTTCACAGGCTTGAAATTATTCTGCTGTCCTTAAGCAGAGCATCCCACACACATCCAGTTTGATAGAAACCCATGAAGTAAGCTGAACCTGTGGGGATTTACATCACACACAACGTCGCTCAGCAACATTTCATTTCAGTACCATAAGACAGAAAGGATTTTTGATCCGAGTAGAAAGCACCTGCAGCTGAAACACAGAAGAACTTACAAACTTCTCAGAAAAACAAAAGTGAACTTAATTTCAGTGACACAGTGATTTATGAGGATGGCCATGGTGTCAGTATGTTTAGTCCTTTTGAGTTTCTAGTAAATTCTGTTATATTAGAATAAACACTGAATGATAGGGAGATGTCTGAGTCATGAAGAAATATCAGACCAACTTAATTTTTCTTTCACAAAGTGACTGGCCTGTAGCTTCAAGGCCGTCAAGGGTGGAAAGCTCATCAGAAGATGGAGGAAAGTGTCCAGACAAGGTGAAGGTGCACCCATCCTGTCATGGCAGCCTGGGTCTTTGGCTCTGTGGGCATCAGTGGGACGATGGGAAAGACCTGAGTGAGGCATCTTGACTGGATGGTCACAGTGTATCAGGAGCAGTTTCCTGATTCTAGGGGTGATATGGAGGTTACACACTGAACGCACAATGCACGTATTCAAGGCTGATGGGACAGCATACCAGCAAGTCATTTGAAAATTGTTGGGGAAAAAGGTGTTTGTGCTATTTATCTGCAAATTTTTCATATGTTTGAAGTCATTTAAAATCATAGGGGAAATAATTTTTTTCATAGAATAAATGACCTACAGCTATAAAAAAATAATCGGATGAATCTCACGAACATAATGTTGAGTGGAATCTGTCAGACACACGAGAGAACATTCAATAAGATAAAGTATAAAACCAGGTAAAACTAAGCCACACCGTAGAAGTCAGGTCGGTGGTGCCTTGGCCAAGGTGCTGGTGATTGCAGAGGGGTGAAAGCAGGGCTTCTGGAGTGCGGTAAATGCTCTGGATCTGAGGGCTCGTGAAAATTTACCCATCTGGACACTTAGAAACCCATGTCCGCTGCATCTCAATAAAAACTCCAGAAAGCCAAAATCCTTAAATACTGTGGTCCTGGTGCAGACACCAGAAGAAGAGATCACCTGGACAAACTAGAGAACTCAACCTAAGCCCACACATGGGTGTGGATTTGGGGTACGAAAGGGGGCTGTTTCATGCATTAGTCGTAAAGAATGGGCTGATTATTAGTAAAGGAAACGAACGCTGATCTCTATCTCATGCCATGTGTAAAAATGAATTCTAGATGAATTTAAGTCCCAAATATAAATAGCAAAGCATAAAACATTTACACAAGTAAACAGAATAATACTCTCATGATTTTGGAATGAGGAAATAGGGTTCCCAAACACAAATTATAATGGGAAGGATGAATCAATATCAAAATAGTACATTTGACAATTGCTGTTCGACCACAAACATCATACATACAGTAATGTGATAAAAATCAAAGATAGAGAGGAGATTAAGCTGTGTTTACTATCAATACATTAACAGTGTCTTATAAATGACTTCAACAAATAAATAAGACTGGAAATAAAATAGAAAATTGGACAAAGAATACAAACAGAAAAGAATAACCAATAAATATGAGAAAAGAAGCAGAAATTCTCTGGTAAGCAGGAGAATGCCATTTCAAATAGGAAGGTGACAGATATAAAATACTAGTAACTTTATCAATGGTTTAATAATAATGGCTTACACTTGTTATGTGCTTGTCACTGTTCTAAGCACTTTATATTCATCCAATTCTCTTAGAAATCTATGACTTGGGTATGAGAATGATCTTCTTTTTACGAGTGAGGAAACTGAAGCAATGAAGTTAGTAACCGGCCAAAGGCCACATAGCTAATTAGTGGTAGAGCTTGGTTTCAAAAGGAAGTTTTCTCCAGCACTAGAAAAACACACCTGCACTATGGAGAGTTGTTCTAACTGGAACGGTGATTTGGTAACAACTTCTAAACTTAAGGTGGGCTTGACCAGGACTCTCTCCGAAGAAACTCTCAAACATTAGCAAAAAGCACACATGAAACGGTTCTTAGCCTCTTTGTAAGAGCAGAAAACATGCCAATAATTTAAAAATCAGTATAGGGTTTAATGGATGAATATAAAGGATTGTGTTTTAATATGATAAAATACTATAGGGCATTTAGAATAAATTATCGAGACCTGAAACTATCAACATAAAAAAGTACAATGGCTAATGAAGATTTGTTTTGTAAAAGGATACAGTTAATATATGTGAATATATCAGCAATATATCTGAGTGAATTAAAATGGAAAATAATGGCATTTGAAGTTTTTTTTTCACATGTAATTAGTCCCCACCCCCCTTTACCCATGTGGTCTATGTTCCAGGACCCCCAGGGGGTGCCCAAAACCACAGAGAATACCGAACCCTATATACACTATGTGTTTTCTTATATATACTTAACTATGATAAAGTTGAATTTATAAATTCAGCACAGTAAGAGATTACCAAGGATAACTAATAATGAAATAGAACACTTATAACAATATACTGTAATAAAAGTTGTACAAGTGTGGTTTCTCTGTCTCTCTCAAAATACCTTCTCTTCCTGTATATATACCCCTCTTCTTGCGATGATGAAAGATGATCAATTGTCTACATGATGAGATGAAGTGCAATGAGTGACACAGGCATGTGATGCAGGCTTCTGATGTGATGCTACATCAGAAGGAAGATCGGTCCCCAACTGACCCTGACCTTGGGTAACTGAGACCATGGAAAGCAAAACCACAAGTAAGTGGGACAACCGTATGTGCCTATGTATAGTGAACATATGAAGGACTGGATGAGGGGCGCCTGGGTGGCTCAGTCAGTTAAGCGCCTGCCTTTGGCTCAGGTCATGATCTCAGGGGTCCTGGGATTGAGCCCTGCATCGGGCTCCCTGCTCAGCGGGGAGTCTGCTTCTCCCTCTCCCTCTGCCCCTCCCCCTGCTTGTGCACATGAGCTCTCTCTCTAATAAAAAAATAAAATAAAACCTTTAAGAAAAATGACTGGATGAAAGGATAATAGTTTCAGGAGAGCGGTTGTCATTGCTTATGAAAAGGAATTTGCCTGTGTTCACAGGACACTACACCAGCTAATCTAAGACACCATATAATTAAAACAAAGCTTTATTTTCTGTTCTACGCAGAAAACAAACGTTACAATTGAAGTAGGGCATGATGTGTTCTTAGCACATCTTTATAGCTGCATCCCAGTCTCAGGAGTGTATGTGAACAGATAGGACTTCTTTATTTGAAATAGTTTTCAGAGTTTTGTATTTTTAATTATTTCAGAATTTAAAATGGATACCAAAAGAATTAATGATAGCAACGTATACATTATAATTCATAAACCAACCAGGGAGTTCTAGCCCAGCTCTATTTTCTTGCAGGACAAATTTCTGTTCCTTTTGAACACTTGCACTAACACTATTTCATGTCCCAAGTCCAACACTGGCCTAATCAAATTTTAACAGAATGCTTTTAAACTCCATCTGTAAAATCCTGCTGAGAATTTCATTAGATGTTACAAACAAGGCAAGACAGAAGAGAGCCAGGAGCATATGTGACTCCTACTCTGCTTCTTCAAACCTCCTCAGGGTCACATCTTCTCTTAAGGCCAAGTTTTACTAGACTTTAGACGTGTAAGGGATCTTGGGTGTCTACGTTTTTTCATGATAATCAAACTAACATTTCTCAGATCCCTTCTCTTAAAAGCCCTCTCCTTTCCATACAGTGTCAGACTTTATGTTGTAGACTATTCAATTGCTATCCCCTGGTAATACTTAGCTCGATGCTGATTCTAGGCTTTGTAAGTAATATAAATACAAAATAATAATGTTAATATAATAGTGCATTTAATAAAGATAATAATCAATTCTACTTAATTATTTCTTTTGAAGCTTGAAGATCTTCACTTACGCAGGTCCAGTTTTCTGACAGGCCATGTAACCTTCAGACTGGTTATCATTCATTGCCACTGTCATTTTCATTATTAATATTATTGGATGTTCCCACTGGGTCCAGCAACTACCATCAGCAACAGCCACTCCCTCCCACATGCCTTCTCTCTCCCTTTCACCTTATTCTCTCCCCATGTGCATCATCTGGGAACGAGAGGATTCTGGTCACTGGTAATTTTAAGGGCTCGATTGGAACCCATGGGTGAGATGACATCACATCAACCTCATTCATGGGTACCTCCCTTTGCTGGACTCTGCTTCCAGTGAAGAAGGTCCTCTTTCCAGCCCCACTCGTCCAGAGGTAACACTCTCTGCTCAGTCACCCCAACTACTCGCCAAACTCAAACAGGCCGTGGGAACATTAGGACACCAACAACAAGCAGAATCTGAAAATTAAATGAAGCCCTAAGCCTGACATGCTACACTAGGTGCCATTTTACATAGTGGGAAAGCTTAATCTCACCGCCAATAGAGGACAAAGAGAAAGTGGGTACTGATCATTTCTGTGTCCTTGTGTACTTAAAAATATAACCTTGAGAAATGATCTCCAGATCTCTCATCTGGAATGGCGTCATTATTTTGCACACTGAGGTTTCCAAGTGATGTATCTTTGGTTTGTGAAGTCCATAGTAAAGAGAACAGTGAGAAATATCTGAGACAAGTCTGACATGGATGTTTGAGGGGGCCAATGCATATCTACAGCTGAAGTGTCTACTCTCATGACATTCACGTGTTCACTGGTTTCCACAATGATACAAACACCATGTTGTTTGTCCTTTCTAATTACTACCTCGACAATGCATTAGACCTGGGTTTTTTTAAGGATTTTATTTATTTATTTGAGAGAGAGAGAGAGAGAGTGTACGAGCATGGGGGGGGGGCAGAGGGAGAGGGAGAAGCAGACTCCCCACTGAGCAGAGAGCCAGATGTGGGGCTCAATTCCAGGACCCTGAGATCATGACCTGAGCCGAAGGCAGATGTATAACACTGAGCCACCCAGGCGCCCCTAGACCTGGTTCTTTAGTGGCTGCCATCTGCCCTGTCATTGTGGTCACCCGATCCCTGTCCCCTTCCCCTCTCCCTCCCCCTTTCCCTATCCTCTTCCTCTATCTCCTCTTCCTGATCCTTCATTGCTTTCTACTATTTTTCTACCTCATTCTTAAACTTGGTATGAATCCTAGAAATCTTACAAAACAAAATATCTATGTGAATTATTCCTAATCTTGCATCCAAGGTAGAACCTCAACATTATTTCATTTTAATCTCCAAAAACTTTGTACATTCACCTGAACCTGGTTTTTCCTCATCAATTTTTCTCTTCTTTCATTTTCTTTTTTTTATAGATTCTCCTAGACCCACAAATTCAAAACCTGTATCTTCAAGGGATGCTCCTCTCTTATTTGTTCCTTAAATGAAATTCTCTTCAGGTTCTTCTTACTGTCTTTTCACAGACCCACTCAACTTTTGCCCATTACCACCAGAGCTCCCACACTAGGCTTGCTCTTGGATTATTTCAGTGCCTACTAACTAGTCTTCTTGCCTAAATGTCTCTTTTTCTCAAACTGATGGTGACAGACTTATAAACACTATTTGTATCAGACTTGTTTGTTTCTAGTGGGTCTTTATTTTCTAAAATTAAAACCCAAACTCTCTAACTTAGCTTTATAGTCTAGATCTAAACCAGACTTTCAATTCTTTAACTTTTTGAACTCCTGCTCTTATAGGATTAGTCTATGCCTTCTTCTCAATGATCCTATATTTTTTGTCCCCATAATGTGTCTCTAGACAATTCTCCAAAGTATACTTCCTCTCCCCTTACCAGAATCTTACTCATTCCTTGGGATTTGCACCAATCACATTGCTTTTCCAACTAATGCCTTTCTCAACTTGGTAAGATTTCCTTCCCTCCAACCTCCTGACTTGTCAATTAATAGTGTACATTCTCAATATAGCTATCTTACTGTCCTCAGCTACAAGTGAAGTCTGTGATTATTTTTATCATTACTTATGTATTATCTCTATAATGTCAATGCAGTTTTTAAGGGTGAGGAGACTCTTAGCATCCCCAAATACCTAACATAACATATTGTGTTTAATAGACTCAATAAATGTTTCTTGGTTTGATGAAGCATTCTTGTTCCCGATTATAACACTGCTCCTTTTGCAAAGCCTTTTCAGAAAGATCTGGCTACTTTGCTATTTTTTCCCTCTCCCCTACCTCTTACGTGTTTAAAATGAGTGATGTCACTTGGCCTTCAACATAAATGGGCAGCACAATAGTGAGCCGCCCCCCCCCCCCCCCCCCTTGCTGGTTGTACTTCATTTAGAACCGTCTGCCTACTGGCCCGTTAGGTGCCACTCCTCCCCAGTGACTATTCGCATCACCTTAACATTGCTTATGTCCCAAACCAGGGACAGGGCTGCTTGCTGCCATGTGTTTGTATTAGTCTCAAAATGCAGTTCAAAGCAGAGGGCTCTACATCCATGATTAATGGCCTCCTGGAAATAAGAAATGAATGTTATGCAAAGCTTAATATAACACAGTTAATGGTAACAAAATTAAAGTGAGTTACAGATGATGCATGTGGATTTTTTTTCAACATGAAACACAGAAGTCATTCTCCTGGTCTATATAATCCTTATAGATATAATCATATTCAATGTTTTAGTTTCTTCTTTTATTCAACTAACGAGGGAAGAAACTAAACTATCTGAACAGAATTTAAGATAATAAGCATATATATGATTATATAATCAATAAGCACAAAAATAAGTGAAACCTTCCCTTGCATGTCCATAGGACACTGAGGTAACTTGATGTGCTTCAGTACACAAGTAACTGATTTAAAATCGCAAGGTACTAAGATTGCTACAGAGGATAACCACTAATTCGGCCTAAAAATTAAACCTTATAGCTACCTAATATCTATAATTATATTATGAGGTATTACTTGTAGCCCAGGAAAGTACAAAGTATTTAATTCTACATAATGGAAGTGAATTCCAAAAGCACCAAACACAGTAAAATCTCATTATGTCCTATAAAAAGTGGGCAGTTTTATTGTAAGCTTTTTATCAGTGCATATTTTATCTAAATATACTTATTTTCCTCTTACATTCTATGTCAGAGTCCACTGGAATTGATGGATATAAAGGATGATACATATAAGTTATACGTTGCATTCACCATTTTAAGTTTTAATGAAGTGTTCATGCAAAAATCTCAGTGCATTGTGTTTTATTTCTACATTAATAAAGAAGTATGTCTGTTAATGTCTCTCCTTTTCTCTATTATATGTATTTCTGAAAGACCTGCAAATACAACACATTACTTGAAGCCATAAAACTGCCAAACTATTAACACCCTAAAAACAAAGAAACCACAAAATCACAGGTCTGTTCCATTTGAGATACAATATAACATGACAAGCAATGCCATACTAAAACAATTTATTATGGTACATTTTCCCTAATCCTTAGAATTTGACCTCTAGATCTACATAAGCATTTTTACAATAGCTATATATGTATATATTTTATGTAATTATTTATTTTTAATTTAATTTTATTTTATTTTATTATGTTATGTTAGTCACCATACAATACATCATTAGTTTTTGATGTAGTGATCCATGATTCATTGTTTGCGTATAACACCCAGTGCTCCATGCAGTACGTGTCCTCCCTTAATATGTAATTATTTAAAATTGGCTTTTGTCTCACCATAAGATTCTTACTGACTCTATGATCCAATATAGTACCATAAATATAAGCCAGAAACAACACATTAATAGTCAGCTCTAAATAGCAGGAGTTCTCTCTCTCTCTCTCTTAAATGGAAGAATAATGAACTTGGAAAGCATCAAAGATACAGAAAACTCAGGCACCCTGGTGGCTCAGGCACCCCGTTAAGCATCTGCCTTCGGCTCAGGTCATGATCCCTGGTCCTGGGATCGAACCCCACACTGGGCTCCCTGCTCAGCAGGGAACCTGCTTCTCCCTCTCCCTCTGCCTCTCCCGTCTGCCCATGCTCTCTCTTGCTCTCTCTCTCTCTCAAATAAATAAAATCTTAAAAAAAGATGCAGAAAACTATGTTTAAAGCAAAATTAAAAGCCCCAAATACTTATTTATATAAGGCAGAAAACTGACACTATAACTATATAACTTAAATAACTATCAAATTAAACTCCAAGAACTTAGGAAGAAGGAGACGATAAAAAGAAAAAGCAGAAATCAATCGTATAGAGAATAAATTTACAGCAGAAAAAAAATTAAGTCAGGAAATGTTTTTCTTGGAAAAGATTAATATAATCATGAAATTCCTAGCAAATTGATTTTAAAAAGTCAGAGAAGGCACACATGATCAACATTGGGAACGAAAAGAAATCACTCAAAACTCTACAAACATTAAAATAATAAATAGGACTCATGAATAATTATATGCCCCAGACTTTGGAAGATTAAATATAATGAACAGAATCCTTATAAAACAGAATTATTAAGAACTGACATAAAAGAAATAAAAATCGAACAGTGCGGGCACCTGGGTGGCTCAGTTGGTTAAGCGACTGCCTTCAGCTCAGGTCATGATCCTGGAGTCCTGGGATCGAGTCCCACATGGGCTCCCTGCTCGGCGGGGAGTCTGCTTCTCCCTCTGACCTTCCCCACTCTCATGCTCTCTCTATCTCATTCTCTCTCTCAAATAAATAAATAAAATCTTAAAAAAAAAAAATCGAACAGTGCATATGTCTATTTGATCATCACAGGTCAGGTTAAACTCCTCTGATAAAACTCCTGAGATGACTTCAGGTGACTGCTCTTGCCCTGGCCCATCACGTGACCAAACATTCAGGTTGCCCAAGGCTAAGGCTGGGATCGGCCTGAGTGGAGTGAGGACAGTGGGCAAGGTGCAGCAGTTTTAAAGCAACAGTGCAAGTTAGTTTGGTAAGAAGGGCGGAGGCTGGGGTAGTGAGTGGGCACTCTATTTTGCAGGTGGGGTTTCTATAAGAATTCTTCATTGATTCCTTGGGAGCTTAAAGAAGGTGTTCTCTCTCCCTTCCCCTCCTTCTCTCCTTCTCCCTCTTCTCCAACCTCTTGCCTACCACCTCCCCCTCCAACATCTAGGAGCACGTCCCTGCTTCAGAAACACGTGTCCGCTCCCCTTGCCTCTTTGTCATGCTCCTGCTCCGGATATAGGATTCTGCTTTCACTGGAACCAGCCTTGTGCTTACAAAAAAATAGAGAGCTTGCACGATAATATTCTTGATCTATTACTACTCGAAAATCATGCTGTGTTTTCAGTCGCCTGGAATAATTTTCCAAAAGCAATTTCTCTTTTAATTTTGAGAGTCTCATAATTAAAAGTGGAAGGTCAGGCGCCTGGGTGGCTCAGTTGGTTAAGCGACTGCCTTCAGCTCAGGTCATGATCCCGGAGTCCCGGGATCGAGTCCCACATCGGGCTCCCTGCTCAGCAGGGAGTCTGCTTCTCCCTCTGACCCTACCTCCTCTTGGGCTCTCTCTCTCTCACTCTCTCTCTCTCTCTCTCTCTCAAATAAATAAATAAAACATTAAAAAAAAAAAAAGTGGAAGGTCATTTGGAAAAATGTACAAAATTCAACATTATCCTTTCTTATTCTCATTGTTTTAACATCATAGAATTTTTTTGAAAGAGGTCATGATGTTGAAATAAGGACTGTAAACCAACTGATCTTGGATTAGTTAAGAAGGTATGGAAAGTAGAGTAATATATTATTTAATTTTAGAAGTCGGTCTAGTGACTACAATTGTAGGAAAATGACACATTCTAAGTGCAAAGGAATCTTTTGAGAAGATAACGTTCTTTTCCATTTTTGTCTCAGAACAAATGAAAGTCATTATTATGCAAATTTCAATTTAGACTTCTCTGAGACATTTGACTTTACTTATTGTTTTGGGGTTTCTTCTTAATCAATCATTTGATGCAAATAGGTATTTTAAATGATATTTTAAATTTTATACTCACCATAGTGGAATAAATTGGAAGCTCCTTGAATGGGTTAACAAGCAAGAGGATGTCTCCAATAAAAGTCTGTTAAAAGAAAAGGATATAAATAGTTGGTGGACTATATAAATAGAACACTTAAAATTAAAAATGATATAACTTTAACATCATTGTATAAAATATAGAAAATAAATAAAAGCCATACATTAACATTTTGTGAACTGTTTTGAAAGTTTGTATATAAAGAAATAGGAAAGTCAAACTCAAATAAAATAAAACCAATAGGCTTGTTCCATTAAACACATAACAAATGAAATGACCGCATTCTAAGAATTGCTTTTCTTAAAGGGTTTTTTTGAGAATTAGACTGAATTAAAAAAATATAAATTAAAACACATGGCAAAATATACTGGAGGAAATAAATGTGGTAATGAGTTCTATGCTGCTACAGAATAAGAACAAAACGCACAACTGAAAAATGAATAAAGCACAGAAAGCAAATAAAAATACTTTTGTAATAAAAAAAGGACAAGTTATGAAATATAAAGGCACAAAAAACAGAATAAGTACAAGTCAAATAATAAATTCATAGATTTAACCCCCCCCAAAATCAGTAATTACATCAAATGCAAAGCTACTAAATACTCTAACTAAAGGATGAAGATTATGAACTAAAGTACTCTGTATAGATTAAGAAAATTTAGAAATAAAAAGATAAAACAAGATATACCTGAAAACAATGATAACAGGAAAATGTGGTTTAGCAACACTCAATTAACACATACAAAAAAATAAATAAATAAAACTGATGAAAAGGAACATTTCACAGTGATAAAATGTTAAATCAGGAAGATACAGCATTTAAAATTTCAGTGAGACTAAAATCTAGCACAAAATATACGAAGAAAAACAGCTGTAAGGAGAAAAATTAATTCACAATGACAGTGGGGACTTTATATAATTTTTTTCTTAGTAACTCATGAAATAAGCAGATAAAATTTTGAAATAAATAATTACCAAGTGATTAATTGACTTATATACAACACTGTTACCAAACAATTGCAGAATATACATTCTTTGAAATTGAACACAGGTCAGTTTCATCACATTTAAAGGACTTGAATCACATAGAGTATGCACTCTGATCATGGTAGAATTAAGACAGAAATTAATAATGGATATCTAGAAAATCACCAAATGTTTGGGAATTAAACAATGCATCTGCAAATAACCGATGAACCAAAAAAGGAGCCACAATGCAAATCAGAAAATATTTTGATTATAACATATCATAATTTGTGAGATGCAACCAAAGATATACTTAGTATGGAAATTATTGCCTGATATGCTATTTATAAAACAGAAGAAAGGCTGGTAATTATGATCTAAGTATACTTTTCAAGGAGCTCATCAAATTACATAAAGATAAAATGAAATATAATCATTATAACAGCAGAAATTAATGGAATAGAAAACAAAAGCAAAAGGTGGTCTTTTGAACAGTGTAATAAAATGGTGAGTGCCCTAACAAGATTGAGAAAACAAGAGAAAATACATAAACTATCGGTATCCTAAATATGACATTACTACAGACAATATAGACATGAAAACAGATAAAGAGATATTCGGAATCACATTTTAGCCACTATGGGTATTTAGGAAATGTGGACAACAACCATCATCTTCCCAAAGCTAACACAGTAAGATATAGAACATCTGACTAATTTTTTTCTGTGAAAGAAATTTGAATCTATGTCTAAAAACCTTTCCACAAAGAAAATTTAAACTTCACTGGTGAATTCTTCCCAATATTGATGAACAAAATAAGCAAAATAAGCAAATTCCTATTGTTCCAGAAAATAACAGAAGAGGAACACCGTTTCATTTTAAGAGGCCTGCATAAACTTGGTATTACAAACCTAAGTAGTATATTGAAAGAAAGGAAGATTACAGGCTGTTCTCTTTCATAGTGTACATGCAAAAATCCTGAGCAAAATACTGACTAATTAAATCCAGTAATACATTCAACAGGTAATCTGTTTCAACCAAATAGGATTTGTTCTAGTAACATAAGGTTGGCTTCATATTAGGAAATCCACTCTTGTAATTTATAATACTAAAAAGTAAAGAACAAAAACATATGACATATGATCATCTCAATAAATGTCAAAAAACATTTCAGGGCATTCAATGCCTACTCTTGATTAAAAATAAGAACTTCGAAAGCTATTAATAGAAGGAACTCCATTAATCTAATAAAATTTAACCATACCAATGGCAAAGCTACTGAAAACAACTTGCTTAATGATAAAACATCTAAAGCTTTTCCCTGAGATTGAAAATGAGACAGGGATGCCTATCTTAGGTTATTGTCACCTCCCATTATCTTTTTATTAAGAGTGCCATCCCGTGAAATAAAACAAGAAAAAAAAAAAGGAAGGAAGCTATCAAGATTTAAAAGAGAAAAATAAAAGTCATTATCTACATACTATATGGCAGTATATGCAGAAAATCCAAAAAAATCTCCATATAAATCAATATTTACATATGAACTTAGCAAGTTTGGCAGATAAAACATGAATTTCACAGTGAAATTGTATCTCTGTATTTATAATACACAAAAAGGAAATGAAATTTGCTTGTTATTTTCAGTCAGAAAATATTTATTATAGCATCACAGTTTGAAAAAGGCCTAGAAACAGATCTAATACAAATGGTCAAGACTTCTGCATCAAAAATTTTAAAATGTTCCTGAGAAAGTAAACATGGTCAAAGGAGGGATATTAAATTTCCATGATATATAGAAGACTTCTATATATCAAGATTTATTATACTGCTCTAGTGATTAAGATATCTCAGTACTGGCTTAGGCACAATGGATCCATACAACAAAAGGTGGATTCTAGAGACAGACCCACTCCCCAGGGTCATCTGGTCACCACAAAGGCGTCATCACAATGCAGCAGGGGAATCCACATGGAGAAACATTAGTCTGGACTCTCCTCTTGTACCACTGTGAAATCACTTCCACACTGGTAATACACCTTAAATATTCAAGTTAAAACAACCAAACTGAAATAAGAAAATATAAGAAAATGTCCCAAGCCAAATTTTCTTAAGTGGGACACAAAAAAACACTAAATGTAAAGAACTTTGTAAAAACTGCAAGCTTCTACTCATCTACAGACCTACTATAAGGCGAAAATGCAAGCCACAAACTGGGAGAAAATGCTTACATATATGTAGATCTAAGAAAGAAAGAATGTCCTGAATATATAAAAATCCCTACGCATCAAGAAGAAAAATAAAACAACCCATTTATTTTTAAATGTCAATATTACTGAAAGGGTGCCTCATGAGATGAGATGGCCAAGTGAGCCACACACACATACTGGTCACCATCATCAGTCAGCAGGAAGACGTGAGCTAAAACCACAGTGGGATACCACAACCACCGGAATGGCTAGCATCTGTGAAAACTACTAACACAACAGCCAACACTGATTATGCTGGGTGTTGGTGAGGGTGCAGAAACCAAAGTCTGTGGCGGGAGTGTAACCACTCTGAGAAAGTGTTTGGCTATATCTACTCAGGCTGAAGGTACCTGTGATGCCGGCATTTCAGGGCTCAGTTCACGCCCCACGAAAATAGCCCCATGGAAATACTTGCATACACATGTCGCCAAAAAAGGCCCAAGATGGTTTATAACAGTATCACCGAAATAATTCACATAATTGTAACAGCGTAATTCAATAACCAAAGAGTGGAGACGACTCAAGTGTTCCTCCATTGTAGAGTAAATAAATAAATGAGGATATATTCACACAGCAGATGATTTTAGAGGAGTAAAAGTGGGTAGCTGTTGCTGAAAGCAGTAGGATAGATGGTTATCAGAAATACAACAACGAATGAAAGTGGGCAGACGCAGAAGAGAACACACTGGGTGAGTCCTTTTATATAAAGTACAGAAAAAAATACCAAAAGAATCTGTAGCTATATATGCCAAAATCTTTTGTGATGATTAGGGTAAACTGAGGAAGGGGCTTCTTAATATTTCATTTCTTTACGAAGCTGCTGGTTACCTGGGCATGTTCACCAAATGAAAATTCATGAAGCCATACACCCATGAGTGATGCATGACTCTCTTTATATATTGTGATTCAAGATAACATTGACTTCAAAGAAGGACTGGCCAGGATTCTACAGCCAAGTAAAGGAGGAAAGAAAAGTAAAATGATTAAAAAAGAAAGAAAGAAAGAAAAGTAAAATGACTGAACCAAACAGGGATCTTTGTAGTGAAGTATCTGAAAATTACTCAGAAAAATGAAGAAAAAAAGTAGACTGAGGGAAAAGGGAGAAATCTGCTAAGGAAGGAAAAATGAGGAGCTTTAAAATAAAATCAAAATACTTCTAAATTGCACTTTTCTATTGCGATATAATTTCTATTTTGATCTAATTATTGAAGGAATTTGAGACTGTCTTTGCAAATGTGTTTTGTGATAAACAAAAAAAATAGTCTAGGAAAATGTGATCTGAGTGTTAATGATACTCCTAATGTATGAGTTTATATAGGTTTATTCCATATTCTCAAGAGGCTGCTTTGATGAAAAGTAACATTGTAAATGTTTTGCAGAGAAAGAATTTTTTTAAAATTTAGAAACCTACACATTTCCTTTACTCATCTTTCTAAAATATCACTGTTTTATTTTTTAATAGCTCACACATGTTAAGTGCTCACAAGGGTCTATGAGGTTCAGTGGAATGACAGGGAATGACATGGCAGGTATTGCATATGGTGGGTGCAGCTTCAGATTCCAGGCTAGGGGGCAGTGTCAGCTGGGGGAAAATGCATCTGTCCTCATAATTTCAAATATCCTCCAAGTGAGAGAGACTTCGACTTCTGACACAAGCTTGTCAACTTTAGCCTCTTGAGCTGCTCTTAAAGAAGACCCACTACATCCCACTGGGTCACCTGGAGGGGAATGTTCAGTTAATAAGTGGCTCAGGTGAGCCAGGCTGCTTACCTGGCTAACTAGATGTAACAGGCGCCCGTGTTTATTTGGGGGGTTTCTTTCTTTACCAGTCTCGAGTCCTACCAGTTGTGTTTGTAAAGAGAATATTACCTCCATGTTTATCTGCCATCCATAAAGAAATTTATTGCATATTCTATTTCCATTGTCCCGGTTGACAGTAATTATTCAGAGAAAGAAATGCCTTTATTCTCTGCATTATTTAGCAAGCAAACATCTCATCTCTTACAATTCATTCTGTTTGATAGTTTGGGCACATCCTACTGCTGTATGGAACTGTATGAGCTGTATGGAACATTCACAATCTGATATCCAAATGAAATGCTATATACACTTAGTTAAAAGGGCAAGTTATGTTTGCTCCTGGGTTTTGGCACCAAAAGGAAAAAGAAAAGAAAAGAAAAGAAAAGGGAAGGGAAGGGAAGGGGGGGAGGGGAGAGAAGGGGAGGGGAGGGAAGGGAAGGGGAAGGAAGAGAAGGGAAGGGGAGGGAAGGGAAGGGAAGGGAAGGGAAGGGAAGGTAGGGGAGGGAAGGGGAGGGAAGGGAAGGGAA
>NC_058405.1:3975738-4011671 GCF_002201575.2 Neomonachus schauinslandi
AGAGAAGAGAAGAGAAGAGAAGAGAAGAGAAGAGAAGAGAAGAGAAGAGAAGAAAAAGAAAAGAGGCAACTTATAGACTGTTTTGAAAGATCATCTTATATAACCAGTCAGATTACAGCAAAAAGAGATGAAAATCCCGGTTAGACAATTAATTCAGCAGACATGTGTTATGTTGGCCCTGATGGACTGGTGACAGTAGTGGAGATCCATTCCGTGTATTTTGGAAGGAGGGCTGCCGAGATTTGCAGTAAAACCAAATGCGGGACACTGAAGAAAGACCAGTCTCAACACTCTAACCAGGCACTTCAGCCTGAAACTGGGAGAAGAGTAAGAGGGGAAGGGAGGGGCCTGTAGGGAGAGTGGGTATGGAGGTGAGCTGACCAACTCTGAACACAACATCCACTGAAACCAGTGTTTTTTTATTTGTGAGAAGGAATACTTCTATTTCCAAATTCATCGTGGACTGACACTTTTGTAAAATGTAATAAAAGTGAATTCCTGTAAACATGGCATTGAAAAAGACAAAGGCATACAAAACGCAAGCCTGGATTCCTATTAGATTCAAGAGAAGGAAATGAAACCATCAACTTGTCATAAGAGGTTCTAAATGCTTACTCTCGGGGCAGAACAGTAATAAAAAGTTCATACTTCCAATGGTCCACAGGATACACTTTAAGAATCACTTGTTATTATTTAATCAATAATGTTTAAATGGCTTGTCTATCCATTAAAGGCGAGTTCAAATAACATAACTTAGCACACTCATCACAAAATTCATCCCAGACAATTTAGCTCTTCAATATTTCAGGTATGGAGAAGAGGAAGATCATGTCTCACACAGTGGCAAATTTATATTTGATGTGAACTTTAGCAAAGCATGATCCAGAAAGAAAAGGGAAACCCAGTGGGCAGAAAATATCTAAGAAGATGGCCTAGCGTGCGGAGGAGTTGGAGCCATGACTCTGATAAACAGATAGGAAGTACTTGTCACTTAAGATTGGAAAGTGCTTGACCAGGCCTCACAGTGAGCAAACCCAGCATGGATCCCTTTGTCACTGAGCCAGAGTCCACCACAGCAACTGCACACTCATCAAATCACCAGTGAAATAGATCATCACAAGCTGTGAGAAGAAAGATCCATCATGACTTCAATCAGAAAGTCTGAAGAACTTCCGAATGGGAGTTTATAAAGCTAAGTGTTTACTCCATGGGGTAGAAAGAGAAGCTTAGGGGGAAGAAAAACAGCCCAAGGAAAATCCTGACACAGACAGGAGGGCAATCGCCCGGTGGCTGAGAGCACCAACTAGTATCTAGGGCCCGGATCGTGAGTGAAGATTGTGGTCATCCTCCCATGAGAAGGGACAAGCCACAGAGACGTCTTAAGACTGGGAGTGTCAAGATTACATTTGTTCATGATAAGAATGACTCTAGCTCCCGGTGAGAGCAGACTGAAAGGGAACAAGGTTTCCTCTGCATGGTTAGGAGGCTGTTGAGACGAGATGGCAGTAGCCTTGATGAGGATGGTGACCCCCAAGGTGGAGGATAGATTAAGTGGATGTTTGGGAGACAGAGGCATTCGAGAAGCATGAAGGAAAAAAGAAATGCAACACAATTAAGGAATGGTCTTCGGGTAATGTATCTAAGAAGGTAGGAAGGAGGAGGAGGAGGTAGAGGAGAAGAAGGATCAGCACCATGTTGGAAAGGTGGGAAAATGAATAAAACTAATACACAAATAACAGGGCTGTCCCAGGGAGCAAAGTTAATCAGCTTTCACCACTTTATGCCAATGACTCAATCCCATTCATTTTGATAGAAACATTTAATTTTAAGTGTATTTACAGTGGCAGGCAATTTATCCAAGCATTAAGATGCTGTACTGAGTTTTCATAGGCTAATCAGCACCTGATGATTTATTACTCAGAAGAAACTCTTAGACTTTGCATTTACATGAAAATTACTTAATCAATTTCTCAGTAGACTAGGGAAAAAAGAGTGTTATCAAAAAGGGATAGCACATATGGGCATAATCAGATCTCTCTATAGACATTCTGATTGAATTGCTTTGAGTTGAATATCACAAAATCAAGGAGAGGGAGACAGACAGACAGAGACAGGGACTGAGATGACATGGTGTCTACATTGTTCTGCATACTGGGTGAAATAACACATATAAACCGGGGCAGAACCACAGCAAATTAATTCTCTGTGCTGTTTGTCATCTGAGTCATATATTCCTACCCTGTTATCAGAGATTGGTGTATAAATTATTTACTTTACAAAGCATTTCCTGATAACTTAAAGGGACAGCAGTTTCTCTTTTCATGCAGATAGAGAGGACATCCTCCAAGAGGAGTGAACTTTCCCTCTTTAGCTTCCTTCTCCAGATCTAGCAGGCTAAGTACAGGAAACAAAGAGCATTTTTAGAAGTGACTTGCAGATCCTGCTGTTTCTAGCAAGATCTTCTTCCACAGCACACTCAACATCAGGATAGTTGTCAACCCGTAGGGTATTAACCTTCACTTAACAACTCTGAAATTTGGATCTTTGCTGACCTTGCCTTAGAACTGAATCAGAATGAACCTGAACTCCAAGAAATCGACCTTAAGCTATCTGCAAGACCAGAAACAACAACAAGCCCCCTCCTTGTAATATCTGCAGCCTGGAGGGGAAAATCGGCAGCAAGACAAAGCAGCCCACAAGGCAGGTTCAAGGGCACTTACATATATCTGATTGTTCCCAAAGCGCTTCTGAATTTCATAAAGCAGGCTGCCATCGTTCAGCTCGCTCAGCGTCGCCAGGTCATCACTGGGAGCGGGAGGCATCAGCTTGACCTGGGGAAAAAATGAAGTAAGAGCAATTCTAATTGCTTTCCAATTTCTTCACAGTCGGATGTTCCATTTCCAATTACATGTCAAAAGTTTAAAGACCACGTGAGTTTGAAACCATTATTAAAAGACGAAATGGTTCACTTAGAAGGAACAACAGCCACAGAGAAATGTATTCAGATGAGAATTTCTGTCCTATGTCTGTGGGTGCGCTCACACACACTAACACAAGAACCCCCCCCCAGTGCTACCTTCCGTCCTGCAAAGGCATCAGTCTGCCAAAATCATTTCAGCACGTCGACTTTCCTAGTCCCCACTTAAAATGTAGACAGCTCTGAGCTGTTCTGCATCCTCTACGACCAGCAGCTGAAAAGCTCACGTATCTGCAGTGTTTCCAAAGCTAAAGCAAAACTTCTCCTATTACTGTTGTTGGCATGGTGAAGGAACCAGTGTGCCTGGAATTTAGTTTCCGCATACATGTAGGAGGAGGCCAGATTTTGAAAGAAGACTCTAGAATTTTGGCTTGGGATCTTTTATTCTTTTCTACATAACTCCTACAATGAAAGTAGCTGTGAGATTAAGATAATTCTGTCATAACGAAAAACATGTTTCCCTATTCAACTTAATAGAAAATGACAGCGTTAAAAAAACTGGGAAATATTTCAAATAAAAAAGATGAATTTGGGTGATTTAATTAGACGGTAATCTATCATTCACAAGTTAGGAATGGACCACGTTTAGTTTTACATACACAAGATACGTTGTGCAAAACAGATGCTTGATCTACGAGAACAGCTTTGGTTTTCTTTTGTCAAACACAGAGGAGCCAAAGACCAAGAATATTCTTATCAAAGCTTCTGCAAGTTCATTGGTGCCCATAGTGAATTTTTAATAACAGCAAGTTTATTTGCGTCATTTGTATTCGTGTTTGTATTCTATATTTGCATTACATATCTTAACATTGTATGTATCACTGTTAAAGAATTTGAACTTAGATATTACTGTTTTATCAGCTAAATGTTTATGGCATTGACAAATACTACACATTAAAAAAAATCTAAATGTAGGATGATCTCTCTGATATGAGTGACTGGTTCACAAAATGCAATCTTTCTCAGGAGTTCAATAAATTCAAGTCAGTGCTTTCCCAGGCTGCTTGTAATCCTAATATATTCATAATGAAAACTCAAATTCTTTCCTGGGAATCGTTAAGTGGTCAGAAGAGTGGCTTGTTATGTCTTCCAGTTAGACGGGTATCACACAGTGGGCTCTGGTATGAGAAATACCACCATTTACGTAAGCGGCGAACACCATCTTCCAAAAGGAAGTTGTTTATGTACTAAAAGTTGATTTGTAAAATACTCCAGACTTCATGAAGGTCAAGAACCAACCTCTCCTTGCCCCAAACCATGCACACACTCAGCCAACACTCTGAGTCCATATTCTTTGCTTTTGCAGCATTTAAAAGAAAACAGGCCTCAAAATACCCTTCAGAATTAACCTGTAAGGAGCATATTACATAGTCTCATTAAAATTAGTCAATTAATTAACTTTAATTAGTTAGAGGCATAGCTGGATACTGATACTTTGATACTGTCAGAAATATTTACTTAAACAGTCAAGAGTAGAATCCAAAAACAGTATGGAGGTTCCTCAAAAAGTTGAAAATAGAGCTACCATATGATCCAGCAATTGCACTACTGGGTATTTACCCCAAAGATACAAAAGTAGGGATCTGAAAGGGTACGTGCACCCCAATGTTTATAGCAGCAATGTCCACAATAGCCAAACTGTGGAAAGAGCCAAGATGTCCATCGACAGATGAATGGATAAAGAAGATGTGGTATATATATACAATGGAATATTATGCAGCCATCAAAAGGAATGAGATCTTGCCATTTGCAACGACGTGGATGGAACTGGAGGGTGTCAGGCTGAGTGAAATAAGTCAGTCAGAGAAAGACATGTATCATATGATCTCACTGATATGAGGAATTCTTAATTGCAGGAAACAAACTGAGGGTTGCTGGAGTGGGGGGTGGGGTGGGAGGGATGGGGTGACTGGGTGATAGACACTGGGGAGGGTATGTGCTCTGGTAAGCGCTGTGAATTGTGCAAGACTGTTGAATCTCAGATCTGTACCTCTGAAACAAATAATGCAATATATGTTAAGGAAAAAAAGAAGAAGAAGAAGAAGAAGAAGAAGGTAGCGGGAGGGGAAGAATGAAGCGGGGGAAATCGGAGGGGTAGACGAACCATGAGAGACAATGGACTCTGAAAAACAAACTGAGGGTTCTAGAGGGGAGGGGAGTGGGAGGATGGGTTAGCCTGGTGGTGGGTATTGAGGAGGGCACATTCTGCATGGAGCGCTGGGTGTTATGCACAAACAATGAACCATAGAACACTACATCTAAAACTAATGATGTAATGTATGGGGATTAACATAAGAATTTAAAAAAAAAAAAAGAGTAGAATCCAAAAGCTGGTACTTGTGGCTGATAAAAATTGAAGTCATCATGCCCCTCCTCTCCTGATACTCTTCTGGGTTGTCAAAATCAATTCTGGGATTGTGTGATATCTGTTGTGTTGTTTTTGTTTTTGTTTTTTTCACATTAAACACTTAGTTCTACTTTGAAGAGTCTCGTAGGCCCGAAATGCTGCCGGGGAAGTGACCAGCAGTCTGTTGACCCAGGCAGCATTCCACTCTGCATTTTTCATCAGTCATGCTGATTTGGGTAAACATCTTACACACTGAACTGAGCTTCCCCACCTTAAAAATGCTGGAAACTGAAGCACATCTAAGGCATCAATTACTTTTGTACTCATGGGGGTGAATGTGTTTAAATCTCAGTGGCGGATCTTCCCGGCTGGGGGACCCTGAACCTTTTTCTTCCGTAAGTCACTTTCATTGTCTTTCATAATACGGAAGATGATGATGTGTCCCTCACAGGAGCCTGTGAGGATGAGTTTGCATGGAGGCCCAGCAAGGTGTCTGGTGTGCAGGTAAGTGTGCAGTAACGGGGTGCATCGTTATCTAGTGAAACATCTGGAGAGGGCCGTGAGCACCACAGGTAAACTTTCTGCCAACTTCCCTGAGGGCTGCCTTTGGAGGAAGGGGGAGCAAATTTGCAGAGGGCTCTGGGCCAATCTGTGCGGCTCTCAGCAGAGACCCTCAGCTTTCACCTGCTCTAAAAACTGGAATTCTCTTTCACATATCGTTTTGGGAAAGAATCTGCTGTGAAATAATAATTTTGAAAAGTTTGAAACTCATGGATATAATCCAACAGTAGATGCAGAACTTACGGCCCAGAAAGGTCACACAGTTTCCCTGGGGTCACACAGCGGATAGGTCAGAAGGGGAAGCTGGGACAATACCCATCAGGGAACAGTGGAGAAAGTCTAGCAGATGACGAATAAACTGACAACATATATTCAATCACTCCCCTTTCTTTTCTTGGCTCACGGGCTCTTTGCCAGGCGCTGCGCTAGAAGTTTGGTACAGAGAGGGAGCAAAAGGATGTGGTCTTGTACCTCAAGAGTGTTGACAGTTCACTGGGGAAGAAGGACGGACGCAAGTAAGAAACTGCAGTTATAAAAGGTGCTACGAGGGAAAACAAGAGGATGCTGTGAAAAGTGAAAAAGTGCACTCTCGCTTGGGTGGTTAGAAGTCCTCCCAGATGAGATGGAGCAAAGCTGCACCTGGACCTGATCCGGCAAGGCCATCCCGTGGGGTGCGCGAGAAGACGCGCAGGCAGAAGGAAGAGCTCGGTAAGGGCCCGGAGGTCCTGCCTGTGAGCTGCAGGGCAGGAGGAAACAGGGCAGGTGGTGGTGGAAGGGAAGAGAGATGCACCCGGGGACAGATGCTGAGGCTACAGGAAGAGCTGCCACGCTCACCGTGGCCAGGATCTGCGCTGGATTTACTACTCGTGACCCTGGGAGATGAGATCTAAGGTTTACTTATACTGAGAGACAACTGCACCGTATCCAGGATCACCGTATGCAAGTGTGTGTGCCCTTAAATATGAAAGGAATTCAGAAAATAAGTACAAATGGGTAAGCATGTATTTCCAAGAAATAAAAAGCCTACTGGCAAAAGTCTTTATAGAGAGAGACATAAAAGGAAACTTTCATTATCAATTTAGAGACGGATGTAAATATCCTCTTTCCAGGGTCTTTGCAAGCATTTCCTGAAAGTAAAAAATGTATACATCGACATACACACAGATACGCACCCCAGAAAATGGATATGGATGTGCAAATGTACATCCATACACATTATACACGTACAAGCTAATACACGCATATATATACATTCATGCATATACATGATATGGTACAAGCCAATAATGGATTGCAATAACTTTGAACAATGCAAAAATAAGACAAAAGTCTCCATCAAGTTAGCATACATATTTAACTCCCAAAGCATCACAAAAAGGGGACAAATCAAAAGCAAGATTTTTTCTTTAGAAGAAATGGTTTACATTTCTTAGATAATAAACTTCCTCTTATAACCACAGCGCTAACAAGCTCAATGCAAATTTCTGGGTGTATGTTTAGAAAAAGCATGAAGAGTACTAACAGAAGTCCCACATTTGTTCCGACAAGCCCGAAAGAGTTATTGCAGACATCTCGTTGGTATTCTTGAGGATTTCCATCTACAGTGGCACAGCTGTTTCTCGGGTTAGGGAAAATACTAGGCTGACAGTAAAAATGGGAAGACGCCCTAGCAGTAATGTGAAATGTGACAAATACAGTGTGAGAGCCGGTCAAGGGAAGCATTCCTTGCATTTATCACATCAGGATCCCAAAAGGGATCAGGAAGGAGGCTTTCCTAATCGATGTTAAGCAAGGCCATCAAAGGGACACATTCTTTATAAAGATTTCAAAAGCCCGGGGACACCTGCTAGCAAGTGGAAAGAAAAAGAAAAAGGCACCTCTGAATATTTTTATGTTATAGTTGTCGGCTGGATAACGTCTACTGCCAAAGTCTGCCAAACAATTACAACAAGGCAAAACAGAGATGGGATAAATATGTAAAAAAGATTAACATCCTCTCTCTAGGACTGACCACTATGATTTCTATGAAGATATATATCCCTATCTATCTCTAAAAGGAGAGATCTAGAACATAAACTAGAAATCGTTCAGGATAGAAAGTCAGGACAAACTTCAGAGAAACACTTTGAGAAATGTTTCGAGGGCGCCTGGGTGGCTCAGTTGGTTAAGCGACTGCCTTTGGCTCAGGTCATGATCCTGGAGTCCCGGGATCGAGTCCCGCATCGGGCTCCCTGCTCGGCGGGGAGCCTGCTTCTCCCTCTGACCCTCCCCCCTCTCATGTGCTCTCTCTCTCTCATTCTCTCTGTCTCAAATAAATAAATAAAATCTTTAAAAAAAAAAAAAAAAAGAAATGTTTCGAGACCCAAAGGGAACTTAACGTTTGGGAATAATCGGACTTCCCCGATTCCTGGTCTCCACTTGTCAACACTGCGTGGCGTGCTGTCCACTTTACTGTTTTGTTCGTTTGTGACTTCCCCTCTGGGAGATGAGCAGTATGTGTGCAGAAACTACAAGTCCAATAGATAAAAGAGGTGGTCTGACAAATGGGAGAAGAAAAACAGTATCTTGAGGAGAGGAAACAACCGAGTATTCATGAATAAAGAGGAAAGAGGAAGTCAGGAGAGAAACGAGGTGACCGGGATGGTCCTAGCAGGGAAAAGGGTGATAATCTGACAAATACTTTTTCCCAAAGCTTAAGCTCATCCCCATGCCCAGACAGCATTTTAATTATTCCCCCCTGCTTCTGTTCTTCTGTTAGATGTTTGTACGACAATAAAACCTATCAGGTCCTTTTACTTACTAGTGCTTTGCCTGGCCGAGGATTTACACTTTCGTGTACATGGAGATGGGTGTGTCTGTGGACCACAGGAAGAGAATTCTCACCCATCTTCAAAACCCCTGTATCACACATGCAGCCGTGGATCGCCAACCTCCTCTCCTGTTTATAGAACCATTACAGGTCCACGGGGCTCCGGAATATGCTCCTTGCAGTGCCCCCAATACAGAACGGGATCCAGCGTAAAAGAAATACTTGTGATTCTCAGCAATTTGCTTACAGTTCTGGAGTTTGATCATTTTATAACTTAATTTGCAGGGCGCCTGGGTGGTTCAGTGGGTCGGGCGTCCGACTCTTGATTTCAGCTCAGGTCATGATTTCAGGGTCGTGGAATGGAGCTCTGTATAGGGGGCTCTGCACTTAGCGGTGAGTCTGCTCTCCCTCCCCCTCTGCCCCTCCCCCACTTGCACGCGTGTGTGCGCACATGCGTGCACACTCTCTCTCTCTCTCCCCCAAATGAATAAATAAATCTTAAAAAAAAACTTAATCTGTAAACTGAGTGTAAGTTAAGTAATGAAAAGGGACAATAACTTGCCCACAGTGGTATTTTGAGGATTAAGACAATGCAGGTGAATGCATGTTTAAGCATTGCAATGTTCATATAAAGTATAATTTTGCATTATTATTGTCTAAGGTCATCTATGTTTGCACTGATAAAAATAAAGCGCAGTGGATGTGTTGACTGGAATTACATCAAGAGCAGATAAATTCAGCCATTCTGGATAAACCTAACATACAGTCAGTCTATATCAGTAACAATAAAAACATGAATGCATCTTAGCGCATTTTTACTCTGTTCTTGGCAAATGTGTTATAACTATATAGCCCTCATTTCTGTCAGCTCTGTAACAACCCTGTGAGACCTATATCATGTACCCATTTCACAGATGGGGCTTATGAGGTCAAGGAACCTCCAAGTCATAGACTTTCAGCAGCAGACCTAGCCAGAGCATCTGCCTTTCTCTGAACTCCCAGACTAATGTGCCTTCACTCAGTGGAATAAAATTGGGATTTCAAGTGTGAACTAAATTTAAAGAAACATATTCACAAAGGAAGGAAGTGGAGGAAGGGAGAGGGGGGAAAAGAAGTCAGACAATTAGAGAGAGAATGAAGGAAGAAGGCAGGGGAGGAGAAAGAGAGGGAAAGGCAGAGTGGAAAGGAATTTAAAGGAAGAATGTCTTGCACACTTTTAAGCACCTGAAGAAAAATTCTACCTTCTCAGAGATATTATGTGTTCATTTTGGTGATTATCAGAACCAAAAAAAGTTTAAATCAAACCTTGAATATTCACTCACACAGTTACCATTTGATAAAACCTCCATTTTATAAAAATCTGGAAGGAGAGATTCTGTGGCTTTTGTTTCAATTTTTAAAAAAATTTTCTACATTACATATTTCTCCTTAAGATGTTAATCAGAATGTTCTTGCTTTGACAAGTCTTTTCTAAAGCTCTCTTACGAAATGTGAAAAAATAATCCAGTCAGTGGATAATGTTGGTCTTCCATGGGAGAGAATCACCCACGCACCTCACGGCCAAGAAGAGATGCCCACGGTGCCCACAGCGGGAGATAAGAGCCAATAAATGTTCCATCGATAATGTATGAATGCAAAAGCTGAATAACAGCTGCTCCCTCTTCAGTACCAAACAAACAGAACATGATTGCAACTGCCTTTAATGTCTAGGATATAATTATAAATTGTATAATTATAAAGAGCTTAACATTAAAATCAGAAAGGCTATTCTATAAGGCTTATACTTTTTTTTTTTTAAAGATTTTATTTATTTATTTGACAGAGAGACACAGTGAGAGAGGGAACACAAGCAGGGGGAGTGGGAGAGGGAGAAGCAGGCTTCCCGCTGAGCAGGGAGCCCGATGCGGGGCTCGATCCCAGGACCCTGAGATCATGACCTGAGCCGAAGGCAGACGCTTAACGACTGAGCCACCCAGGCACCCCTATAAGGCTTATACTTGACATCATGTTGTATCTTCTCTTTTTTTAAGATTTTAATTTTAAAATTTTTTTTAAGATTTTATTTTATTTATTAGAGAGAGAGAGAGAACATGTGTGTGATGGGGGGAAGGGGCAGAGGGAGACAGAGAGAGAGAATCTCAAGCAAACTCCCCGCTGAGCACAGAGCCCCACGAAGGGCTCCATCTCAGGACCCTGACTGAGATCATGACCTGAGCCAAAACCAAGACTTGAACGCTTAACTGACTGAGCCACCCAAGTGCCCCTAAGATCTTAATTTTTTAGAGCAGTTTTAGATTCACAGCAAAATTGAGAGGAAGGTACAGAGATTTCCCATATACCCCTGTCCCCACTGGTGCACAGCCTTCCCCACTATTAATACTCCCCACCAGAATGATGACATTTCTTACAGGTGAACCTACATGGACACGTCACCATCACCCCAAGTCCATGCTGTACATCAGGGCTCACTCTGGGTGTTGTACATTCTGGGAGTTTAGACACATGTGTAATGACATGCATCCATGACTACAAAATCATACAGAGCAGTTTCAATGCCCTAAAAATCCTCTGGGCTCCACCTCTTCATCCCTCCCCCGACCAACCCAGGCAACCAGTGATCTTTTTACTGTCTCCATGGTTTTGCCTTTTCCAGAATGTCAAATACTAGAATCATGCTGTATATCGGCTTCAGATTGGCTTCTTTCACTCAGTAATATGCATTTAAGGTTATAGGAGTTCACAGGACCCTTACAAAAGTTAAGAAAGAACTTTGCCTTACATCCTACCTAACATTCAATTTGCCTACTGCTATGGACTGAACTGCATTCCTCTAAATTCATGTGTGGAGGCTCTCAATGTGACTCTTTGGAGATGGGGTCTTAAGGAGGTAATGAAGGTTAAAGGAGGTCCTAGGGGTGGGGCCCTGATCCCACAGATTGGCATGCTTACAAGAAACACCAGACAGTTCATTCCTCTCTCTGTCTCTGTTTCCTCCCCCACCCCCCACTCCCCACACAAGGACACAGGGAGAAAGCAGCCAGGAAGGGGACGTTCATCAGAAACCTTACCAGCAGACACCTTGATCTTGTACTTCAAGTCTCCAGAACTGTGAAAAATAAACTGTTGCCTAAGCCCCCCAGTTTGTCATATTTTGTTACAGCAGCCTAAGCTGACAAATACACCTACTGAAATTTAAAAGTACCTCAAAATTACAAAAAATATTTATTAGTTATTTTGAAATAATAAAAATTAATGAAACTAAAATTAAATCTTAAAAAGATGGTCTTAGAAAAATCGAGCTAAAATGTCTTTAATATATTCAAAATAAGATACAGTGAAACACACCAGTTTCAAGGATTATGCTGACATTTATAAAATTACTCTGCCATTTATAAAACATGAAGCATATAAAAATCATTGATTTCTCTAGGGAAATGTACTAATTTCTATAACCCCAAGCTCATCAAAGTGATCTCCCATAACGTGGGCACTGTGGCATGCACAGACACCGCCCCCCCACACACACACAGTTACACACCAACAGAGACTTTTCATAAATGACTCTTAGTGATTGATTTTCCTTTCTTGTTATGTAAAATATTGGATCTTTGAAGGAAACAAAAAGCATACCCTACATAATAATCAAAATGAGGACTAAGGACATAATTGGAAATATTCGGGAATTAGCAAACCGGCTGAGCTTACATTCTTGATATATAAGTCAGGATATATATAAAATTCAAATCCTTGTACAACACAATAGCAGCTATGTTTGTTAATGGTCAATATAACAGTTTATATATGGGCATTTAAAAAACTATTAACCTTTGCATTCATGAATCTTTCTTTGAATGGAAATTTGTGGGTGTTTGGTGTTAAAATGTTGGATTTATAAGGATGACGTAATAAGCAGGCATGCAGTAAAGGTGTACTTACCTGCTCAGGTTTTGTGGGGCCGTTCATGGTAGCATTTTCAGGGATGCTGTCGTGAGACTGTCGCTTGCATAGACCTTTTGTGACATCTTTGAACATAATGTCTTTCTCCAACATACTGTCTTGCTTGGCAATTGGCAACACCAGGGGACTGCTACGGAAAATAATCCATACTATAATTAGTCTTCTGCTAACACTGCCATATTAATCAAAAAGAACCACAACAGGACAGCTCAGTTATGGAAAGTTGTTTTATTCAGATAAGAAACCACTTCTTGACCCACAGGGGAAAAAAAAAAAACGGTCAATGGGGAATCTGTCAACTTTCTATTAGTTCTAACTTCCATTCAATTTCAACTTTAAAAGAAAAATATATTCACTTCAACTTGAGAAGAAAATGTTTACAAATGTATATATGACTGTAGGAGACAAATCAATAAGCAATTTATAAGCTAAGGTTGAACGCACGACTGAACTAAGCAAGATATTTAAAGGTGAAAGTGAATTGCAAACAAGTGAAGGCACAAATTATACAATTAATTAAAATAGCGTTCATATACAACTTAAAATATGGAATCATGGGCAATATTTAGAGTTTGTAACAAAATAATATTAGGGGCAATAGAGAGGAATGATGTGCTCAATGATTCCAATACTGCAAGCAATAACTCCTTACTTCATTACAGCTCAAACTAGGCAAAAAATAAAAGCTACTTCATTTTTTTTGTTGTTCCGAAGACATCATTGCCAAAAGAAAGCTATTATTATGTAATGTCCATAAAAAATAAGCACAATCTAAATGTTTAATTTGCATTGTAACACATTATGATAGTAAGATTTAAAAATGCATTTCCCTAAATGTTACCATACGAGCAGAAAGACATACATATTTAATCAAGTGCAATACATATAAAAGTAATTATTTCATGTATTCTACAACAGCACTTGTGATTCTAATTAATGCTTACATGTACTTTTTGGTTTTTTAAAAAATTCAGGTTTATTATGGTATTATCCACATACGGTAAGTTTCACTGTGTGTAGATGTTCATGTCCTGTAGATGTCTATGTCAAATATATATATAGTTATATGTGGTTAAATATATACGTGTGTGTGTAACCCACGTAACCTGTGATATACGGGATTTGTATCACTCCCAACCATCTCTTTGTGCCTGCTCTTCGGAACCCATTGTCTCCACTAGCCTCCTGCCCCTTGCAACCACTGATAATTATTTTTCACTATAGTTTGGCCTTTTCTAAAATGTCCTATGAAAGGGATCACAGAGCATGTAGCTGTTTGTATCTGCCTTCACGGACTTAACATCATGGGTTTTTTTGTTTGTTTTTACAGTCTTGAGGTCTTTTTATTTTCTTTACATTTTTCATGCCATGAGTTCACAGGGAATGGGTTCCAGCAGTTCAGGCTCCTCTCCACTGGTTCTCACAAAGTGTGTTTCTCTGGGTGGGGCAGGCTGGCGCTTCACTTGAACCCAAGTACCTTTCTCTTTGGCTTCCTTCTTTTCCTGATCATTTTCCTTCACACGCTTCAGGAAGCTATCTCGGCTCTTTGAGTGTTTAATATGCTCAATGCGTACATTAATTCTCTTGGCAAGAATCTTGCCCTTAACTTTTTGTTTACAACAATGCCAACAGCATGCTGAGTAACATTGTAGACTCTTCCAGTTTTGCCATGGTAACATTTGTGGGGCATTCCTTTTTGAACAGTGCCCATTCCCTTGATGTGCACAATATCAACTTTCTTATAGATTCACATGTATGTGGCCAAAGGAACAACTCCATGTTTTCTAAAAGGCCTAGAGAACATATAGCAGGTACCTCTCCTCTTTCCCTTTGTGTTGGTCATTTTGGCGAATTACTGGAAGATGGCAGTTCCGGCCGAAAGGAAGCTAATATCATGGTTTTGAGTTCATTCATGCTGCTCTATATACAATGGTTTGGTTTTTAGTGCTGAGTGATAGTCTCCTGGAGAATGCACTACACTTGGGTTGTCCATTCACCAAACATTTGGGTTTGTCCAGTTGTTGTCAAGCGTAAGTTTAAGTGTGTTTCAAAGAACTTTTTTTTTTTTTTTTTTGCCCATGCCTTGGGCTTCTTGTGTCTTATTTAAAAACTCTTTCCCTAACCCAAGGTCAAAAAGGTTTCCTCCTAGGTTTTATTCCAGAAATTTCATAGTTTCATGCTTTACATTTGGGTCTATGATGCATCGTGAGTAGTTTTTGCGTATGGTGCTATGTACGAGTCGGGGTTTGTTATGTTTTCATATGGCTGTCCAAATGTTTCAGCATCATTTTTGAAAAGAACATCTTTCCCCAGCCAATTATCTAAGATACCTTTGTTAAGATTCAATTGGCCATATATGTATGGGTCTATTTGGGGATGTTCCATTGTGTTCCACTGATATAATAGTCTAGTCATACACCTATTACATTGTCTTGATTAATGTACCTGCACAGTAAGACTTGAAATCAAGTACTTTGACTCATCCAGCTTTGTTTTCTTTTGTTTTAGCTATTCAAGATCATTAGCATTTTCACATAGATTTTAAAATGTATTTGTCAATTTTTATAAACATGCCTACTGGGACTTTGATTAGCATTCTGCTCAACTGATCAATCAACTTGGAGAGAATTTACATATTAACAATGTTGAATTCTGTCATCCATAAGCACAGTATATATCTCCATTTATTTTGATCATTAATTTCTCAGTATTTTATAACTTTTGGCATTAAAGTCTTGCAAATAATGTTAGATTTATTTTGATCTTTTTATGTCATTACAAATGAATTTTTTATTTCAATCTCCTGTTGCTGTATATAGAAATGCAAATGATTTGGTAGATTAACATTCATTAGGGGAGGAAGAGAGTCATGTGACCACAAGGTCTCACTGTTTGCAGCCCATCTCTGGACCTTATCTTCCCGCTTTACCACAGAGTCTAGAAAAATGTGGATAGAATAAGACCAGTAAATGGGCTACATGAGGTCCAGGGTTGAGGGAAAGGCCTGAGGAAGAGCTGAAGAACATATTTACAGAAATGTGAGGTCAGTTTTACTTTCCTTGAGCTCTGGATGATGATGTTTTATTCAATGAGGAGATTTTTTTTTTAAGATTTTATTTATTTATTTGACAAAGAGAGAGAGAAAGCACAAGCAGGGGGAGCAGCAGAGGGAGAGGGAGAAGCAGCCTCCCCGCTAAGCAGGGAGCCCGATGTGGGACTCAATCCCAGGACCCCAGGATCACGACCTAAGCCAAAGGCAGACACTGAACCGACAGAGCTCCCCAGGCACCCCCTCAATGAAGAGACTTTGAAGTAGGTGAAAAGGTATATTGATGAGAGACAGCAGGGGGCCAGGAGCTTATGTGTCTGAGTCAGAAAACTGCACTTTGATGCCGGCTTTGGCACCCCGGGGCAAGTGAAAGAAGCATTCTCTAAAACCAATCTGCAAGAAAGGCCTCTACTGAGAGATTTCTAGCATCATGCACACCAAGGGCTTAGCACAGTGACTACAGTATTAAGCAGGCAAGGAAAGTCGTGAGTTGTGTGGGTCCAGCACTGTTGAAGCTTCAAGGATTTTGCTCTATTTACAAACTAACAGGTTAGCTAGTTACTATTTCATGGATAGGCATGGAAGACAAGAGATTCCTGGATCTGAGACAGAAGACTTCATGACTCACGCCACACACAGTATCCAGAGGTTCACGTTTGACCATGTCCCATGGTGGGTAGGAGGGGCCAACACAGGGGAAACTACATGCACACTTACATGTGCAGTGTGTTGTGTTGGAGGAGAGAAACTGGTTGGGAGTCAAGTATTTTTTTGAGCAATCAGCAAACGCTGCACCAAGAAGCAGAGAAGCCACTGCTCCCCCCCCCCCCCGCCGCCCCCCGCCAGGCATTTGCTCTGTGGTCTCCTTGAGCTACCTAACGGCCTGTATGACTGAGCACATATGCTTTGCTTTCTGACACACTGACCAACACTGGAGAGGGTGCTCAAGGCCCAGCACAGACTATCTCTCTCAACAGTGTGGTTATTAATTTTAAAAATTCACTATAAAATGAGAATGCTTTTAATGCTTATAAAAATTTCATATCCAGATCTGCTGGAATACCATCGAGTGATAAGGCATTCATAACTTATTTCCTCCCTGAGCAACTGTGAAACAATGCTTGCTGTCCTAACTTGTATTCACCATTCCTGGAGCTCCCAAGGTGTATCCTCTGTTTCTCTGACATGAGAACCCTTCACATATGTGAAGACCATTGCAGTTGCCCTATATTTTCTATAAGGTGAGTGGACCACCTATAAAATATTCTAATAATTAGATGGAATTGAATGCAAGATAATCTCCATTCTAAGTACTTTATACATATTAATTCTATACATATTAACTCATATTAACAGCATTATAAGGAATATCTACTTTTCTGCATATTTATAGGTGAGTACACTGGGAGAGAGAGAAGAATGGGCTGTGGACACACAGTGAGGCAGGAGTGGAGGCGGGACTTGAGATACAGAGCTCGTGTTCTTAACCACCAGTCACACTGCCCGCATCCAAAATCCACCCTCATGCCTACCAAAATATTTCCTTACTTATCCACCCTTGAATGTCAATCACCTCTTTTTTCCTGCTTTGTAAGAAAGTCTTCAAAGAAAAACTAAAGAGAGGCTTTGCATAGACTGTACCAGGTGTTTTGAGTATAAAGCGATGAAGAAAGCAATGGTTGGACTAGTCAGGTAGAAACTACATAAAATCACCAATTATAAAGGATTTCTATAAAGAAACAGTGAGTTTACTAAAATAGCTAAAATACTCTCCTATCTCAAGTCTAATCACAGCGTTAACAGCAGGATCTAGCCTATTTCCAACTGAGAAGTACACTTGGAAAGAAGATTGATCCAGGAATACAGTGACCTCATCCTAAGTCAGGTTTTGTTTGTTTGTTTGTTTGTTTGTTTTCAAGAGAGGGAGAGAGAGAGGGCAGAGAGGAGCAGGAGAGGGAGACAGAATCTTAAGCAGGCTCCATGCCCAGCACAGAGCCCAACATGGGGCTCGATCTTACAACCCTGAGATCACTACAGGAGCCAAAATCAGGAGTCAGACACTTACCCGACTGAGCCACTCAGGCGCCCCTAAGTCAGTTTTTACCTCAAGTTGGCAACTACCTGACCCTGTAAGCCGTCAAAATTTCTGGGCCACATTTTGCCTTTGCAAATGCGGGGGTTAGATGATGACATACATCTAAGTGTATGCCAAGCCCTACAGATCTATAACGTTACTACATAATCTCTCTTTACACATCATTTCACCTACATCTTTAAAAATCACTTACACACTCAATAATATCATATATAAAACCATAGATCTATTACTAACAATAATGGTTAGTAACTAGTTAAAATTACTCTTATTCATATAAGAAAAAATGGTTCTAAATAATACAATTGAATCGAATGACAACATATTTGTCATACACATTTTCTTAAGAAAATACAAAACAGATACCTTGGCTGATGGCATGTGATAATGTTTTAAAGGTTTATGGAAAACTGTGCTTTATGGAAAACTGTGCTGTGCTTTAGGTTTCTTTCCCACTTGTAAAATGAAATACATTTTATCCATAATCATTGTGATTAACAACAGCGTTCATACAAGATAACTTCTACATACTTAAATTTTCACTGATTATCCATTGGTACACTATGAACATGTATTCTATTTTTCTAGAAAAAAAGCAATAATTTTTAAGTAATCATTGCTATTTATTTCAACACTCATTAAATGTTTATCAACTATGATAAAATATTTGATATGAGATTAATTTTTTTAAAAAAATAAGATGCAGGTATATAGAAAGAACAAGAACTCAATAAAGAAAAAGAAAAACATAGAGGATAAGAAGAAACAGACCAAATTAATAGTAGTTTCATAAAAAACATAGACTTCTGAAGGAAATGGACTTCACAGTCCCCTCATATTAGCTATACTTTGGACAGTCTTCTCCCCAACTTGAGACTGTGGCCTTCTCTTTTCTTAGAGTGCTTACTTTAGAGAACTTTCCATTGTAAATTCTTCCTTTGTCCTTCTGAGATGTAAATATTCTACAATCCCACAATGTCTTTCTCAAGGACCTGGGAGCCATTCTGTTGGAATGTAACCATCAGGATTGATAGAGGGAGCCCCAGTCTCCTGGTCTCTGTGGGAGGAAAGGGGCCTCACTTCCTTAAGCACCAACTAGCAAACTCTGGATGGCCTTCTCAAAAGGACCAGCCTTCCTGCTAATATCCCCAGGCTTTACCACAAGCTCATCCCAGCATTTAAAAGCTCTCTGAGTCAAGTTCACTCTCTCTCTTCCCATATTGCAATAGTCTTGAATAAAGTCTTCCTTTCATCTTTAACTTCTCTGGTATAATTCTTCTTTGACATTAATGAGTGAGTTTTTTCATGCTTCTATATGTTTTTCTGCGTTTTCCAAATTTTCCTCCATAAGAAAATTTTATTTTGATTACATAAAAAAGTATCAGGAACAGAAATTTATCAGTGAGAAACAGAAAAAAATAGGATTGAAAAGAGTATATTTTCTAAAAGAAGGCTTTGGTAAGGCAGATTCCACAAACATAAAGAAAATGAGGAAGCAACCATTCAAGGACAATTTAGATTAAACTGGGGATAGATTGCTTTAACTTGACTGTGGACAAAACTACACAAGACTATACCAGTGGACAATCAATTTCTGAACTCTACTGGATTTATTCAGGACTTACCGATTTCTATAAACATAAAAGACATTTCATGCAGAGCAAATGTGCCTATAGGAATTGAGATTTTATTTCTGAAAATGGAAACAGGAAGGTAATAAAATAAAACTAACAAAGGCGACAATTATTGCCCATTATGACTATAGCAATTTTAGAAAACTATAGACAACAAGCAAAATTGACTATATTGGGATATATTAGGCCAACAAAGAAAATAATCAAACCAAAACAAATGTGAAGAAAGACATGTATCATATGATCTCACTGATATGAGGAATTCTTAATCGCAGGAAACAAACTGAGGGTTGCTGGAGTGGTGGGGGGTGGGAGGGATGGGGTGGCTGGGTGATAGACATTGGGGAGGGTATGTGCTATGGTGAGCACTGTGAATTGTGTAAGACTGTTGAATCACAGACCTGTACCTCTGAAACAAATAACACATTATATGTTAAAAAAAAAAAGAAGAAGAAGAAGACAGCAGGAAGGGAAGAATGAAGGGGGGGAAATCGGAGGGGGAGACGAACCATGAGAGACGATGGACTCTGAAAAACAAACTGAGGGTTCTAGAGGGGAGGGGGGTGGGGGGATGGGTTAGCCTGGTGATGGGTATTAAAGAGGGCACGTATTGAATGGAGCACTGGGTGTTATACGCAAACAATGAATCATGGAACACTGCATCAAAAATTAATGATATACTGTATGGTGATTAACATAACATAATAAAATAAAATTTAAAAAAATACTAAAACAAACAAATGTGAAGAAATGGTGTATGTGACTAGGTTATTTTGGTGGTGATGTAATGTACTAAATAGATAGTTCTCAATTTTAATCCTAAGAACACAGCTACATAAATTATTTACTATAAGGCATTTGGTTTTTCTGCATCTACAAAATAATGATGCAAAGCTTAATTTTGAATGGAACAGTTCTTGGAGAGCTTTGAGTTAACCGATATCTGTGCCCCCCAAAAAATGACTTTAGTTTTTGTAATAAAAAATACATTTAAAAAAAACACGTTGGTAAAATATTACTTGTGTTAAAAAAGCAAAAATGTCAGGGGCCTGGGTGGCTCAGTCGGTTAAGCCTCTGACTTGATTTCAGCTCAAGTCTTGATCTCACAGTCCTGATCTCAGAGTCCTGAGGCCCCATGTTGGGACCCAGGCTAGGTGTGGTGCCTATTTTAAAAAAAAACAACGTGTCTCTTGCGGTTGAATTGGAAATGACACTGTTTTTAAGACATTTTATATTCATTTAGTAGTTCTCAACAGGTATCTACAAAGAAATTTTAAAAATCTAATTTAAAATAAGTTGAATGCAGCAGCTCTGTGAATGCATGAGTTTCTGCATATGCTGTGTTATCCTGTGAGAAGGGACTGTCCAGCATATATTTATTTTTCTGAATAGGCATTTAATGAATGATATTTATATGAAACGACATTATCATCGCTCATTTGAGTCAAGGAAATACTTAATAATCAGCATTTTCAGACATTTTTTGGAAGTACATTTGATAGAATTTGGCAAAACTTACGTAAGTTCCTCGAGCAAGCTCCAGAACACACACAGTATGTGCAGTGTATGTGCGCACGTCAGCACAGAAGATAAAAAGTGAAGAAAAGGATGTGTGTGTGTTTGGTGGTGGGTGGATTAAGCTGCTTTGAAAGGTAGGGAGTTTCCATCTCTGGAGCACTTTCAACTGTAGGAAAAGAAAATGAATAGACATGGAAATGTCTGCCCCCTCCCTCTACCTTCCTCTTAAACCGAGTCTAGTTCTCGACCAACTTTGGAAAACCAACTAGGTACTCAACCATGCTTGAGGGATAGTGTAAATGGTTTAAAATTGGAAATCATATTAAATAATTCTCAAGGTTTCATGATGTCCCTGTATTGTGTGACATTTCTCTCTGTCCCCCTCTGGACCACAGAATCCATGCCTAAATTCACACTGAAGTGATGGACTGCTTTATCAACACTTTTGTAACACAAAGCTTTTTCTGAAGACTCTGAAGAATCCAGGGCCGGGAATCTGGTCCGACTTCATCTCAGGTGATGTTATTTTACTGCAAAATGGTCCCGGGAGCTGCGCTGCTTCTGAAAATGGTCAGGTCATTCAGGATCAGGAGTAAAGGTACGAGAACAATGCCTCGCAGGAATAACCAGACAGGTAGTGTGTTCAACCATCAGGAGCCAGGAAATTAATGGTTGCAGCACAACTGTGCTCAGACTCTAGGAGTAAAAATGCACTTTTCAGGATTGCTTATCCAAGCGTCCTGGTCTAAATTACTAGGAGACAATTTCTGTAAAGAAGGCCCCCAGGTGTGGTGGTGAGACACGGGTCAAAGGTTATGTCCTTCATTTGCAACGTCATTGTTTCTTTATAGATTTGTACAACAGGATTGTGCACACCATGAGCCTGGGGAGATACTCAAGACAATCTTCCTGAGCCTGTTCCCGCCTCAGGTTGGAGAGCATGAACAAAGAGTCCGAAGACTGCGGTTCAAATTGCAGCAGTGACTCACTCGCTATCCCCTTGCGTCTGTCACACCTCTGGGTTTCTGTTTCTCCCTAAATAAAATGTAGATGATTATGTCCACCCACCCTCAGTCATGGAGTTTAAGTGAAGATCAAGGGAAATGATTACTGAAACTGCACTGATATGCGAATCGTATTTATTTTCATTGAGCAACAAAGGCCACAGGAGACATCCTTGTGCGGCCACCGACAGTTGGCTTGCTTTTAAATAAATGCATGTTGGGCTTGTTTCATAAAATGTAGCCCCTTCGAGGCTTTCCATAACATCTACTCCAAGCCTGTCGTGAGTCTCAGGTTTTACTGAGGTCCAGAAAGACACACTGCAAAACTCATACTCTGCCTGTTACAAATCCCCATAGGGTATGTCTCCTCATCAATGGCCACTTGGCCTATGCACCTTGGGACCCACCTACCCCCAGCGCCTTGTCCTTGTGTCCTCAGACCCGCTCAGGTCTGCCTCTTTCCACTCTTTCCAGACTTTTCCCAGTCACATCGTCTCTCCACCCCGGGTGCTATCTGACTCAGAAGCCCCGGAGAGCCAGCCCCAAGCAACCTACTGAAAGGACGCACCCACACCGAAGCTGGTCTTCTCTGAGATTGGATTTTTCCGTCTAGCTCCTTAGAAAATAAGTTTTTCTCTATATGGTCATATTCAGTTTGAAAGCACCAAACTGAAAGCTTAATTCTATTGCCTTAGTTTAGAGCTAGAAGGCCTTTATTCTTTAGATGATGATGCTGACAATCACAGATGAATGAAGAACATCTGCTTTTCTTTCTGTCATTTCTCAAGCACTTATGTAGTATCACGATGAGCCAGATATTGCTGTGTTTCAAAAATATTAAGTCACGGAGTCATCAAGAACCACCTCATGAGATATTTCTGATCACTATCGTCACCACCCGTGGACTGCAGCTCAATTCTGACACTGATGACCTATAGCATGGACCCCACAAATTAAGGGCAAGGCTGCCCCCCCTTCAGACACAGCCACAACTTTGGGAGTCTCCATGCTCACCCACATTTCTGACCCACGAGCTACCAGCTCAGGGGCTCCCACAACTCTCTCAGGTTTAATAATTCACTAGAACAACTCGCAGAGCTCAGGAATGCGCTATACTTACTATTACAGCTTTCTGAGGGAAGGTACAAATCAGGATCAGCCATGCACACAGACACGCAAGGTGAGGTGTGGGAATCTAGGCACATCAGCCCCCAAGCACACAGAGGTGTTCACCAACCAGGAAGCTCCACTGGGCTTGCAGAGTCTTCCTTGAGGTTTGGTTCCGTAGACATGATGGCCTCCAGGAGGCCAGGCTGGCTCACTGATCAGTCATTCCATCCCAGCACTGGGTTTTCTGGTATGACCAGCCCCCACCATGAGGCACCTTGTGAGCATAAACTCAAGTGTGATCCCAGGAATCCTGGACAACAGAGGCAGTCCTATGGCTTGGGAATTCCAAGGGCTAAGCATCTTCCCTCCCAGGAAACAAGGAGAAAGGCCCGGACAAATTCTTTACTATACAGCACCCACATTTTACACTGGAGGCAACATGTAGCAAAGACTCTGACTAGGGCACCTGGGTGGCTCAGTTGGTTAAGCGACTGCCTTCGGCTCAGGTCATGATCCTGGAGTCCCAGGATCGAGTCCCACATCCGGCTCCTTGCTCAGCAGGGAGTCTGCTTCTCCCACTGACCCTCCCCCCTCTCATGCTCTCTCTCTCTCTCTCATTCTCTCTCAAATAAATAAATAAAATCTTAAAAAAAAAAAAAAGACTCTGACTAAATTGCTGATGTCACAGAGCCAGCAGGTGCAAGCTAGCATCTGAGCCAGGATGTGTGGCTCTGGGTCTCCGTCCATAAGGACCACAGCACATGGCCTCACAGGTCGCCTCAGGGAGTGCGTGTAGACACTCAGAGCAAGCCAGACCAAGGGTTTGATAAATAACATGGCCCCAGATGGGAAATAATGGCCCTATGTTGTTCCATTTGACTTGAGCTTCAGCTTAAAAGCAGATCAGTGAGGAGCCTTCATGCTTCTCATTTCTGCAGATGGGAAATGTCTTCCTAATTATAGACTATCTCCATAAGTTGTCATACGAAGAAACACTTATGCTACCTTGACAATACTCCACGCCTAAAGTTGACTGACCATAACAGGGAAACTCAGATCCGCAATTTCCTCTTTCAGGCCAAATTAGAAGTTTTCGAATTGCAAATAAAAATGACCTCCTTGCTGAAACAATGGGAGAGTGGGTACATGTGCATGACATGAGTCCAGTTACTTGAGTTCTGAGTCTCAGACAGGGATGGATAACATGGGGATAGAACAGAAAGTGTTTGTGTTACCGCTGAAACTAATAATACACTGTATGTTGACGAAACGGGATTTAAATAAAAAATTTTAAAAAGAAATATTTGTGTTGTGTGTGTCAATATATCGAACCTGAAAAAAATTATAAATAAAGAGAAACGTCATGGGGATATGATACGGCAAAGGGAATATAGTGGATGATACTGTAATGGCGTTGTCTGGTGATGCACGTGACTACACTTGTGGTGAGCTCGGCATATAGTGATGTTCAATCACTATGTTGTACATCTGGAACTAATGTAATATTGTGCGTCAACAATATTCAAATTAAAAAATTAACAACAACAAAAAATGAAAGAAAGAGCATACTTGTGTTGTTCTGCAGATTAAAGGCAATGGCCCACACAAACACTCTGCACAAATCCTAAAGTCTGGTCGCCGCACGGGAACCGTCAGCTGTTGTCATGAATTGCTGAACACCCACAACTGTTCAGCGAACGACTCCACCCCGCCAGGTACTAGGCAGAATCGCTGTGGATTCCCACTCCAGGACCCCGTGAAATAGAGTACTCATAGCAAACGTTGGCACACATCAAACATTCCAGGGATGACAGACCCTGGGCAGGCATTTCCACGTTCCAACACCACAGGGTGCATGCCACCACAGCTGTCTCGTTCGTGGCAGTCACGGCATGCGCGACACTGAGATCCAAGTCAGGACACAAGGGACAGCACGGGGAGGAGGCCAGAAGTCAAGAAAGAACAGAAGGGGGAATGGCAGTCAAGTACGACAATAGCTGTTGCAAATTTAAAGCAGACAGAGGAAGCCTGAAAGCTTTACAGACAGGAAAGACTGTTGCTGGGAGGGCTCTGGAGTTAAGTCTAACCTGCTCACGAACTTGAAAGTGAGGCAACAAATAGACCCCTTAAAATTGTTCACTTAATAGAAGATATCTTAGAAACATGGAATACGAAATAATTCAATAATACAGGAATTTCCTCGTGATTAAATGTTTAACCAAAGACAGGGTGGCCGTTAACAGTGGAGTAGAGCGGGAGTGACATTCTTATCTTCACTAACTCATGATTCTGCACACAAAGCCTCTCAAGACAATCAACAGGAGTTGATACTGGAAAGGGAATTTGACTTGTATGCTGAGGTATCAGAAACCACTCAACTATTTCTCAAAAATTTAGCAAAATATATCCTAGGAAAATGTAAAAGGAGTGCATTAACTGTAGAACGCAAAGGAATAGGAAGTTGGATTGAAAATTGAAAGATAGGCAATAATAATTCAGATGAGGTAATGCAGGTTAAGTCCTCAGAAAGAGGACTGCTGATAAAAGCTGGGAAAAGAGACATTGTGAAGATAAACACAGATTACATGGAGAAGAAGAGAAGGCCGAATAAGTTCTTTCTGATCGTATGCTTCTCATACCGATGAATACACACTATCCATCCTTGGGCAAAGTAATGAGATGAAAGAAGCAGCGAGCTTCATGGGAATGCTTGCTCCTACCTGGAGCCGAGGAAAACTGGCCAACGTGGCAAGGCCTACTTGCTCTTTCCCCTTCTTCCAGGAGTTTTATTTTGTTCTAATTCCTTCTTCACCTTCCTAAAGCTGAGGAACTTCTACAGAGAGCTGAAGGGCAGGCTTCACATTTAAAAATTCAGGTTATCAAACCATTCAAGAAGGTACTTGGTTTAAACCAGGGCAACTTGGATTTTCACAGAACAATAGCATTTGCTTATTTTAATGGAGGGAAAAGATAGAAATGGTTTGGGGAAAACTCAGCAGTGCTGAGGTGAGGAGAGAGACAGAAGACCAAACCTTCCTGAACACCAGGGCTAAACCACTGACTCCAGCAACTGGTGTGTGAAGAAATGCTGCTTTGTAAATGATACACAAGAGATCTGTGAAAGAAACACGTATATGTTTTCTGTTAATTCTGCCAAAGCTCTGATTCATTTCATATATGTTCTCTATCAAAAGAACAATGTGTTAGGGGCACCTGGCTGGCTCAGTCGGTTGAACGTCCCACTCTTGGTTTCGGCTGAGGTCATGATCTCAGGGTCCTGAGATCGAGCCCTGCCTCAGGCTCCCAGTTCATCATGGAATCTGCTTGAGTGTCTCTCCCTCTCCCTCTCCCCTCTGCTCCCGCTCCCTCTCTCTAAAATAAATAAATAAATCTTTAAAAAAAGAACGGCATGTTAAAAATGTTGTTTTCAACCTGAAATATTTTTTGTGTATCTCCTTCTTTTGTTGAGATAGGATCCACATAGCACAAAATTCACACTTTTAAAGTTTACAATCCAGTGGTTTTTTTTTTTAGCATATTCACAAATTTGTGTAAGCATCACATTTACTTCTAGAACATTTCCTTTATCCCCAAAAGCAACCCCGTATCCAGTAAGAGTCATTCCCCATTGCCCCCTGTCCCCACTCCTGGCAACCACTAATATCCTTTCTGTTTCTATGGATTTGCCCATTCTCCACACCTCATGCAAATGGGATCATACGATATGTGGCCTCTGGTGCCTGGTTTCACTCGCCCGGCATAACGTTTTTGAGGTTCATCTTTGTTGTAGTATGTATCAGTATTTAGGAGATATTTTAGACAACCAGAAATCATTAAGTTTTTTACTTTAGAGAGAAAAAAGTGAATATTTGTATATCCTACTTGAGGAATTTAGCCATTACCATAGTCACTGGGAATCCTACAAATCAGTTTAGCTAAAAACGTGGAGTACGTTTAAAATATCATCTTTGGTCTCATGGTGACAAACCTGAGCTAATAACTAAATAAAATAATAATGTTTAAAAGAATCAGAGGATTTTTCAGAAAATTAGGCTAAACTCATCATTGTCAACAAGTATTTTTTGGTGAAGATGTTAACATTCAGCTTCAATTTAGTTATGAGTCCATCTTAATACTGACTATAAAATGGTTGGCAGGGATGGCAGAGAAAATAATCAACTCTTCCATGAGCAAGATCTACGATGCTAGCACTCTACGGTGAAGGCACTTACAGCTTGCTGGAGAGAGGTGGGCGGTCATGGAGGATCTCTTCATAGGGCTCCTCGGAGGCCAATGCAGGAAGAGATAAATGCTCTTTTACCCTTTCTTCCCAGGCAACTTCGGCTTTCAACAGCATTTCCTCAATAAACTCAGATGCAGCGATATCTACAAAAAACAATACAAACATCAGAAAAAGCAGATGCTGAGATCACAGAAAACTGTTCCCTTTCAATGATTCTGGTGTGCTTAAAACATGAAAACTCATCAATACCTAGAGCAAAATGAAAAACACTACAAGTTTAAGGTGGGAATAAAACTGCAGTACTGCCATTTTAAAAGACGACTGTGTTTTGTATCTGTGGCATATTTAATTACAAATGAAATGAAAAAATATAAAAATAATATTCCCCGAGTGGTGATGTATAAAATGTAAAATCACGGAGAAGCTAAGCTTGAAAGAACTTGATGTCATTTTATTCTCAGTGTAACTCTTCCTTCATCTTGATGAATAAGAATCAAATTGATGAAAATAGTTACACATTCCCAAAGACTGGGTTACTATAAAACTTGTAGTAGGCACTCTACAAGCATCCATTTGTAGATGTACAAATAAATAGTTGCATTATGAAAACAGTGAGTCTAGCCTCTGTGATCTGTTTTTCCAATCTGAAATACAATTATATTCCCTTATACAATACGTGTTAACAGTAACATCTGAATATACTTGGGCAGCAATATAGACAGACGTGCATTAATCAAATTAACACTTACTAACAATTGAAACTGGAAGTCAAAAGATCCTGAAGAAAAATTCACAATAATAACAATTAGGAACCTAATGGACAAAACCGCTCCTTTTCAATCCTCCTGACTAAAGTACATGACCACCTGTGTCTACAAATTCGAGTTATGAGGCTTGATGGGCTGGACGAGTTAATTCAGCCACCACAAGAAGATGTTTATGCCAAGATCTGATCACCATTTGCTCTAGGTTAAATCATATCCAGTAAATAGGAGGAGGCAGCTTGGCTTCCTCACCTTGGGTGATTATTTCTGTCCCACCTAACAACTACACCCGAACTGCTTTTGTCCCCCAGATAATTTTTTCTGTATCTACTCCAAATTCAAGGAACACAAAATAGCAAGAATAGAATACTGATGACAATTTTCATTTGCTTGGCCATAATATGGGTGTCTACTTTCCTGTTCTCTGTGCTATTATATTATGTGGTTCATTTTTCTTGCTGCTGGATTAGATGTTGGTACCTCCTGCATTTACTCGAAACTCTCACTGCATTATAGTTCTTTGTTCCCTTGTGTGTGAAAGAAGTATTTTCCTTCAATCAACAAGTGATTATTGAGAGTCCTCTATCAGCCCATCACTGTGTCTCTCTTGACCAACAAGGCATGGAAAATGGGTTACACTGATGGTAGACTAGGCATGGCCAACACAGGCAAATTGTCTAAGACAGCCATCCTATCCCGAGGTGGACAGGGCTGAGGCTAGACCAGACATTTAGTCACGTCCTGGGCTCTAGGACTGTGGGTTGCCTTGGGTGTCCATTTTGGCACATTTAGGTCTAACACACTAGACCTAAAAGGTGTAAGTGTGACACATGGGAGTCCATGTGGTCAAGGGTCAATTGTATATTCTCTTCTCTGGGAAAGAAGCCAGGGATATGAACTTGACAAATGTGATCTGTTAGAACTACAGTAAACAGAGGATGTGACATATTTCACAATAAATACATTAAACAAATAGAAAAAGCCCACAAATTTCTATTTGCTCTTTTAATATTTGTCATTAGACACACTTTTGTCATTAATACTAAGGTTACGACACTATCATTAACATTAGCCTGATTCCAAAGTTTGAAACTATAACACTATCTTAGAGCTTCATTTGTTAAATCTTCAGTTTATTTTAGCAGGTAAGATGAATAAACATTAAACAATATTTAACTCCAATAAAATAATAGAGCAAATCTCTCATCCTGTCTTAAGCTGGAGGTTTATCATGTAATCATATTCCTATAAGTACATCCAATGAGAAATCTCAGGCCTAAAGTGCTTTTAGGTTATTAGAGGTATGGTAACAAGAATAAGTAGAATTAAGTTATTTAGCTCAATTATTACCTTCAAGATTTTCATATTATTTTTTTTACCTATGCTACACTTTTCTCTGTTACTTAGAATTTTTATTTTTAATAAACAAAAAACTTATATGTAAATTTGTTGTCAAATTATAAAAGCTAGAAAATGAATGCAACATCCATGTTCTTAAATTAGCAGATGAATATTATTAAAGAACAGTGGTAAAAAGAACTCTAGAAATGTTCAAAAGATACTTATCAAAAATTGTAACATTAAATTAAGATTTTGAAAACTTTAAATTAGCTTGAGGATGTCAAGTCTCGATTCCTTGCAGTATACCTATCTGTGCTAGGGGAAAAAAAAAAAAAAAAAAAGATTATTATTTAAAATTACCCTGATGAACAAGTATGTATTTGAAATGGTAAGAAACCAATTAAATAACAGCAAAAATATATTTGAAAGTAAGTGACATTGAAGGAATCACTGTGCAGGAAGTTGAAAACCTCAAAAGCAAATTTCAGGGAAGTACAAGGGCCCCCAGTGATCAGAACCACCCTGTAATGCCATCTTGTGCAGGAGGTGGGCATGGGAGTTTGGGAAGAGTGCCCGAACGGAGCATCTGCGCAGAGCTTCTCAGGGGAGGCTGACTCGCTCGGCAGCCATGTTAATGATGGATGAACAAGTTCCGGTAGGACAGGAAGGAGTCAGTAACCGCTCCATGGTCCCAGGATATTCACAACTTACCTGAGGGCTTCTCTTCATTGCAATTCAGAAGGTTTGGATTTGCCTGATGCATCAGAAGAAGCTTCACCAGGTTTGTCTGAAACAGTAAAGTTCACTGAAATAAGATTCATCAGGGAGTGGTACACAGGGGTGGTCTCCAGGGCGCTTCCAGCCTGCTGGAGGGAGAAGGCATGAGCATATCCCACCTTAAACGTTTCTTACTCTCTCCGCTTCCAGTTTTCCCAGTTCCTTTTGAAAAGACAACAGACATTCAAACCAAAAATTACTTATCAAATGAGGAATAAATTGCTGGGGATTTGAAAAGGCTCACTTAACGCCTTTCACGTTTATTTTAGGGCATCTTGTGGGAGGAATTACATGTTATATGTGTTTTGTTTTAATTGAGCGACTCATTAACGTCTCACTGGTCCTGTCCAATCACTGCAGCCCCACAGACAATATGAACTAAAGTCACGGGGGAGTTAGGAAAACTTAAATGTAACTCGAGCTATAAAAAAAGAAAGCAACTTGATGAGAGATTAATATATTCTTTAAATCTTATTATAAAATATAAATTCAAAGAGTATATATATATATATATATATATATGCATAAGTCATTGAAAGAGAAGTAATGAAATAATTTTCAGTGTATCCAACTTTTTTTTTTACTATTTTATTTATTTATTTGAGAGAGAGAGAGAATGAGAGAGAGAGAGAGCATGAGAGGGAGGAGGGTCAGAGGGAGAAGCAGACTCCCCGCCAAGCAGGGAGCCCGATGCGGGACTCGATCCAGGGACTCCAGGATCATGACCTGAGCCGAAGGCAGTCGCCCAACCAACTGAGCCACCCAGGCACCCTATCCAACTTTTTTAAAAAGAGTTATTTATTTTAGAGAGGGAGAGCACGGAGGGAAAGAGAAGAAGGAAAGGGAGAGAGGGAATCTCAAGCAGACTCCCCACTGAGTGCAGAGCCCAACGTGGGGCTCAATCTCACGACCCTGAGATCACGACCTGAGCAGAAACCAAAAGTCAGACACTCAACCGACTGAGCGACCAGGCTCCCCCCAACTTTTTAAAATAGGTCATTCTGATATCTTTCTGTGTTTCTTCCCAAAATTATCCCTCTCCCTATTTCCCAGAGTTGACCACTCTCATGAAATTTGGGCTATTTTGGGCTATGATTTCTTTATATGTTTAACCCTTATGCACAGAAGTACCCCCCAAACAACATATTGCTCAGCTTTATCTGTTTGTGACATTTAGAGAAATGAAATCCTAGTGTGTATATTCACTGATGCCTTGCTTTCATGACTGCATTCTTGAGAATCCTCAAAGGTGATGGATCGAAACAAGATTTATTCATTCTCTCGGCCGCACATAACTGCACCGTACAAATATATCACAATTAACCTGCCTTCCTCACTGGACATTCAAGCCATTTGCAGTCATTTATTTTTACAAATAACGTTGCTACAAATATTCTCATTTATCTTTCTTGGTGCACGTGAGCAAGGGTCTCTCTTCAGGACAGATGCACATAGGACTGAAATTGCTGGGATAAAGGTTTGGACATCATCAAAGTGGCTTAGATAGCTCCAACTGTTTTCCAAAGAGCTCAAATGTCCACCCCCATACCCAACAAGAGTTCCTGTTGCTCCACATTCTATTTAATAATTTTGTTATTGTGCATTTACAGATCACTAGATTCACATTCCCTCCAACATTTGATATTGTTATTTTTAAAAATTTAGCTATCACACTGGGAATGAAGTAATATTTCAGTCTACTTTAACTTATTTCCATGATGACAAAGGATACTGAACACCTTCCCATGTGTTTAGTGGCCCCTCCTAGACTTTCTTTGGTGAAGTGTCTGTTCAAGACTTCTTTGCCCATTTATTACTGGAGTGTTTATCTCTATTTTAGTGATCTATGCTCTTACATGTTCTAGATACATTTGTCAGGTATGTGTATTACAAATATTTCCTCCTGTTCTATGACTTGCCTGTTCATATTCTTGAAAATGTCTTTTTAAGACCAGAAGAGTATTTTAACTTTGTTTTGCTTTTGTGAAAGTGCAACATCTGTATTTTTTTCTCAAGTGCTCAGCACTCTTTATGTTCAAAATAACTCTTTGCCCACTCAAAGGCCATGACAATACCATACTATATTTTCTCCTAAAGGCTTTATAATTTTAACTTTTATATTTGTGGCCCATCTCAAGTGAGTTTTCGCAAATGACAGAGGAAAGCTCAAATTTATGTTGGTCCATCACCCATTCATTTTTCAGCAATATTTCTTAAAAAGACCTTTTTTCTCTTACTGAATTGTTTTGGTACCTTTGTAGAAAATTCATCGACTATATATGTTCCTGTGTGTTTCACTGATCTATTTGTCTATCCTTACGGTATTTCCTAACTACTTTGATTAGTGTAGCTTATAGCCAGTATTGAAATCTTATAAGTGAAAGACTTATAGTAAGTCTTGAAAAAAGCCTGTAATTTTCTTATTTTTTTTTAAGATGATTTTGTCTATTTAGGTATTTTGTGTCTCCATATAAATTTTAGAATGGAGGCACCAGGGTGGGTCAGTCGGTTGAGCATCTGCCTTCGGCTCGGGTCATGATCCCAGGGTCCTGGGATCGAGCCCCGCGTCGGGCTCCCTGCTCCACGGGAAGCCTGCTTCTCCCTCCCCCACTCCCCCTGCTTGTGTTCCCTCTCTCGCTGTGTCTCTCTCTGTCAAATAAAAAAAAAATTTAGAATGAACTTTTCAATTTCTGAAAAAAAAAGGGTTTAAGATTTTGATTGGAATTGCTCTAAACGAATACCATATTAATTTTATACGTTTTTTTAAAATATCACGAATTTAGTGGTTTAAATGAAAAAAAATATTATCTTACAATTCTGTAGGTCAGCAGTCTGACACAGGTCTCACTGGGTTAAAATCAGGGTGTCAGCACTGCTGTGTTTCCTTTGGCTCTCAGGGCAAATGTGGTCCTTGCCTTTTCCAGCTTCTAGAGGCAACTCACGCTCCTTGGCTTGTGGCCCCTTCCCTCATCTTCAAGACAACAATGTTGCAAGTGTCTGCCCATTTTTGCATAGCCACACCGCGGGAGGACCCTGAGCCAGGAATGGTTCTCTGCTTTTAAAGACCCATGTGGGGCACCTGGGTGGCTCAGTTGGTTAAGCGACTGCCTTCCGCTCAGGTCATGATCCTGGAGTCCCAGGATCAAGTCCCGCATCGGGCTCCCTGCTCGGCAGGGAGTCTGCTTCTCCCTCTGACCCTCCTCCCTCTCATGCTCTCTGTCTCTCATTCTCTCTCTCTCAAATAAATAAATAAAATCTTAAAAAAAAAAAAAAAAGGCCCATGTGATGAGACTGGGCCCACCTGGGTAATCCAGAAAACTCTTCCCATCTCAAAATCTGTAACTAATCGCAATTGCAAAGTTCTTTTGCCTTTTCAGTGAATAAACATATTGACAGGTTTTGAGGTTTAGGGTGTGGACATCTCTGGGGGCCACTATTCAGCCTTCCACAAATATCTTAAAAATATTCACTGTCAAAACACATGATTATGGCTTACTCCTCCATTTATTTGGGTCTTCTTTACTCCCTCACTGTGGTGTACCATAGTTTTCAGTGTAGAAATATTAAAATATTTTGTGAAATATATTGTTATATATTTTAAGTTTTTAATGTCACCATAAACAACTTGATAAATGCACTTAATGGGTCTAGTCTTTCCATTATTTTGCTGATTCCTTTGGCATTCTTATTCTCCTTTCTCCTTTCCCAACTTTGTCCTTTGTTTCTATTTCTTGCTTTATTATATTGATAAGAACGAGACTGGCTTTTCCAATCTTGGGTTTTGCTTTTGTAACATGTGTTGTGGTTCTCCCCTTTGCATCCAGGCACACCAAGACATCTCCCCACCCACCAATGATTGTTCTTGTTAGGATTTTCATTAAAAAATCAATTAGGTTTTAAATAATCTACTCATTGTTAGCTTTCCCAAAGCCCATTCAAAATCAGCATTTGGTTTTACAGAACACGGATTCTATCAGTAACATTTAAATTATGTTACAGTGCTTATATGTAGAAGTTTATTTTTATTTCCAAATAGAGTTTACTAAAGCAAGAGAGATTCTCTTGAAATCTGAAAGATAAAATATATAGAGCAGATTCCCAGGACATTAAAATAGGTACAGGGAAGAGTTTTTTGTTTTTTGTTTTTAAGATTTTATTTATTTGACAGAGAGAGACACAGCGAGAGAAGGAACACAAGCAGGGGGAGTGGGAGGGAGAATCAGGCTTCCCGCGGAGCAGGGAGCCCGATGCGGGACTCGATCCCAGGACCCTGGGACCATGACCTGAAACGAAGGCAGACGCTTAACGACTGAGCCACCCAGGTGCCCAAAAGAGTTTTGTTTTATATTAAAGATGAGAGCGATGTGCTTGTGTTTAAACCACATGAAAGAGAAGAAGGAAAAGAAAGATGGACTGCCGGAGGGAGGGAAGGACAAAGGAAGGAAAGGAAGAACCAAAAAAAAGCCAAAAATGAGCTAAGATTGCCTTTGGTTTTCCCAAATTTGAAAGAACAGTAATAAACCTAAATGCTTTCGTATCTCTGCAAAAATGTCAGACAGACGCCTAACAATCCCTTTGCATTTCTAAATTCAATTCAGGGTGTCCAGGCCTCCAAAGACAAACGTGTCCCATCGCTCAGCAAACCACTCCTCTCCGCAGCTTCAACTGGAACCACGGAAAGCATTTCAGTAATAAAAGCAAAATGTTTCCTACATGAAAATCTTTAGCAATAAAAGCAACTCCATTTTATTTCAGGCCCATAAAAAGAGGCATTCATGTGTGGAAGGAGGACGTTTCTCTCATTTGGGAAACTCCTTTCTTTTTTTAGAGCCCGTTTTCCCCATGTGCTTCTAATCAGAAATCGGTGAGGCACGTCACAGAACTAAATGAAACAGCCCCTTGCTAATTCCACTTACTCTCCTCCGGAACATGGAACATTTGCTTTACCCTCGCAAAAGACCTTTAGGTAAATTGCTTCAAATGCGAATAGGTTGAGTGCATAACCCAGTAAGAATTCATCACTAGTACAAGAACGTTATGATCACCAAAGGCTCCAGAGGATAAGATGAGTGAGAGAGAGAGAGAGAGTGTGTGTGTGTGTGTGTGTGTGGCAGGTGGTGAGTGTGGAAACAGAGACCCTGCAGGCTAATCGAAAATGTACTTAAGCTGAAATATAAATCCACACAAGTTTCACTGGATAAGGACTTTATTCATTCTTTGGAAAGTTGTCCTTCAGTGTGGATAAATTCAGCAAAATTAATTCCTCGATGGTCATTTAAATTACCTCTTTAAAGAGTTGAACAATGGCAATGAGTGTTTGGACGTAGCTGGTTTCTAGCTGGGACACTAGAAGAGACTGTTTCACTTGATCTAATAACAAGAAACTGAAGTGTTAAAGGTCCCAGAACTCACAATGTGCACATCCTACCTCCCTGGTGCAGGCTCTGCATTGTAACGCGTAAATGCCTCCAACTCAGAAACCCCTGAAGGATTTCAGATGTAAAATACAAAACCATCTAATAAATTGTTAATATTATCCCTATTTGTGGCCCAACTGTGATTTCACATTAAACACAAGAGTTCTGCCTCCATCCCTGAAAACACAGGCTCTCCAATCGCGCCTGTACCTGCCACTCCTTCCAGAGACGGTCCTTCCTCCCGCCCAGGTGGCAGCCTCCTTCCCCTGAATCCCCTCCTGGCCAGACTCCTGGATGGCCTCCTTCCCCTGCATCCCCTCCTGGTCAGAC
>NC_058405.1:4011681-4050340 GCF_002201575.2 Neomonachus schauinslandi
CAGACTCCTGGATGGCCTCCTTCCCCTGCATCCCCTCCTGGTCAGACTCCTTGATGACCCCTTACACTACCTAACAGGTGTTGCTGGTGCTGCTCACCCACGGCTGGACTCCCTCCGCCCACATGCTGTTTCTCTGGGGCGCCGGGGACAGATGTGTGTATCCGGGGACCCATCCCTCCCACTGGCCAGCGCACATGTGGGCTTGCGGGCTCGCGGCTCAGGTGCCGCCACAGTCTGCTGGACCGACAGGCACCTGCCGCTCTAGGGCAGACACGGGCTCCCTCGTTCGAGAGCAGAACTATGCGTCCTGGGTCGGACCCTGTGCTGATAAGAAAGGGCGTTCGTTGTCTTCACACTTGGTCGTTACAGATGGGAGGACAGTGCAGACAAATGAAGGGGCAGTTGCAGCCCGTTGTGGTAAGGGACGAGGTGCGGAGACACAGGGGCCACATCGGATGCATGGGGGAGCGTCCTCACTGGAATTTGGGAAACTGGGAGAGAGGCCACTGAAGTGGCATCTCCGTGTGGCCTTCCATGTAAGTAAGACTGAACCACTTAACAATTTCAGGAAGAGCAAGGAGCAGGAAAGGAGGCACATGGTGGCCTCGTCCAGAAATCAGAAGTGGCTGAGTAGGGCTATACGCGCCAGCCTGAAGGGGGAGGCGGGGGAATGAAGGTGGAGCAGGAAGCGGAAGTCCAGGCGCACAGGGCTCACAGACTGCGCTATGGAGTGTGTGCTTCCTGTCCCCCGCAGGGCAGAGGATGTTGTGTGAGATGCTGTGATGACGCCTGGCAAAGCTTACGTGTGCAGAGGGACTGGGGGCGGGGCAGGCGGGCCAGTGGATCCCCGGGTAGGGATGCTGCTGGATGGGGTGGGAGCCAGGGTTACACCTCACAGAGCCCCACACCCTTCCTAGGTGGAAGCCCATGGATTCAGGGTTTATTGGGTACTGGAAGATCAGGGAGGGATAAGAGGAAGGATGATGCCCAGTGTGGTGGTGAGTAAATGACACACAGAAAGGGCAGCACATTGGGGCTGAGAAAGGAGCTGACCATTCCCTTTGTACAGGAGAGCAGCTGGAAGGCAGGCTGGTAGAGATCACCCACTGGGCGGTGGGCCTCAGGGGCCTGCAAGCTGAGAGGGAAACAAGAGGCCACTTTGGGAGCCATGAGCATGTCTGGGACAGGAGGCCGCAGGGTGGAGATTCCCTAAAGACTTGTAAACACTGAGAAGAGAGGGAACCCACACAGAGCGCTGAGCCTGCCAACACCGCGTGCTAGAGGGGTGGCAGGAAAACCAGAGAGGGTCTTTACGTTTTCCCAAAGCAAAGAAGAAATAATAATAATAATAAAAACCCTCTGAAGATTTCTCAGTTCTTATGAACTTGGGCAAAAATGTTTTTGAGAATACAAACAACTCCTTTAAACATCAGATATGTGGGTGGTGTGACACAAAATACTTTTGAAGAGACGGGTATTTAGGTTTTAGCATTTGTGAAGTTACTTTCCTATCTTGTTGTAGTGTGACCAATCCTATTAGAAACACTAAAAATATGTATCAGGCTAGAATCAAATTTTATTTTATGTACAACTCGTGAAAGAACTGTGAAACCAAAAGGCATCAGTCGCATAAATTATTCAGTTCCCAGTTTTAGACAAGAACAAGCATCTCCTTTTTTTCAATGGAAAGTTAACATATTTATAAAGGGAAGTGTTAAAATATATATGCCAACCCAGTATAAATGCCAATAAAAAAAACTGTTATAAATTATAAACTTCCTTCCCCATAAAGGTATATATATTTGTAAGGTATTTATAAGAAAGTGAAATTGCTATGAAAGTCTCCACAAATGCCATTAGTCTTTTAAAATGTTAGCATTTCTAAAGCTTTTTTTTTCTAAACTGAGATAAATTTATTTACAGTAAATTTCTTCAGAGAGTTATAATCTCCCATGCATATAACTTGACATTCAGATAAAACCTATTTCTAAATTATTATTTCCAAAATGAATACTAAATGGCATTTTTACAGGTGAATGATTTTTAAATATGATTCTATATATCATATGGTATTTTCCTGACAAAATAATTGAGATACAATTTATTCAAAATCTATTAACATAAATCTCTTAGTTGTCTTTTTAGTCTGAATTGAAGAACGGTATTTTGGTTTTGGTGTCCTATATTCTAACAGGAAAGCCTCCCCCCTGCCTCTGCATGTTAGAGCTTCGCTTCGAGTTCTTGGTTGATCGATCTGTCCTTCCAATTCCTTTGGTTACTCTGCTGGGCACCGAGCACAGAGGGCAAGCAAACAGTCCTCACTGCTCAGAGCTTACATTCTGGTGGAGACCCCACCTGAACAGGGTTAATGGAGCAAAACAGAAAAGACACATGTGATCTTCAGATCTATCCTCAGTACTAAAATGTATAAGGAGTTAGAAAATACTGAACAATGGCTAGTCATTTTCTAGAGAAGCAGAGGATAAAGGTGACATTCGTTTTTAAATCTGCCTCATTTGAACACTATACATGGCCATTTCTGGAAACCTTTGTGTCGGGTATCTGTCTGTACAAATCTAGCAACTGGATCAATTGACCAGAACACACACCAAGTGATGTTCAACACACGTCTCACGCACTTGCCTTCATCATTCCCCAGAATCTCCTGAGCTATGTAAGAATCCCCCTTTAAACAGAGGTTGACAGTTCACATTGATTGAAGGGCCAGACTCTATGGAAGGAGAATTAGTGAGGCTTGTTAGGTTCACACGGCCAGTCGTTCAGAGCCAGGGAGAAGGCCATGTTCCTCAAAACAAACCTGGCTTCATCACGTGGTTGGGCAGAATGAAATACAGATGTTTGTGTAGGGAAGTGTCTGGGAAACACAAGAAAGAATAAAAAATATAGACATCATTTTTTAAAAGTTGGGGTCAAATATTTTTCAGCTGGTTTTGAAAGAATAAATGGAGCAATTGGAAAGCGTTTCTTAATTCACTTATCATTAATAAATGTTGAGTGTTAGAAATATCACTGGCACACTGGAGAAGTAGTTACAAAAACATAAGTCTTGGGGCGCCTGGGTGGCTCAGTTGGTTAAGCGACTGCTTTCGGCTCAGGTCATGATCCTGGAGTCCCTGGATCGAGTCCCGCATCGGGCTCCCTGCTCGGCAGGGAGCCTGCTTCTCCCTCTGACCCTCCCCCCCCTCATGTGCTCTCTCTCTCTCTCATTCTCTCTGTCTCAAATAAATAAATAAAATCTTAAAAAAAAAACATAAGTCTTAATTACTCTGCATCTTGCAAATTAAATGTAGCTTTGGGTCCCATTTCCCATGTAAGTTCAGAACTCTTTCTCTAGGTTGAAAATATAGGTTCAGAAAGCCCAAAGTTTGAAAAATTGTTCAAAGATGGCAGGTAATCGGTTGAGCATACTGCCATCCATGGATTCTTCCTGCCCTATTCATCAGCCACTCCTGCATCCTGTAACTTGTGTGTGACGGGAATCTCCAGGAAGCTTTAGGAAGGAGGTGGCCATCGTACTGGGTTTATGTTCTGTACATCACAGCAGGTATCATGCTCCGTATATATGCCAATCATTATTTTTTTCTTAAATGTAACTGTGTAAATTAAAATTGTTAAAAATCTACTTTCATGGGGCACCTGGGTTGCTCAGTTGGTTAAGTGTCTGCCTTCAGCTCAGGTCATGATCTCAGGGTCCTGGGATTGAGCTCCCTGCTCAGCGGGGAGTCTGCTTCTCCCTCTGCCTCTGCCCCTCCCCCCACTTGCACGAGCGGGATCTAAAATAAATAAATAAAATCTTCTAAAAAAACATCTACTTTCATTACTAAAACCAACTGCCATTTTTTTTTTTTTACCATATAGCCAACCTGTTTTATTAGTTTAATATATTCATTAGTCTTGTGTCATGGTTCTATCAAATAGGTCTCTTTCCCTGATACAAGTTTTATCAGACTCCAATCCTGTTTTTTAACACTTATCCTATAATAAAGCTCAATTGCAGGCACTTTAAAAATGTAGTCTCTCGGGTAGAACTTCCCATTTCTGCAGGGTAGGGTTTCCTGTGGACCCCTGAAAGGTCAATTCCTTATTTTCACACAGAACTCTTGGCCTCAGGAGCTCCATCTGATTGCCTGAGGGATATAATTTCTGAAAGCCACTCATTCTTGCTGCCTTAATCGTACAGCTTCCAGGACACAGAACAGAAATGTCTAGATGCCCTTTCAAAATATGAGTTAGGAAGAATCAGTCACATCGAGACATGTTCAACAGGCAGAGTCAAAGATCCCAGTAGACACTTCACAATGGAAATAGTATAAAAGCATCTTCATTTCTCTTCTGCCCACAGATGGGTTTCATGTGAAAATAACCATAAATGAACTTCCTTCCATCACTCTCTATTAAGCTGCAGGAGGCTTTCAGAAGTCAGTAATTCTTTTGAAACAGAGCAGTTGTTTTAAAACATACCAGCTTAGACTGGTTCTTTCTGATCCTCCCTGTTAATTACAATAAACCCAAGAAGAACTCTGAAGAGGGAAGGAGGAAGGTAAACTGGCTCAGGACCTGCAGAAGGAAGGAACCATGGACAGGAACCCCACCCAATCGAAGGCTAGCCCATACCCGGTGTTTCCCAGTCCAACTTAGGGACAGAAGATGGCCTGGGTTGATGTATCCCTCCCACATTCCAGCTGTGTCCCTCAGACAACATCAGGTGAGTCCAGCACCACGATCTGCTAACACAAAGTGCCAGGGCAAGCACTCTTCTTCCACTGAGCTGAGACTCCCCTCCCCAATGAGAGGCAAGGGCAGCTGGGAGGGGGCACCCGCAAGAGGGAGCATAACCCAATGGGCTCCCAGCCCTGAAAGTCTTTTGTGGCAATCCCCCTACCTCACCCTGAGACATGGGGTAATTTGGCTTGGGAAAACCTCTTCTTCCACACCTTTGGGGACACTAAAAGAAGCAGTGAGGACCCCAGGGACACCAGATAGGCCAAGTGGACCAAAATGACACCTCAAAGGTCTAAAAGTTAAACTGTTACTGGAACCACAACCCACTGGAGTAGACTAGGCCCTGCATATCAAACATAATCAGGATGACTAAAATAGAAGATTTATACAGGACCAAGATTCTCCTAACATAATAGCTGAAGTGTCCAAAAATGCAGTTAAAAATCACTTGTCATACCAAGATCAGGAAATCACAACTTGAATGAGAAAAGATGATAAACTGACAACAACAAGATGAATCATGCCAGAATCGTCTGATGATGACGGTAAAGCAGAGCTCATAAGAATGCTTCAATAAGCAACTACAAATCCTCTTGAAACAAATGAAAAAAATAGGAAATCCCATCAAAGACACAGAAATTACAATAAAAAACAAATGGAAATCACAGAACCAAAAAATACAATAACAAATATAATACACCAACTCATACCAAATATTTCATCTGACTTGCAACCAAATAAAACAAAAACCACACACTGGCTTCTGATAAAAATTATTTAAGTGTCTAATAACAGCAATAGTGACATATTTAGTCCAAGGCATGTCTATTTTTTTAAAGACTTTATTTATTTATTTGAGAGACAGAGCGTGCAAGAGAGTGAGCACAAGCAGGAGAAGGGACAGAGGGAGAGGGAGAAGCAGACTCCCCAATGAGCAGGGAGCCCGATATGGGGCTCAATCCCAGGACCCTGAGATCATGACCTGACCTGAAGGCAGACACTTAAACAACTGAGCCACCCAGGCAATCCCCAAGGCATGTCTTTAGAAAAACTTGTTAAATCTAGTCCCATTCTCCCATTATCTTATGAAAGTGGTTAAAGGGAACCAATTTGGTATTCTTTAAAATGAACCCAATCTGAAATCTGAAAGTCCAATCAGAAAAATTGAAAAAATGGGTAGAATGAAAGCCTTAATTAATTGAGTTGAAGTAAGTAGCATTCTGTCACATTTTACCAAGCTCTCACTCACTTGCAGATTTAGCTCCTTCCAGAGGGAGCACTGACTATAATGAGCATGTTCTGATAATTCACCGATCACCGTTTTCCCTGCACAGGTCAACAGGTTGTATTCAAGGAAGTACTTGCTTCTGTGTTTGCTTCTCTACTTTTTACTAAAGACAAAACCTCTCACCCAGCGTCTTCTGGTATGCTATGGTGCTAGAAATGCAGAACCAATGTGCTCGTGGTGTACGTAGATTACTGATCCTCCAATACTCCTATGATCTACTGGAGGGACCGAGGACCCCTGACCCCTGGGACTGATGACTTCAGCTATCTGCAGCCTCTTCCCCTTAACCCATCCATTTACTTACGCAAACATTTACTTGCTAAACACACAGTTTGGGGTACTTAAAAAAGAGCCTGTTAGAAATATTTATTAATGAATGAAACTTTTCATAAAGGAAATGTCGTCAAAGCAAACAATGTTTTTATTATTTTGAAAGACTTTCCCTAAGCAATGTGCTTTTTCTAAAATGTGTGAAATGTGAATGGTTGCAATTATTTCAACACCTGCAGTACTCAGATTTTATGATGGATATTTTGCATACCAGTTAGTACCTAAGAGACTTAACTTACTATGAACCTAAGGGGCATGACTGCTACCGCAGACCAACGTTTGAGAAGCAACAAGTTTAACCTAAATCTCCACATTTACTTAACAATGAATTCTCTTCCAAAACAGTACTCAGGCTTTCTCCAACACAAAATACGTTAATTGTATAAATAGATTTCAAAATTAATCAGTTATTATGAACACTGCTGCCACATTCACCCACATAAAATCATTTAAAAGTCAGTTTGCTTCTTCCTGATGATATAATGGTACCTGGTGAGAAAGTAATTTGTGCAATACTAACTCAAGTTGTATTAACTATGACCAAAAACCAATTCAGAGAAAAAATATCTGCTATTCACCTTCATTTGTCAAGATGAAATATAATTTATAGTGAAAAACTAAAACATAAAATGGAATTCTGCTTTACTTCTACCAACTTCAGAGAACAAACAGAATTAACAATTCATAAAATTATAAACTACTATAAGGACTACATAATGTTAAGAAAATAGTAAGTCCATTCTATGAAAAATGTTTATGATTTTGTCTTATTTCTCCAACAATTCTGACGATATGCAGAATCCTGAGGACTGTGTGTTTTATGTATCCTTCCAAAAGACAATGTTTTTGTTCAACCATGAAAATACTTGTTTATGAATAGGATGCCATTAAAAGTCAAATTTCATGCTGACTAGTACACAATTTGAAATTTGAAAATTAAATATGAAATGATGCATTATTTATAGAATGATTTTTTAAAATAATTTAGGAGATCATTTTACCTGGCCATACTTTGCTGCCAAATGAAGTGGGGTCCAGTACTGATTATCTGCTATATTCAGGTCCCCGCCATGTTCCAGGAGAAGAGACACCACCTCCTTGTAGCCACTTGCACATGCCATATGCAACTGCAGTGAGGAAATATTTTGTTATATAACTTAAAGCAGTGACATCAAAACAATTTATTCAGTGGCTTGAAGAGAGCTACTAAAATATAATCTAAATAATATAAAATAAAATAAATAATATAAAATAAAATCTAAAATACCTTTAAAAAAAGAACATACATGCAGTTTTATTTATTTGATATAAGTGGACATCATCCTTCTTTAAACAAAGGCTTATGGTTTATTTATTATTTTCCTTCTGACCCTGACAATGTGCACTCTTTCATATAATTCCTATTTTCTTCTTTAGTGTAATCTGAATACTTTTAAATACAAAATGCAATAATTGAACGCTTTACCACTTCTTGCCCAAAAGTCAAACATGTAGTGACTGGCTCTGGAATTCTAGCCCTGTACTTGGTGCGACTGGAGGAGATTCGAGGACATATATGACAATAGGAAATGTGATCATCTCGATGCTTAGGAACAGGAAAAAGGGGCAGGCACACTGGAAAGACTGGGTTGATCCTGACAAACCTTGAAATGATTATGTAGCTCTCATTTGAACATGCTCCCAGTTTAGTTTATGAATGCAACCTGAAGTTTAGGAATGAAGCCTTAGGAGCGACGATGATGGGATCGGCGTTTGGAGAACGATTCAGACTTTTCAGATGGGGTAATGCCCGTTTCCAATGCAGCAGCCTTGATTTGTAAGTAAACTGTCATCATGCACAATTTAAATTAGGTTATTAAGGAACTACGTGATTGATTTCATGAGCATAATAACAAGAAACTATAACGAAGGCAAAAGAAAAAATATAAAAGTAGTGAACCAATGATTTCTTCTTGGTTTTGGAGCATGGAATTTTGTAGCTTCTTTTTATTACAAAGATAAAAGTACAATAAAGTCAAAGGCCTTATTAAATACACATACAGATATATTAATAAAATCTAGCAAAAACATTTGCTTTTCTACCTCTGGACTTAATTTTGCTCTTTAACGTACAGCATGTATTTATATGCTTATTTCTCGTACTTAATTGCACCAAAAGAACAAATACATTTATCCAATTTAAGGCATAAACATTAAGAGATTAAGTTTCACATCAATCTTCCTGTACTTTGCTATATATAAAATTTACCTCATTAATATTCTAGCAAACAGTCCCAAGAATAAAATATCCACCCCAAGTATTTTAGAGAAATATAATATTATACGCTTGACCTCCTGGAAAACCAATCTCTCAACTGCTCCTAAATTTATTCTACATTACTTGAATAATCAGGTGATTCGAAGGTTACTGTGAACAGTGAGCACTAATATCTGGATCTGAGAAGGTTTTCACTGACCATTTGTTGGTTAGCACCTGATCCTAACGAAGTCAAGTTCACTTGCATTAAGGATGAACTCCTTAATGAGCAGATTTGCTTTCCACGGGGCAAAAATCGGGTTCTCCCATTTCAAACTCAGCCCAGTTCCTGCCCTGCCAGCTCAGGCACTGCTCTCAAGGAAAAGACTAAAAGGAAAGTCTTGGCTCACTTGGTAGAAAAGCTATCCAAAGCATGAGTTCCCAGTGACATCTCTGGAGGCAGACAAATTTAATCCTAGGCAATCTCAAAACGAAGGCAAAAACCCCTGACTTTGAGTATTTCCACTTCCTTACAAGAGATAACAGAATTTTAAAAATTCATCGTAGTAAGATATTAAGAGCTCAGAGGCTCTACCTTGATGCTACTGGCAATCAACTTCGGAATCCATAAGCAAGCCTCCAGACCCCCCAGGGGACCGTTCTCATCACTAAGTTAGAGCTTAAAAGATGTCTATTCTCTGAAATGGAACTTATACCCCTCCTTTGTCCTGACAATTGCTGGAAGATGGCAGGTGCCAAAATGTGAAAGTATTTATCCCCACGGTGTCTTAGAATACTCCTTTCCTGCTATTTTATGGGGTCTTAGGAGAAACACGAAGGCAGCTGCTCTTTCTGTAAACGATTAGCAGCAGCTTCTTGGAAGGACGACTGCAAAAGGACAGTCCTGGAAAATTGTGGCAGGTTGGAAATCACCTATCCAGTTACAACGTGGGACAAGGTTTCATAGCCGCTTCGCAAACGCTGCCCATAAAAGTTATCAGTTATGCCCTTTTACGAAGATGGTGCCGAAGGCTAAGAAGGAAGCCCCTGCCCCTCCCAAAGCCGAAGCCGAAGCAAAGGCTTTGAAGGACAAGAACGCGGTGCTGAAAGGCGTCCACAGTCACAAAAAAAAAAGAAGATCCGCACGTCACCTACATTCGGACGACCCAAGGCACTGCGTCTGCGGAGGCAGCCCAAATATCCTTGAAAGAGCGCCCCCCGGAGAAACAAGCTTGATCACTATGCCATCATCAAGTTCCCCCTGACTACTGAGTCAGCCATGAGGAAAAGAGAAGACAACAACACACTTGTGTTCATTGTGGATGTCAAGGCCAATAAGCACTAGATCGAACAGGCTGTGAAGAAGCTCTAGGACATTGACGTGGCCAAGGTCAACACCTTGATCAGGCCTGATGCAGAGAAGAGGCACATGTTCGACTGGCTCCTGACTATGATGCTTTGGATGTTGCCAACAAAATCAGAATCATTTAAACTGAGTCCAGCTGCCTAAAGCTAAATATAAATTTTTTCACCCAAAAAAAAAAAAAAAGCTATCAGTTATTCCTTCTAGTCTGTACAGCCTGTGATGCAATAATCATTGCCTTAATGTTGTAGAGGCAAAAGCTGGGGATGAGTTAATTTAGGCAACCAGCCCAGGGGAGCCTGGCCCCTGTGGGCTGAAGCCACGTTCTTCTGCATTCTCCGGCACCGACTCTCTGAAACAGCAAACGGGAGTGGACACCCGAGTCGGCCAGGCCACCAGGGTAACAACCACAATTTGTAGTGCTCCTAACAACCACAATTTGTTAGCACTCCTAACGATCCTTGTGTCCGTCCCATAATTCATTGATTTAAAAATGGAATTTTTCTTCTTCTTATAAACCACCCCTTCCCCAATACCCTTATCTTGTATTAAAACATTGGTCTCTGGAAGATGCCCACCATTTACACACTTGTTTCAGCCTTCCCCTGGCCCAACACCCATGGAGGTGCAGCCTCGTGTGTTAAGCATGGCGTGTAGCCTCCTCATACTGATCAAAACCATCACCAGGTCCTACATCTTTCAGATACGAAGACCCATAAGAGTCTCGGACCCCAGTTAGAAGTCTGCGGTAGCGCAATCGTCTCTGAACAGCCTCTTCCTCACACAGGTGGTGTGCGAGGCTGGGGTCAAGACAGAGAGAATGACAACCCAACAAAAGTCACATCCATGGAATGATGGAGCTCAGCCTAAGGACTGTCCCACCTCTTCATCACGGTGTTCTTCTTCTAACCGGCTGTTCTCCAGGAGAGCATGGTGCACAATCCTGTGGAGCATTACCATCCGCCTGACCAATTCCTCATTATTGGGCTTTTATGCATTTGCCGTATTTTTTATTTTATAGAAGATCACTTTGTCGATAATCACTATATTTGTCTCTCTGATTATTTCCTTCTGACACATTCCCAGAAATAGAATTGCGATTCTAAAATAATGAACATTTTTTCAATGTATTTACATACACTGAGTTCGGCAATGTTGGTGCAACTGACACCCCATCCAGTGGTGTGTGGAGGGACTCTCCCTCACAGACCCTTAGCCTTCTTCACTATTACGTATTTCTAAAATGACTATAAATAAGTTCAATGTACTGAATTCCTAAAAATTGGTCTCTTCTAATATATTTGGAGGACAGTTGTATTTTCTTTTGTGTATTGACTCTCTCTATTATTTGTTTTTCTACCAAGAGATGGTGATCTTTTTCATTCATTTCTATGACCGCTGCATTTTTTAAAACTATTAACACTTTGGAAGACCTGTTGCAAATACTATTCCTCATTTATTATCTGCCTCTTAATTTTGCTTATTATTTTTTTTTAAAGATTTTATTTATTTATTTGCGAGAGAGAGAATGAGAGACAGAGAGCATGAGAGGGAGGAGGGTCAGAGGGAGAAGCAGACTCCCTGCCGAGCAGGGAGCCCGATGCGGGACTCGATCCCGGGACTCCAGGATCATGACCTGAGCCGAAGGCAGTCGCTTAACCAACTGAGCCACCCAGGCGCCCAATTTTGCTCATTATTTAATGCACAAATGTTCGTTTTAATTTTTGTCATGGTCAATGATCTCAGTATTTCCCTTTGTGCTTTCTCCCCCTATTTGGATATTGGAAGGGCTTTCTCCACCCAGAATTAACTCCTTTCTTTTGCGTAACATGGAAACTGGGGGTTCATTGTTAAGTCACTTACTCAGTCTTCTATTTGTGAATCTCATTTTTAAAAAGAATCTGTGTGTGAATTTTAAAATATCTTCCCAATGAATGTGGTCTTATTTAAGGTCTGTGACCTGCCACTCTAAGGCTGGCAGGTCACTCTGAGGTTAATGTCAAATTTTGATGAAAATTATTTTAGGAGTAAATGAAAATCAATCTTGAGGAATAGCTATTCAAACACCTACAGGAATTAGTCCAGATTTTGAACCAATAACTGCAAATTTTCTCCAATTATAGTTTTCTATCAGAATATTAACAGAGGATTTTACCTGCCATAGTTTTGACTGAGTTTGAAGCTAATATGTATCACATCTCAAAGTGAGACCAAATATGGACATTTGAAAATAGGTTGTCCAAAAACTGCCTAAATTACTTTTTTTTAATGTTTTATCTCTACACCCACACCCAATGTGGGGCTTGAACTCATAACCCCAAGAACAAGAGTCTCATGCTCTATTGACTGAGCCAGCCAGGTGTCCCAGCCTAGATCACTTTTGACCGCTACGTCTAGACTGAGGGCATAATAGCTCCAAATGAGAGATAAAGGGAGACTGCACATGTGGGAAATTTTTTGTGTGGCAGTGGGGCCTGGATTCCTCCCTAATTCAAGTCAGGAGAGCTTGTCTTCAGCGGCCACCAACAGAAGCTCTGTGTCCTCGGGGGTTTGGTGGAGACATTATTACTGGCTTTGATTCCTGACTAGAAGAAGTAAGGGGCAAGAGACAGGCTGGCTCTCTCCTTTCATGGGCAGTGAAGGGGAGGCACAGATACACTGGCATCGCTCATGAGTTCACAGGGGCAAAGACAAACACCGGGAGGATTTTCTGGGGACAAGCCATTTTCATTTTCAGTTCTGTTTCAGGGGGATGCCTGAGGAGGAAGCACGGTTCAGCAGAGACAGGCTGCGGTTCCCCTGGTTCCCCAGAGCAGAGGCAGGTGTAAAGGACCCTCTGGAGATTCCCAGTGATGGGGGGTAAGGAGGTGGTATCTGAAGAACCCCCACATCCTCACAAGGGAAGTGGTCAGCTTCTTGCCCAGAGAGCAGAACATCCTCTCAAGGAAAGTCAAGTCAAAGCCTTCCAGGTCCCATTGTGTCTCCTCCTGCCCATCTGTCTCCTCCCATCCTCTCTCTCCACTTCAGTGACACGGAAGAAGAGGCAGTGGAAGGAGGGGAAACTAGACGAGCACAGCCACCCTCCCTCCCATGGACTCCCTAGTCTGATGCAACACTATGCAAGCAGCAGGTTCAAGATTTCACTGAGATCAGGGTCCTCAACACCTGAGCCCACCAGCCCCTGCAGGATCTAGGGAGAGATTCAGGGGATTTGCAAACTTGGAAATGGGAGAACGGTTAGTTTTATTTTTTTTTCTAACCCAAAATGAAATTTAGAAAATTCTTCAATGGTGAACCTAGGCCACACACCTACAATGCTATCATCGAAAGAAATATGTTCCTATCACATTGTGGTCATAACAGATATCTCCAAATATCCCCCATATTCAACTCTACTCTAACATCATGGTAATGATTACATCCGTTACTCAGTGCCTTCATAAAGAAGCACATGCATTACAAATCACAAATTTAATTTTAATATTAGGATTATGATGTTTCCATATAACTGGGTTTCTTCGTAATTCTAGGCACCATTTTTATGACATTAAAAACACAATTCTGACAAGGAATCCACAGCTACACCCAAGATTTAGAGGGTAATATGGCATAAAAAAGATCAGTGCACCCTGACTTCATGCAAGCTGAGGCTTTTCATGGTTATATAGGACCAGACATTCTAATCTCTAAACTGAGACTATGCGTTGTGATATAAAGTAACCATAAAAGCTCTATTCCCTAAAAATGGCCAGAAAGCTGATGACATTGGCTAAGTCTTCATTCAGAAGTAAGGGATGAACCAGACGTACCGAAATAACAAAGGGAGACGAAAATAAAATTGCTTGATGTTTGCATCTCGTGAATAATTCTTTTCCAACAAACCAAGTAAATGAGTCCCAAGGCCAGATGTTATATATCAAATTCTGTGACAAAAGAGTAAAGAGCCAGCGTCTTCATAATGGATCTGAAAGTCATTAGAGTCATATTTTCATAGAGCATCTATGAGCTCGAACTCAGGAACGCATTTCCATATGCTCTGTAACAGCTTTTTTTTTTTTTTTGGAATTGTATCCTTTTTTGAGGCTTTGTTTTCTTCTAAGAAGAATATCTGTGTAAACCAAGAGGTCTTTTTCAAAGAGCTACATTATGTTTAGTTATTTTATTGCATATTCTAACAGAGGAGAAAAAGGCAACATACTAGAAGTGTAGCGGCACTGAGCCTTTTGTTGACAGCTTTATCTTTTTTGCACCATTTAACAGCGTGGGAAATGATGCTTAATTTTAAACCCACAACTGGCATCCCAACTCAGGATACAGAAATCTGTGGAAGAGTGTCTTCCACTATCCCCACCTACAATAGACCAGAATGCGCACAATTTGGAGGCCAGCTCAGGGTGGTGGCAGTCATTAACATGATAGGCTAACCAATTCAGATGTAAGAATCCACCGAAACTGCCACTTGCTAAATGCTGAGAGCCATCTTCGAGGAACAACTTCCTGGCCTCCCAATCACTGTTACTTCCCTCATAAAAAGCTCAGAGATGATCATTTAGTTATTACACAATTATTTGCAACGTTTATGCTCAATGCTCAATAGAAACAAGTCACAAAGAATGTCAAACACTGAAGATGGTTGAACATGATAGCAATTTATGGCTCTGTATTGATTCTTTCCACAGCTTCGCTAATGAAGTAGGTGGGTCCTTCTGTTCAGCGGTATTTGAAACACTCATCCTATTTTTTTATTTAGTGGGCATCTTTTTTAAAAGAAATATAAAGCTCTAATGTCTTCTGCCAAACAGAGAAGCAAAGGTCTATTGGGTTTCTAGGCCGGACATTGGTGCATTCCATGTGTTCAAAGAACCGTTACCCACTCCAGTCCGGATTTCGAGCCTCCCACTCCACTGAAACTGTCCTCGCTGAGAAGACCAACGACGTCCATGTTACTAAGTCCAACAGCCAACTCACAATCTCCAGGCACTTGATCTCCCAGTGGTATCTGATAGTCCTCTGTTTCCTACCCCGACTCCTCCTCCTCATCATGCTTTTTTTCCTCGGCTCCTGCGACATCTCATTCTTTTGATTTTCCTCCTACCTTGGGAGTTCCTCCCCCCAGTCTCATTTCTGGATCTTTCTCTTCTTCCTAAGTTCCATGGCTGGGTCCCAAATTCTCTTCCCTTCTGTATCAAATCTGTGATTTCATCCAAGGTCAAGGCTTTCAATGTCAGGTACATGTTAGTGTTCCCAAAAGTGAGTCTGCAGCCCAGAGAGCTCCTGACTTCCAGACTCCAGTATCCAACCACAAAGTCAACATCTCCATGAAGATGGCTCAGAGGCAGGTGTAGCTCTATGTTTCCCACACTGTCCCTGCTCTAAGCTCGTTTTGTCCTCTGCCTTCTCTGTCCCATTTGATGTCAACTCCATCACTCCAGTTGTTCAAGCTACAAGTCCTTGGAGTCATTCTGCAGTCATCCTTTCTCTCCCATCACTTGGCCATCAGGAAGTTCCAGTGGATCTTCTTTCCATGCAGACGGAAGTTAGCCACTTCCTACCCCCTCAGCTTCCTGCGGCTTTGTCTGAGCCACACCACCAACCTCTGGGTTACCGGAAAAGCCTCTTACCTAAACTCTCAGCATCAGCCCTGCCCTTTGACAGTCCATCCTTAACACAGCAGTCAGAGCGAGTGATGCTTTTAGAACTGAAGTAGGACCACGTCTCACTCTCTTTAGAGCCCTCCAACATGTTCCTGTCACACTCTGAGTAACTACATCCTCACACGGGTACACAGACCCTGTAGGATCTGGGCCAGCTACCTCCCTCCTTTCCTTTACTCTGCTTAGACTCACAGGCCCCTGTGCTGTTTCTAAATCACCAACACACCCACCCCTGCCACAGGGCCTTTGCACCCACCACTGTTCAGCCTGAAATGCTCCTATGCACACCTGTGGTGTGTGCAGACCTCTCTCAGATTACTCAAAATTCCTTGTCAGTGAGACCTGACCTGTGTGCCTCCAAAATGTCAACAACACGCTCAGCACCTCCCTGTCTCGTTTTATTATTTTCTCCTTTGCATTTATCATTATTAATATGCTATATATTTAGCTCATTTATATTGTATATTATGTACCTTCCCCAATGAAATGTGAGCCCACAAAAAAAAGGATTTTTGTGGTTTTGTTCATTATTATTTTGTTCACAGGAGGTGGTTAATTAATAGTTCCTCGATAGAGTAATTAGAATATTTTTCCATTTGAAGGTGTGATTTTTCAGTAAATTCTAAACATACTTTGTTTTCTTTGCTTATAACTTGGCATTATGTTTTTTTGAAAGTCTTTTGAAATTTATATTCCAAAGTCCAAAATCAGTATCTAGGAAGACTATTCTATCTAGAGGTCTCAAAGTGCTTGATTTGCATTTAATAAATCTAAAATTGAATCAGGTCTCACACCACTTTTATCCATTTAAACAAGTCACTTCTCTCATCACTGTATTCAACCTCACACCTTATTTTTTCCATGGTAGAAATTGACACTTCTTATGCACCCCATGCTTCAAGCATCATAGTCCCGTCTGCTAGTTTAATTTCTCTCAATTTTCGTCCCTGAGCTTCAATACATTTAGTTCCACTGCAATTAACTTTAACACCAGCATGCCCAGTTCAAGTACATTTTATGGGTCAATAGTCCAAATGTTTCTTATTTTCATGATTAGACATTACGCTTATATTAGAATTAATCCAATTTAATTATACTGTTTTTACATCACTGCAACTGTGCCTGATAGCTATAAAAAAAGTAATGACATGATTTTGCTCGGATTTAGAAATTCATTCACCAGAGTAACCCATAATTTGTTTCTCTTAAAATTAAAATGAAAACATTATCCTATAAGTTCCAGTTCAGATACCACACTGACAAAGTAATGCATAAAAATTATTCCCAATTTTTAAACATACATGGAAGGAAGTCCTGAAGAAAATATATCATCCCCTAACTCCTGGTTTTCTCTGAGCGGTGACATATGTGATTTCTATTTTCCTTTTGCATACTTAGGTGTTTTCAAGATTTTTACAAAAAATAGGTAGTACTTCTACGATCAGAAAAAAAAAGACATTTTTATAAGTTAATTGTACCCAATTCTATGCATAGAAATCAACTGAAATTCTCTATTTAAGCTATCTTTTGGAGTCAGTTACATAAACTTACCAGAGTTACCCCTTCATCATTTTTCTCATCGACATTTCCACCACCTGATAAGAAGTGTTTGACATCCGTTAGCATGCTCAATGGTCTCTGAAGCTTCATCTGGCGCAGCGAGGTCAGATCCACTCCTAGGAGGAAAACAGCCTTTCAATCAGAAGGCAGAGATGCTTCTCAGCCACTTGGGAGTCAACCCTTAGCTTTATCTTACTGTTCTTTCAACAGGTTCCTCTTTGAAGCCCCTCTTCCACTTTGAATTCTCACTCAAAGTCTGTATAATTGTTTTTCTCGGCATGCATTCTATTTTCAGCTAGAATACAGTCTTGAATAATTTTCCTCTTATTACATCCCAAAGATGTGATATGATGCCTTATCCATGACAGGCTCTCATTGCATCTCTGGTTTAGTATATAAATCATCAAGGGACACTGCCCAAAGTATTTTAAACGGTTTGAATTGAACTGAAGTGAGTTAGAAAATATAGTTTTTGTTCTCTATCATTTCCTGGCCAAAAGAGTTGCTTCCAAAAGCAATGTGGTATCCTGGAACAGAAAACTGCCTATGGTGGGAAAACTGGAAAAATCTGAATAAATCTATAGTTTGGTGAATAGTATTGTACCCACGCTAACTCCGTAGTTTGGATCAACACAGTGAGGCCGTGTAGATTGGTGATGTGGGGAAACTGGGTGAAGGGTGTACGGAATCTCCTGGTGATATTTTCACAACGTTCCCATCTATCTCAAGAGCTTTCAAAACACATTTAAAGAGATTCTCCAATCAAGCATTTCATGACTGTTTGTGTTAATAAAGAGGAATCAACTAAAGCGGAGTGAAGAACTGGCTGTCCAACTTGACTGAGGGGGGTGGATGTGGCCACGGAGAAGTCAGGTCTGCTCACTGCCCGTCCATACATCAGCACAGCCTTCATTTTAACCTGAGCTTTCACGATCGTGAATCTCCACGGTAGCTCGTACCTTCACATTTATGCATTCTGTTCCCAGCATGGGTTCCCGGACAGAACAGGTGTTTACTAAGGGGAAATAATCCACCTTATTGTCAGGGAAAGTAATCATGATGACGATGATGATGATGATGATGATGACCATTAACATCTGCCTCTCAGCCAGTGGCTGCTATGAACCAGCACTCTCTCCCTCTCCCATCTGACTGAGTCCTTGCGGCAAATGTGGAGGTGGGCGGGATGCAGGGGACCAGAGCACCAAGGCCACCGGGAGCAGTCCCCCTGGTCATGCCAGTCTGTGGTTGACCTCCCCTGGGGCAACTCGGAAAGAAACTTAACCTGTCGGATCTTCCACATCTGCACTCACTCCGACAATAATACACATCCCAAAGGAGTAAAGAAGCGACAGACACTATTTATAGGATCTGTCCATGGGGCAGAGAGCATCCAGCCTGTTGCTCACCTGCCATCATTTTCCCCTCAGAGCCCAGCACCTCCGCCTCGTGGCACAACTCTCTCCCGGAGCCAGGCTGAACAGCAGAGCATGGCCTCAGGGGTCAGGCTGCCTGGGTTTTAGTGCTGGGTCTTGTACCTACTTCTAGTGCCAATGGGAGAAGGTAACTTATCCTCGGCCTCACTTTCTCCAGCGCAAAATGGGGCTGATAATTTTTGTTTCACTAGTTGTTATGAGGATGAGTTACAAACAACACAGAAAGCACCCCGCCCTGTGTTTGGCTTGTGGCCAGCACTCAATAGACGGGAGCTCTCATCCGTACTCAGCTTCCCCACTGCAGGGCTTACGTGCCATTCATTATGCCTCTTGTCATAAAGAGGCAGGCAAGAAGCAAACAAAATAAAGCCGAATGCACTATCTGAATAACGTGGGCTGTTTCAAAATACTCTGTCCAAAGTAAACCCATCTTAGTAGAGACATGAAGGGGCACCAATGACCAGCTTTGGAATCTCCACACGCCATGTTGGAAGAACGAACAGATTTCCCCTAGGAGCTGCTTTGAGGTTTGTTAAGAACCAACTAAAACTATCACTCTCTTCTTATTTTTAGGATGATGGAATTGAACATGTGAGTTAATTTTGGAAAATATTATTTCTCAAATGTCAGTGTTCAATTTTGCACAGTTGGAAGCAGCAGAAGAATCTGATGGTTACATTATTCTAACTTTTATAATGCGGCAGTGTTTATGGGAGTGGTGTGTATCTTTTAGAGAATTACTTAAGCACATGGTTAAAACTGAATAATAGAAGAACAGGGCTCAAAGATAAAAGACAAATTAAAAACATATTAGAGATCACTCATTTCAGCTCACTTACGATGTGTCATGAGAAAGCAATCTATTTTAGCCATTGTTGTGAAGGAATCAGAGGGGAATATTATGACCTTGTATCTTACTATTTTAAAACTTAATTTTGAACCAAATATGATACCAAGTAAAATGTGATTTCAGATTTTCATTATATGTTCAGGAAAAAAGCATAAGTCTATTTTCAGCAAGACAACAGAACAGAAATCCCTTCTTTTCTTGGTCAAGCAAACTTCTTAAGCTGCTCCAGGAGAAAAAGAGCCAAGACTTATTATGGGCATAATAAGTCTATTTTGTAATGGGCAATTGGCCAAGCCTGTCTTTTTTTTTTTTTTCCAAAGAAATTAAGTTTTATTTTCATCTTGTTTTCTGAAAACCATTAATAGAAGTCCTGATTAGATTTATCATTTTGACAGGAATTTGGTAATTTTTTTTCTTTTAGGAAATAAGAAAAACATCATTTTCCTGAAATTCACAAGTGATTCCACGTGCTGCTAATATTATTGCCTGATTACATCTGAACCATCAGGAGGTGCATGTGCAGAACTGAAATCGCAGTAACACCTCAAGTCAGTCCAAACCCTGTGGTAACTCATCTCCCTAACTGTCCCTCTCACGATAACATTGTTTTTGTAACAATTCCATGTTTCCTCTTCTCCATTACCCCTTCTTCCCTGGGGGGACTCGGGGGGGGCTCGGTGGGGGGCACTCGGGGAGGGGACTCGGCGCTGCTAGCTCAGATAATACTGTACCACTGTGCCCACACGACCAGCCCCTTGATGGAGGCACGGCACTCTCTCAGCTCCTAGAAGTCCCAACTCCACGTTTTGTCTCCATCGGAAGCTTCCTAAGCTTGCTAAATCCAACAAGGCTGCTCTGGGCAGGCAACAAAAGGAAGCTGGTTCTAGCAAAGAAAAATAAACACGTTCAAGCCAAAAGGGTGTTTGAGCCCTGCCCCCAATCCCTTCCCCTCGATCCTGACCAGAGGCATCATGTGGGACTGTCCCAGGCACCCTGGGACACACCACCACCCTAACAGTGGGTGATTCCCAAGACGGTGGTGCGGGGACAGCATTCTGAATGAACTTTATTAGGCAGACGAAATACACGAGGGCACTGTGCACTGATGAATCTGGGAGTCTTGTGAAGATTCGGGGGGGTTAAGCCAGTTTCCGAGGCTGTTCCAAAAATAGACAACCCAGGGTTTTAACTAAGGCAGCAACCGCACAATCAGTGAGGGATGGGGATGTAGCAGAGGGAGGTCAGGGAAGCAGAATCTATGAAATTTGGTGACAATTCAATGTGAGAGACTTAGAAAAAAGAAGTGACATTCAGATGGTCGGATTCCTGGCTAAAGGGTACAACAGACTATGGATAGGGTACACAAGGAGAACGGTAATTTCCATACTGGACATGTTATTTCAAATTGTCTGATACTTTAACTTTATTAAAAATTGCACACTGCAGAGCAGAAGGTCTTCAGAGATAGCTAAGCTGCAGGAGTATTCCTGGGGGCAGGCAGATGGTCACCACACAAGGAATGGGGTGAAATAAGCCCAAAATAGCACGCGGCAGGCTGGAAGAAGATATGCAAAGACAAAAGCTCTGGCAATCATCCATATTTTGGCGTCTGCACGTGCAAGTCTCCAAAGGAGACTAAGTGAAAGCTCAAGGAGAATGCAGAAGAGTACAAACAATCATTGCAGGTGAACGAGGGTGCACAGAACAGTGGGATGGGGGTCACAGGGAGACGAGTGAGCACAGAAGGGTGATCCGCCCACAGAGAGCCAAGGAGGAAATGGCCATCCCTGCAGGGACATTTCCAGCAGCAGAAGAAGCTGAACTTCAGTGGGCTTGGTAGAGGAGACCAGGAGCTCAGAAGAACAAATGGGATCGACTTCTTCTAAAAGGATGGATGTCCATGGAAGGAAGAGAGGGAGCTGGGTGATGAAACACAGGGAGCAGAGTGGAAAGCAGATGTTCTTCCCCGAGCCGTGCATCCGTCCCAGACCACCCTGTGCTCCCCCTGCGGCGCTTTCTTCCCTTGCGGGATCATTTTATAACCCATTGCCTTCTGCGAAAGCCAGTGGGTTCGCCTCGCGCAGCAGAGCCAAGATGCATCACGCGCTCAATCGGCGCTCCGGGTTGTCTCATTTTCCAGCCCGGGGAGCTCAGGCGGTGAGCCGAGGTTAACTGCTGTGCCCGGATGGACAGTGTGTGTCGGCGGCAACAGTACAATTAGGACCGTGACCAGTGATTTTCCATGTAATCAGCTTGCTCACGACCTCGCCTGCCTCCTGCCACATGCATCCTGATGGGACGGTGTGATAAGTACTCGGTGCGGAAACTGTAGGAGGCGCACGGAAAGTTCAAGGACTTGCAACCACCCAGCTATTAAGAATGCAGTGCGGAAACACCAAGAGCCAAATAGTAATGACGATCTTGTCGTGGGATATTAGAAATTTCTGAGGCTATCAGCCCACGCTGTCACAGCGGATAACTCTAAAAGCACACCGACGAGGGGGCAGAGAATAAATCGAATGAGACAGTATTCCCGGCAAGCGTGGCAGCTCATACAGACACGGAGGAGGGACCCTGGCAGGAACGGGGAGCAGACTGAATGACCCGAGGGGGGGCAGAGGGGTGGGAGGCAGGGACAAATGGAAAACAGCATTAAAAACTGAGGAGATACTAAATTGAGTTTGTTCCAGCAAACATGCATGTTACAAACTGATTGTGACAGCCAGCGTCGTGACAGATTTTCTCCTAACCATTCAGAGTCAATGCCTCCCCCCCTCTTTCTTCTCCCTTAACCACGTTTAAAATCAACCTCATGGGGCGCCCGGGTGACTCAGCTGGTTGGCATCTGGCTCTTGGTTTCAGCTGGGGTCGTGGTTTTGGGGCTGTGGGATCAAGCCCTGTGTCAGGCTCCGTGCCCAGAGGGGAGTCTGCTTGAGGATTCTCTCTCTCTCTCTCTCTCTCTCTCTCTCTCTCTCTCTCTCTCTCTCCTCTCCCCGTCTCCCCTTGATTCCCCCACCCCTGCTCTCTCTCTCTCTACCCAAAAATGAAAAATAAAAAATTAAATCAATCCCCCAAAGGAATACACTTATTTTTCTTTATAGAGGGTAGATAATACTGCTTTTGCAAATACTAAAATTTCTTATCAAACAAAATCCTTGGATGAATTGGAAAGGCTTATCAGTCAGGTGAGTTCTTTTGCAAATAAAGATACTTGATTTTAATTTTCAAAGAGAAATATTTACCACGGTGGCTACAAGAAACTCAGAAGAATTAGAGCAGAAAGGTGTTAAATAGAGCTGACTCAGCTAATACTACACAACTGAGTTCTGCGTGCAAACTCAGAAGTGGGCACCGCCAGTCCAATTTTGCAAAGGTCCAAACAATGAACTTTGCAGCCGCGGGATGTGCATGACATCAGGCTTCCCTCCCCTTAGAAGTGATGAAATCTGTCCCCAAGGAGTCACTGCTGACAAGCGGATAAAAGATCTGAATGTGACCCTCACGTAAGGAGCAGGTACAAGGAGTGAGGAGAAGAGCCGGGAGCCACACCCCTTCCCCCACGCTGCCTCTGTCACCCCAGCCGGAGACTCTGTGACCTTCGGTAGGACAGCCCGGCTCACACTGTCCCTAATGAAGATACTGGTACTCACCCCGCTTTCAGAATTAATGAGATAATTTTTTTTAAGAACTCGGTGGCTGCTAAGTACTAATTATTATTATTCTAAGCCATCCTCAGAATAAACCTTTTGATACAAGGGATCTGGAGGAGGCAAAGAGCGCAGGGAACAAAGAGGCAGATGTGAGGGCTTTTCTTAGAAGCAAGAAGGACAGAGTCAGAAGCACTGTGTGGCTCTTAAAATTTTTTAAACTTTTTCTCTGACAAAAGATCATACTTGAAGGGACTGGAGTTTCTTTGTTGTTATTTATACCTAAACAGAAAGGAAAAAAAAGTGGCAGACTTCTTCAGCTTAATACCATATTGGGCTCAGGATTGCAGATACCCCCCACTTTGCCAGTGCTGAACTTACTCGTGAAATTATACGTTTAGTCTGTGCAATTAAACACTCTTTGTCAGGAGATATAGCTGGGAGCTGGGGCTCATCTCTTCAGGCTAGCACCGTGACCCAGGTGCCTGCTTCCAACACTGGTGTTTCCACGTGTCACCAACAGTGGGTGCTGGGATGCTCTGCAGGCTGCCCTTGACTTAAGCCCTCACTCACGGGCATGTCCTTCTTGCAATGACCACCCGCTCCTAAGAGAATACACTTCAGATGACCTGGCTCTCGTTAACTCAAAATTCAGTTGTGCTGGTTTACTTCCTTTGCCCTCCCAGTGGAGAACAGATTATAATTACAAACCCAGTGCCACTAATTATAGACTTCAGATGCTTGTTAAAATGTTCCTTCATTTCTGGCCTCTGGATTTCTGCTGCCCTGCAAAATGGCATTGACTGAATCAACAATGCACCGCGGTGGGAACAATGAAATGTTATCGAGAAAGACAGACTTCACGTTATGCAATCTAGGGAAAGCACATCCATCTGCAATCATGTGAGCATGCCTAAAAAATAAGTATGCACTTGTAATTCTACCATGCTGTCTTTAAATCTTTGTACAGTTTCTCAAAGCATCCGCCTACCACTTTCATCCAGATAGGTCAACAGGATAGAACTGGATTCTGTCCCCTCTACGGCATAATCCAATGGGATATTTCCATTAACATCCTGGAGAAGGACGTTGGCTCCAGCCTGTAAATGAAAAAGAACAAACAGAAAATGATGTATATTGTTAGCAAAGAAAGCAGATCAAAACTTTTACTTCTATGTTAGTGGAGAAACAGGTCCAGAAAAGTCTGTATTAGATACAACCCTGGAGAACCCTGTAGGAAACTGTAATTACGTTGCAAGACAAATACAATTACTTTGTGAGAAACTCCAATAGGCTAAAAACGGACCTTTGCAAGACCTTAGCCCTGACTACTTCTCCCCACCCCTCTCGCTAAACCCCAAATATCCAGTCCATGACTGCTGAGCCAACCGCACCCCTGTGTCTTGTTTCTAACACAGCAGGAACTCCCAATGCCTTCGGAAAGTCTCCATGGAGAACTTTTCTGTGAACTTTGACCCATCTTCCCCAAACTATCCTAAAAGCTTCTCAAGCACCTCTTCCACAGGAAGTCATCTGAGAGCTAGTCTCACACTACTATGTTTTAATAAAGGCTTGGACTAATGGCTTCTGGCTGTTTGTCTTTTTTTTTCCTCTGTCCAGAAACTGTTTTCTGAAAAAAGCACAATCTGTAGATATCAATGGATGAAGAACATTAAATATGGCCATGACACCTTGTTTAGCTTCAAAGCACCCTTCATCAAGCAACTCTGAGGATGCATGCCCCACCTCGCCGCCCATTCCAGCTTAAATACAATGACAGATGTACTTTCCCTTTGAAAAAAATTTGCTCACATAAATCTTTAATGAGCTCCATAATATTTATCAGGCATGGCTTGCATCTCTTCTCCAAGGGCATGGCGTGATCACGTACCCATTGACCAAGACTCCCCGTTCACCTCCCAATCACGAGTCACTGAACTCAGGTCAAGGCAAGGAAAGTCTTCCCCTATTCTCTTTACTGAATACAATTCTGTGCTGCAATGTTACTAAAGTTCATATACTCTCTGAATTCCTAAGGTTTCATGAAAAGATGTGTGACATTCATAATCTCATACACTAAAACGGGGGATTTTGCCTTCTGTTATTCTATACCTGTATTAAACAAACAGCTTTCCTATAGCTTACCGACTCCACACAGCGTTTCCACAGGACTGATCTAAATATCCTGTGAAGACACAACTAAAAGTAGATCCAAGTGGCAAAATCTTCTATATCTTGCTATCTGCCCTGCAGAGAACTATGCCGCTCCCCTCACCACCCAGAGTGCAGCACATTCGATTTTCTATAATCATATAAAGATACTGCTGTATTTGAACAAATCAAGTTCTATAATGCAGATTTTCACTTAGCTAAGGAAACATGTAAGTTTAAGGTCCTTAAGACTTCAAAGGATCTTCTTTGTGCATTTAATTTTTTTAGGCATTCAGAGTTTGGAAGGAAATCACTTGAGGCAGTACTGTTCAGCAGACTTTGCTAATGAGTCCTCTCCTTTAGCGTCCAACCAGGAGAGTAAGATTTTGCAAACCTACTCAAGTATCAATTGTTAAAGAGAGAACTGCAGGCTGTCATTGTCCATTTCAATACTCATGAGCGGAAGTCAAGCAAGTCATTCTCTTTTTCCCCCAATGCATAAACATCCAGGCTAGAATCTTATCTCTGCCAAACATCTGGATACAAGGCAACAGTGAATATAACTAAGAGTCACATATTATCAATAACAACAAAAAGAAATAGGAGGACAACTCGGTGCTGAGGGGTATGGTGCACCTGGAGTGAATTTCTACTCTGTAAGAAGTAATGAGGCTCTTTTTTTTTTTTTTAAAGATTTTATTTATTTATTTGAGAGAGAGAGAGAGAATGAGAGAGAGAACATGAGAGGGGGGAGGGTCAGACTCCCCGCCGAGCAGGGAGCCCGATGCGGGACTCGATCCCGGGACTCCAGGATCATGACCTGAGCCGAAGGCAGTCGCTTAACCAACTGAGCCACCCAGGCGCCCCAGAAGTAATGAGGCTCTTACAAAGCAAGTCTGAAGCTGACACCTACAGCTCAGTATTTTAGCTGGGCTCATTCACTGCAATTCCAACCCATTCATCACTCACCAGTCTGCGCTGCTCAATTCCCAGGTGTTCTCCCCTGTACAGAAGTTAGTCTTCCCTGGGGGTGAGAAACTTCCCTCATCAAAGATCACAACTTATCCTCCCTTAGAGTAGCCCCCCCCCCTCCGCCCCCGCTATGGTGCCTGGCCCACGTTAGGAACCAAAAAAGGTTTACTGGAAAAAAAAAAAAAAACCCAAAAAAGGCAAAAACTGAACTTACACTAATTATTAAAAATTAAAGCAGAGAACTATAATTTTCATAATTTTTAACTAAATTCCCTTTTATTTTTAAGGGTGCACAAAGAAAATAACAAAATCACTGTATGCATACTTACATTTCCTGACTTTGCTCTTTCACATGTATATTTGTGAATATTCCTTTCCTTTCCTTCCTTCCTTCCTTCCTTCCTTCCTTCCTTCCTTCCTTCCTCCCTCCCTCCTTCCTTCCCTCCCTCCTTTCCTACTTCCCTCTCTCCATCTCCCTCTCCCCCTCCTTCTCCTTCTCCCTCTCTTCTTTCTTTCATCACTGGACAGGGTGAGAGCACCCCATCTGTGGGTGTCCTGGTGCTGGGCCGCCTCCACCCTGACCGTCTGGTCTTGGGAGAGGTCCCCAAACAAGCTGAACTGTATGCAGTAAGAACACTGGTCTTCAAGGATCCCCTGAGAAGCTCTACATCTGGAATTACACTTCTGAAATTGTACATCTATTAAGAAAACAAAAATGGAAAAAACCACCATTGATAAGATTCATGACTGGTTATCATTCTTAGCGTGGCTGGCTCAAGTGTTAGTGTGCAATTTTAGTTGTTCATGGATCCCACTGGAACTGAGGGGCTGAGGACTTGCAAAGTAAGACTTCTCCTCAAAATATCAGAGACCTGCCTTAAACCATCAGGATGGTCTAATTTCCAGCAGGCAGAAAGGAAACGGCCCACGGGGTTGGGAGTTAGTAACATTTATAACGTATTGTGCCAGTACTTATTTTTTTAAATACTTTGAGCCACTCAGTAACATAAAATGAATTTTCTCAAGTTTACAAAGTGAGAGCCAATAAAACATTCAATAAAAATATCCCCTTGACATTGTCCCTTTTTAATATGAAATTTGAAAACATATATGTATTCTAAAATATTTTTTCTCTTCCAGACATGATATTCTTAAATACGTCTTTTTAAAAATAAAATTCTTTTCACATTTCAAATTTATTCCACGGATGCTGAGTCCAAAATGGTTCTTCAGTGCTGAGTATCAAAGCCGGGGCAAAGTGCTCCTGAACTGACCACATATTAATCACAGTGTTTCCGTGGATACAGGGCTCCCCTATTTTCAGCACAGAATGTGGGCACCAAAAGCAAACATAAACTTTAATTTCCCCATGTGTCGGTGTGTGCATTTCACGGCGCACACCACTGTTTCATTCAAGGGCCTGAGAAGCAGGATGACGTGAGGGCCTTAGGCTAGATTTTCAAACACAGGACAAAGCGTGTCCAAGGTCGCACCTACCTTATTGTACAAGAACAACTGTCTAAGCCATCACAACATGTTTTCCAAAGCTTAAACAGTATTTTATAATAACTGAACGCTGTACTTTATAAAAACAGATGGCTTAGGAACTGGCTGTGTAAAAAGGATAGCGAGAGTGAGAATAGATGGTAGACACACATAGTTTCTCGTTTATATCCAGTGCCCGTGAGCACACTAAGCCCTGGGAGGTGTGTGTGTGCGCACACAGGTGTGTATGTGTGCAAAACATCTTCCTAGTTCTACGTTCTTACACCTGATCACCAGATGTCAAATTTCTTACACTGACAGTCGTCATTATTCTTTGTCTGACTCAAAGAAGAAGTTCCGCATTAAGAAAAACTTGCATTAGCGAGAAGAGCTCAACCAAAACGTTATCCTTGTACAATACAGACTGTGAGGCAAGTCCTTCTGTTTGGCCTCAAGACAATCAATCACATCGTGATTGGTTTTCATCAGGGAAATGAAAGTAATCAATGTTATCTACGCAAAATCCCACTCCTCAAATACTTCCTTCGGTTGAGGACTGGACAGTTTCTACGGGGAGCCCTGAGCACATTTTCTCTAAGGAAGGGCACCCAAACCCCAGCCTGTCCTAACGGATGTTCCTTGGTATTGGAAACAGAACTCAAATATATCACCCCCCCACCCGCCAGATAGGAAACTTACTTACTGCCTATCAGATGACATATGAACCCATAAGTGCACCTTTCCTGTAAATAAACCTTGTACTGGTTGCTTTATGTAACCACTTAATGTCAGTGAATATACCTGCCAAGACTTTCATTCAGTAATAATTCTCTAACACATTAATACTGGAATTTTAATGAGAGGCACCTGATGGCATCTTAATAAGCAAATGCCACTTTTTATAGGCTAACACTTTCTGGTAACTCTATTCTGATATAATTTCAAGTTTCATTAAAGTTGCAAGAGCAGTACAGAGAGCTCCTGAGTACCTGTTAGGGGTTGAATTGCATTCCCCCCCAACCCCCGCCCCCCCCAGCCAAAAAAAAGGAAACACTTAAGTCCTGATCCCTAGTAGCTGTGAATGTTTCCTTATTTGGAAACGGGACAGTGCAGACATAATTAGGAAAGTTAAGATGAGGAGCCCTGGGGATACACACGCGGCGGGAAGGTGGCCACGTGAAGACAGAGGTAGCCAGGCAGCCACCAACAGAGGAATACCAGGTGGCCCCAGGAACTGGATGAGATAAGGAAGGAGACTCTTCTAGAGGCTGCAGAGCCCTGTGGCCCTGCTGACACCTTGTTCAGACTCCTGGCCTCCAGAACTATGAGACAATAAATTTCTGTTGCTTTAAGCCCTTAGTTTGTGGTACTTTATTATAGCAACCCTAAGAAACTTAATACTCTGCCCTTTATCCAAATTTGCCAATTTATACTTTGCCCCTATTTTTTGCACTCTCTCTTTATTTTTCCTGAATCTCTTCTTTTTAAAGTTTGATTTTATTTGAGAGAGAGACAGGGAGGGAGGGAGCACAAGCGTGAGCAAGAGCAGGGGGAGGGGCAGAGGGAGAGGGAGAGAGAGAATCCCAAGTAGACTCTGAGCTGAGCGTGGAGCCTGACGAGGGGCTCGATTCCACGACCTTGAGATCATGACCTGAACCAAAACCTAGAGTCAGATGCTTAACTGACTGAGCCACCCAGGGGCCTCTTCTGAATCTCTTAAAAGTGAATCACAGGAATCATGTCCCTTTACCCCTAATACTTTAGTATGTATTTCATAAGAATAAGGGTAATTCTCATGCATAAAAGTTGTTGCATCAGAAAATTCAGCATTACTAAACACTATTATTGAAACCACCATGCATACCCAAATTTCATTAATTTTTCCAATTGTATTGGTGATAGCTATTTCCCCTGGCTCAGGAGGTAATCCATGATCCCCCCGTGCGTGTAGTTGTCCTTTCTTTTTAATTCCCTCCAATTTGGAACAGTCCTTCTGTCTTTTCAAGGCCTTCTCTCATATGTCCTTACAAGAAGGTTTTTGGCAGGCAAAGCACAGAGGGGATGGCACGTTCATCCCACTGTACCCTATCAGACACACACATGATGTCCCTTGGTCCCATCACGGATGACATTAACCTTGATCACTGGCAGAGGTGAGGTGTGGCCGGGTTTCTGCACAGCAGAACTACAGCTAGGAACCCATGAGTGCAGGCTGATATCAAGAAACACATGAATACCTGAAAAGAGGGGAGAAGAAAAGGCTCTTCCTTACAACAGAATACCAACCAATACATGCAGGAGGAATGACAAGGTTAGAATCTGGCATTCACTCTAGTTGTAATTGATTCAGATGAGAATCACCAAGGGATGCTAACACTATGTTCCTGGATGCTGGAAAGGCGGAAGTTTGAAGGAAACTTTGATGAGGAATAGAATATTTACACAGTCCTCAAATATCCTGCCACAAAATATCCCACTTAAATATAAAAATGTTGGCATCTAACATGATAGGAAAATAGAAAATTCTGGGAGCGGATGTTTTGTGCTTTTGAATTGCAGATGGTTTCTCTTCTTTCTGTAGAAAATTTTGCATTATGTGCTAGCAGGAAAAAAAAAATGAAGGTTGTCCCAAACGAATGTATAATGCACGAGCAATTATTTTAGGTCAGAACACATGCTAATAGCATTCTGCAAGCTTTTAGTTTAAGGATACTGGGAATTGTACTGTGGGATCAGACGGCTCACCTCAACTCTTTCTTAAGGCTTCCATGTCCCCCAGACCCCAACTGGTTAAAGATCGTCTCCAAATTTTTTGAATTCATTTGACCAAAAATACTGTGTTTGGGAAGCGTGACAAGATTCACTGCTGAACTATTCATAGAGTCTCGTATTAACTAAACAATAAAAGTTGCTATCCTACAAGAAATGCACATTCAAAAGAAAGAAACACATATTTAGATAAGAACAAGAAGTCTACATGGGGCTTCTGAAATAGAAGTCCATAAAAGTTTGTGTATTTCCAGTATCTTGCATTCACTGAGGGGGTAAATTTGGCGACACTGTTCAGAAATGGAAAGTGGGACATTAGAACTCAGGGAGCTGCAAAACACGGACACAACAGTCCATGACAGTTAGAGCTGACAGGAAGCAGGAAAGGGGGAGGGAAGTTCTCTTGGCACAACGAAATGAGGCCTGGCGCCAGAGAAGCCACGCCGAGTGCCAGGGTGCTGCTCGCCAGTTTTGTGACCAAGGGCCATATACCTAGTTCTGCCCCTCAGTTTGCAAAGTGGATGGAGACACCAGTTCGCCTCAGGGTAAGCCTATGCGGTGCCCAGCACAGTGCTGACATACAATGGGCACTCAATAAACTCTAGCTCCGGTAACAAAAGTAATCGGAAAGGAAAGAATATCTTACTAAATACGGTCTTTGTAAAGACGACCCTGAGCTAGACTCTATTAAACCACCCATCCTTCTCTGCACACAGCTGTTAGCTGGGTCCTGAATTCAAGTTCCAAAAGGCATGCGCAGAATGAACCAGCTGGAAAGAGAGAGAGGCAGGGACGTTCAGCCTAAGCTCCTTGAAGTGCTGAGGATGGTAGATTTGGTTTGATTGCTTCCCTTTTCCCCTAATTGTTACCGGATAATATATTTGACAAAACCAGCAATGAGGAAGCAAAATAATTTCAGTCAAAGGCAAGAAATACGTTTAAAATGTCATGCCCAGAATACGCAGGTCCAACAATGTTAAAAGTTTTTTAAGTGCAGCATCTAATGCAAACCAGAAAAAAAAAAAAAAATACCAGAATGCCCTCTATTATCACTGCTATTGACAAAAATGCAATGTGCTCTGAGATGTATAAGGGAACTTTTTGTAAATCTGTTCCTTAAAAAGAACCCACATGTAACAAAATGCTTTTATGGAAGATTAAGTAGAAACTTACAGGTACTTCTGAAAGAGATCTCCCAAAAATCTGTCCAATTCATTTATTTCCAAGTAATTTGCTACTTAGTTTTTTTGAAAGTCTGTCCTCCAGCCAGTGACTCAGGAAAACACTACACCCTTCACTACAGCTTACAACCAATTATTTGAGAATGAAAAGAAAACTTTATGACAATTCTGCCGTCTTCAAGGACAATCTCCAAAAGAACTGCTAAAGCTTCAAACAAATTAGAACAAAGACAGAAAACTGCTTTTATAAAAAGACAATCAAAACCGTAAGACTCCCCCAAAAAATGAAACCTAAAATCACTGAACAAAAAGAATAATAGGTACTGACCCAAAGGGCCACCAAATGCTATCAGGGAAGACAGAGGCTCATGTTCTTGGAACGACCTATTCTCTGTACCCTGCATCGTTTTACACTTGTTATTACTGTTGAATTAGGCAATCGGCAGAAATGCTATTTTTTTTAATAATTTTTTTTTTTTAAGATTTTATTTATTTATTCATGAGAGACAGAGAGAGAGAGAGAGGCAGAGGGAGAAGCAGGCTCCCAAGGAGCAGGGAGCCCGATGCGGGACTCGATCCCAGGACGCTGGGATCATGACCTGAGCCGAAGGCAGACGCTTAACCATCTGAGCCACCCAGGCGCCCCAGAAATGCTATTTTATAAGGTACATTCAGAAAGCAATCCCTCTCATTCTGAAATATTCATGCCACCAAAAGGAACAGGTGAAGAAACTGTTAAACCTCAAAAGCCCTTGGGGCACCTGAGTGGCTCAGTTGGTCAAGGTCATGATCCCAGCATCCTGCGGTTGAGCCCATGTCGGGCTCCCTGCTGGGCAGGGAGCCTGCTTCTTCCTCTCCCTCTGCCCCTCCCCCTGCTTGTGCATGCACACGTGCTCTCTCTCTCAAATAAAATCTTAAAAAACAAAACTAACAAACAAAAAAAACCCCTCAAAACCCCAAGACATTCAATCGCCACCTCTTTCCCCAAGGCTCAGCTGAGGCATCCCAGTTGAAAGCCCTGTAACAGTCAGGGAGAGAGGGTGTCAGGTAGGGTGTGCACCAGCAGAAACCTGTAACAGAGGGGCGCCTGGGTGGCTCAGTCGTTAAGTGCCTGCCTTCGGCTCAGGTCATGATTCCAGGGTCCTGGGATCGAGACCCGCATCGGGCTCCCTGCTCAGCAGGAAGCCTGCTTCTCCCTCTCCCACTCCCCCTGCTTGTGTTCCCTCTCTAGCTGTCTCTCTCTCTGTCGAATAAATAAATAAAATCTTAAAAAAAAAAAAAAAAGAAACCTGTAACAGAGTGAATTACCCCTGATGACCACCAGGGAATGGGGCTGAGAAGGAAGAACCCATCTTCCTGCCACAGGCCATCTCTCTTGTATTTGAGTCAGACCAACCAGAGAACTGCTGAGCTTCCACCTGCCCACAATCACGAAAACTTAAGGAACTGAGGCAGAAGATCCATTCATCTCTAGTCTGGAGCAGAGACTTTCCCATGGGTTTGCACTGTTGAAGCACAGAGGGAAAACTAAAAGCATGCAACTTTCCTCCTGCTTCTGCACTGTTAGCAGATAATGTAGGAGGCAATACCACTGGGGAATCCATTCATTCATTAAGAACTATGTATTAAGCCCCTTATTATAATTAAAATGTACTTTGAGATTTTAATGATTGTGAATTTTTATGGTAATAAAAATTTTAAAACCTGTATTACAACCATTTAAAATTTTATAACAGTTGAAATTATATTGGAGCACATTTTTACAGCTCCCTCTGTGAACATCCTGAGGTCAATACTTACTACTTCGGGAGCATGTACATACTTTTGTGTTGCACTGCTGCCATGCTAGGTAACAAACCACGTCCAGAAAACAAAATAGGTCAGAAAGAAAGGGAAATTGAAGAATTCCAAGCAAATGGGTGTGGCTAGCATTTACAGCCACACTAAAGAAGTCTGGACATGTTTCTACTTATGACAGAAGTTTGATGGGCACATAGCAGTGGGCGGACACGATGGTGCCCAGGGTTGTGGGACCACCAGCTCAATCCCCATCTTCCAGACTAAAGATGAAAAGTCAACGCATAGCGACATAAACATAGTTATTTAACATGAAATAGATACAAAAACCAGAGGAACCATCTAAAAGAATTCAAAGTGATTGTATCTGGGAAACAAAATGTGAAGGGAAGAGCTGAAGGGAAGGACATGGCTAATCTGACAAGTCTTCCAACAAGTCCCATAGAATTATCTGGTTTTCTGGCTTTCTAAATATCGGCTTGTATGACAGAGATACAAACCTAAAGGGAAAACGATGGCACACAAACAATTATTTATGTCATGAAACAGGTATTGCCAGGATTGTGAAATGATGTAACAACAGTGTCGTAAACATAGAGAAAGTAATGAAAATTTGTATAGAATGTCTAAAATAAGAGAATACTTAACTATAAGGACATTTGTATGATCCAACTGCATATCACTAAGCAATGTTGTAGAAGAAAACTGTAAGACCTGGAGATGGACAGAACGTGTATATAAAAAGATGGACGCATTATTAAAAGCCCCTACCAACAAAGCCAACCTTCCAAATTTAAAACAATGGCGGACACGTTTTGTGTTACATTGGTATGGCCACCTAGCATCCATCTTTGTTCCCTCTTTGAGACTGGAGGATGTTGTTTGGCACATGGAAACTCTTAACAGGTACATGGTCAAAGCCCTAAATGACACTCAAATTAGCACTTCTCTATTAAATATTAAAGGAATATAAATGCGTGAAGTGGTTCTACAAAATAAAAAGGCATTCGATGTCTTAACTGTTGCACAAGGTAGAACTTGCACTATCGTAAAACTAGAATGCTGTGTATATATTCCAGATTACCACCAAAATACTTCTGGGTTTCTAACTGACATGAATACTCAAATTGGCGCTTTAAAGGATCTCTCCTTCCTTTAGTGACTGCCTTAAACTCCTGGACTGGAGGAAAATTATCAACGGTCAACTGTCAAAGGTCTTTTATCCTGACTTCTCTTTCTCATTATAATATTAACCTTTTTTATTGTTATTTCCTGTGTCTCCTTGCCCAGTGCCACGGCCCGTCCCGGCCACAGCTTCCAGCTGACAGATGATCCTTTCTACTCTTGGAGGTTCATCGGTGTTGTCTGTGTTGGATTCAGCTGCCTCCCCCTTTTGTAGCCCCGCTATACTTTCCCCAACTAACCAATTTGACCCATAGGTAGGGACATCTCCACGGCCCTATCCAGCAGGAAGACGTTACAGGTGATGAGACCTCCACCTTCAACAACCTTAAAGATTTATGGGTCAAAGCTGTTCAGGGGGGAAATGATGAGGGAGCAGAAGGCAAGTTGAGGACAAAGTACAAGATGACACCCAGCAAATCATCCCCCCTCCCCTACTCTAGGGTTGGATATGTGTGACATTCCTCATGGAAGCTCCCAATTGTCTTAATGTTAACACCTTACTGAGTAAGGGACAGGCGGGGCTAGGTAGGGAGAGAGAGGTAGGGGGCCATTGGATCAGGCTCACAAAATTAAAAAATTCAGGAAATGAAGGGAAACCAGAGATAAGGGAACAAACCAGACCATCCTGTCCTAGGTGTCAGAGGTGGGGTCTTTTTATAACAGCTACTTGTGACCAAGAAAATTACCAGACCCTAAAAAGTAAGCCATTGAAGGTGTTATCACTAGTCCTTGCTGTATGGTGGTATCAATGGAGACGTTAAAAGGATTCAAGTTCCCCGTTTAGCTTTCGATAAAAGACCATCCCTAAAAGCCCTCAGTGGCAACACTGTCTGGACCCCTCTCAGTCCGGAGAGCTTTTTCTGTACCTTCACTTAATCAAACTATCGCTTTGATGAGGGAACAGAAGGCAAGCTGAGGACAAAGCAGAAGCTGACACCCCACAACCCCCTCCCCCGCCATGGGATCTCTGTGACCTTCCTCAGGCACTCCTGGCTGCCCTAAAGCTAAGGAGAGGAAAAACAAATAGTTAACTTGTAGAGATCACAATCCTGCAAGACAGGAGACTCCCTCATTTACAAATGTCTTAGCAATCTACAAGAACAAAGCATTTCTATCAATAACCTAGCTTCCAGAAGGAAATCTAGATACAGTTAAATGCCCTTATAACCTGCAGCCCATTGACAGATCCTTGAAGTGGGCAGAATGTAATGTTCCTCCAGGAAGCTCCCAACTATCTTCAGGTTAATGTCTTGCTAGAGGGAAAAGCAACCTTAACTTGACAATGGCAAGGCCTCTGGTATCCTGGGAGTCTTCTTTAACATATGAAAATCCTTTTGAAACCTCCCTTTTCCTTACCTCCGCCAACCCCATAGTATATAATCAGCCACCCTTCACTACCCGGGGGACAGCAGTTCTTTCTGCCCACAGGTCCTGTCCCAGGGCTTTTTTTTTAAGATTTTATTTATTTATTTGACAGAGAGAAACAGGGCTAGAGAGGGAACACAAGCAGGGGGAGCGGGAGAGGGAGAAGCAGGCTTCCCGCGGAGCAGGGAGCCCGATGGTGGGCTCGAACCCAGGACCCTACGATCATGACCTGAGCCGAAGGCAGATGCTTAACGACCGAGCCACCCAGGCGCCCCTAAAGGCAGAGGCTTAACTGACTGAGGCACCCAGGCGCCCTGTGGTTTAATAAAACCACCATTTTGCCCCCAAGACGTCTCAAGAATTCCTTCTTGGCCATCGGCTTCAAACCCTAACGTCTTTCCTACATCAGCTTTACTCACTCTCCTTTGTCCGCGAGATTCATTCTTCGACTCCGTGAGACAAGAACATCGCTCTCCGCATCATTTTGGTGCCAAAACCCGTGAACGCTATCACCAAAGGGTGAGTAAAAGCAGACACTTTTTCTTTTCCTTCCTGGGAGACGTCTCTCCCTTGGATGACCTCTTCTCATAAACAGCAAAACCGGGCACCTACTGGCCAGTTAAAAGCAAATAGCTCGGCCACAGGTCTTAAGTCTCAGGTGACAGGCTTCTAGAGAAAGGTGTGGTCAGTCCCCCTTCCTCAAAGGGAGGAAATGTTGGCCTAACCCTACCCAGTTCTCAAGCTCTCCTTTCTATTCTTTGGCTTTTCTTAAATGACTTTCTCCAGCATCATTATTAGAGGGAAAAACAACCTTAACTTGACAATGGCAAGGCCTCCATATCTCCTAGGTCCTCTTTAGCATAGGAAGGTTCTTTTGAAACCTCCCTTTTCCTTACCTCCCCCAACTCTCAAGTATATAATCAGCACCCCTCACGACCCTGGGGCAGCAGCTCTTTCTGCCCACACCTGTGCTTTAATAAAACCACCATTTTGCACCAAAAAACAAAAAAACAGGCTACCAATACATACACACAATATCAGATAAGTTCTGTATAAATTCTAACATGTGGGGAAGAGGAGAGACAGATTACAAAACACAGCAAAACATTCGGTAATTATCTCTATGTGATGGAATTATTAGTGCTTGTTAATTTTCTTCTTTACATTTATGGGTTTCTTTCTACTTTCTACAATAAATATGTGATATTTATATTGAGAAAAATATTTTTCAAAGTAAACAATGAACAAAACTATGAAAGGAGATGAAAACATATGACCATTCTCTTGGGTCCATGGCAGGTTTCCAATATACTAAAGTCAAAGGTGAGGAGTAAGACTTTAGACAAGTCGATGATTATCTGGTGAGCGAGCCTGAGTGATGTTTGAATCAATGAATGGCCACGATATAATTAAAGGTGAACCACCCAATTAAAAAATACAATTTCATAAGCAAGTATATTGAATTAAGTGTTTCCGAGAAAAAGCTAAGACAAGAAATCATGGGTTCCACGTTAGTAAAGAGCCCCCAATGGTTAGGGTAAATTGAACATAATTTCAAGGTATTGTGCAAGTCGCTTATATTACATGTCCTACTAAGCTGCTCACTTCCCTTCATATTATGGTTTTGTGTGAACCACACAATATTCATTCACTAAGACCTTGCGTGAAATGAGCCAATGTCTTCCTGCCTCATGTAATATTCTCCAATACCAGTCAGGATACTCTGCTTTTTCAGAAGGATATTTTGGGGGCGCCTGAGTGGCTCACTTGGTTAAGCGTCCGACTCTTGGTTTCGACTCAGGTCATAATCTTCTGGGTCCTGAGATCAGTGCCAGCTGAACTGGGCTCCGCGCTCAGCAGGGAGTCTGCTCCAAGATTCTTTCCTTCTGCCCCTCCCCCCCACTCTTGCGCATGCTCTGGCTCCCTCTCTAAAATTCATAAATAAATCTTTAGAAAAAAATCTTATTTTGTTAATCTGAACACTCCATACTTTGCTCTGAGAAAAATACAGCCTTTTCCAGGTCTGTTTACCAGCAAACTGTGAATATGGGCAGTTGATACTTTCTATCCCTAAATACCTTGCTCTAATGGTCTCCATGTGTGATTTATCTCTGGTAGCTTATGGTACCAGCTCCTCTCTTTTTTTTTTTTTTTCTTCTTTCTTTAGTCTATAGCATATTCTATTACAGTTTTAATTGTTCCACACTGCAATATCTATATACATAAGAAGGGGAAACCACGCAGAGTTTATATGTCCTTGCATTTGAGCAAGAGATGCAGTTCGCAACTTTCCTAGCGTTTGCTTTTCCATGTTTGAATGACTAGCTTCTCCAGTTAATTCCAGTTCTCATTCCACAAGGAAATGCTCCAGGCATATTTCCCCTGGACTTCACAACAGTACCCGCTTCCGGTTTGCCTTCCAAATCTGGCTTCTCTTTTCCAGTCTTCTCTGCAGATTCCGGTTTCTCTAACAGTCCTTTAATTGGTTTACTTCGGACCCTCTTTTAGATGTTCTTTCTTTTTTGGACTTCACATTTTGATGGGTTGATGTGATTTACTCCAGGGCTTCTGTTCCCATGTGTGTGCAGATAAGACATCCCCTCTCTCTCTCTCTCTCTCTCTCTCTCTCTCTCTCTCTCTCTCTCTC